>NC_142464.1:99893228-100208228 GCF_049115385.1 Moschus berezovskii | reverse complement strand
TCAAAGCTGTGAGAAAAGCAGTGGAATGTTTATAGTCATTAAAGAAAAGCCAGAGACAGGTGGAGCCTGCCTGCCTTTCCAGCTTCATTTTCTCTGCCTTTTTTTCAGACACCATTCCAGACACTCCACATCACCCTCTGTTCCACTGGCACTGACACCTCTTTACATAAGCTTGAAAACCCTTGTTTCTTCCCACACCCGCATAAACTATTCCTACCTTCTGAAATGCTCTACCCTTCCCACTTTTCCTCACCAGAAAGGCCTTCACCCTGCAATGAACAGCTCACGAGGTCTCCCTTTCTCAGAGGCTCCTCTGACCTCTTGAAAGCCATTTGTTCCACTGTGCTGCCCAGCCCCATCACAGTGCATCATGGTCATGTCCCCCCGGACTGAACTGTCACCAGGGAGCAGGGTCTGGGTTCCGTCTACCTTCGTATCCTTGGCTTCCAGTAGAGCTGCCACGGAGGAGACGTGTGTGTTGATGCGTTAACTCCTACCATGGTGTTTTTTGTGCATGTGTGCTAATAGGCTGGAAAAACAGACCGAAAAGAATTTGTGAGGAAGAAAACCAAAATGAATCCATTTTCCAGTTCCACCAATAAAGAGAAGAAAAAGCAGAAGAACTTCATGATGATGCGGTATAGTCATAATGTCCGGTCAAAAAATAAGCGTTCCTTCCGAGAAAAGCAGGTGAGTTGAACCTGAAGCTGGACTAGGCAGAGTGGTGGTAGTGTTCTGAGACTTCTCTACATGTGAGTGGAATTGTGCCCTCTAAGACCTTCTGTAATGTGTGTCTCAGGATTAATGGGCTGCATTCTTAGAGAGCATGGAGAGGTGGAGAGCAGTCAAGGCATGTAAATCCTATACCTAACTTGGTTGAGATTCAGCTATGTGACCTTTGGTTTTTTTTCTCCTCTGTAAATGAGTTTAGGCTAAATGATTGCTAAGGTCCATTCCTATGCTAAGAGTCTCTTGGTGTTGCATCTGTGAAATACAATATAAAACTCCACTGAAGAATAATTTTTGAGTGTTTGTTATATGCCTGGTGCTTTTCTCCAAAAAACATTATTATGTGTGGTAGTATCTCAGAAAGGGCTCAGATGGCCTTTGGTATGGCTCAGTGGTAAAGAACCTGCCTGCCAGTGCAGGAGACGCATGTTCGATCTCTGGGTCAAGAAGATCCCCAATAGAAGGAAATGACAACGCACTCCATATCCTTGCCTGGGAAATTCCGTGAACAGAGAAGCCTGGCAGACTACAGTCCACAGGGTCGCAGAGTGGAACAAGACTGAGTGACTAAGCAACACCAGTGACTCAGAAACAGCTTCAGGAGGGCTCTACAGACTAAACAGTCTGTCCCTGGCATGGTCCTTCCTCTGTGTGCCCTTATAGGCCTTTGGCATTTTATTTTATCCATTTTCTGTCTTGGGCAAGTAGTCTTGATATTGTAGTAAAACAGATTTTTGTTTTTATATCCTTGTCTCCTGGGAATGTACCAGAGTATATATCTAATTGTACCCAGAAGAATCTGTAGGAAATAGGTAAAGTAAATGTTAGTGCCACATCCTGAACGAGCGTTCCTAAATTGCAAGCCAGTTATGAACCTCCCAGATGCAAATGTGAGAGCCAGCTCTCCAGGGCAGGGCTCCGTCTGTGTGGGTCCAAGTCAGAATGAACTAAATTAAGGTACCCCTTAACGCCTCCCTATCTATTTAAACTTGCTAGTTCTCAACTGTTTAGCTGCTGCTGCTAAGTCACATCAGTCATTCCAACTCTGTGCGACTCCATAGACGGCAGCCCACCAGGCTCCTCCATCCATGGGATTTTCCAGGCAAGAACACTGGAGTGGGTTGCCATTGCCTTCTCCGCAACTGTTTAGCAGCATTGTGTAAGTAATAAAATGACAATATTCTGAATAGAAGTTGTTGAAAGCTGAAATGAAAGATGCCATTAAAGATTTTAAATAGACTCAGACTTCCCTGGTGGTCCAGTGGTTAGGAATCCACCTGCCAGTGCTGAGGATGGGGGTTCAATCCCTGGTCCAGGAAGATCACACTTGTTGAGGAGCAACTAAGCCCGTGTGCCACAACTGCTGAGCCCACGAGCTACACAGTGTGCTGCACAAGAGAAGCCACTGCAGCGAAAAGCCCGTGCACCACAACTATTGAGTGGTCCCTGCTTGTAGCAACCAGAGACGACCAGCGGTGAAGACCCAGTGCAGCCAAAAATTAATTGATTAATTTAAAAAGATTTTAAATTGAATTTTCCCAATTCAATTTAAATTCATGGTTGAATTGATTAAATCCATTAGTTTATCCTTCCCTGCCTTTTGTACAATTTTACAATTGAGGAAATAGTTGGCAGGCCTTGCCTTATTTTGAGATATTTGTAATCTTGCTGCACTTAGCTCGGAGCGTTTCCTTCCCCACTTCCTCTGTTTTTAGCAGCTCTTTTTTGGCATGATAGAGAAGCCTCGCTGTTCCCATCAGCACCTCTGGAAGTATCAAATATTTGTCTTAAAGAATTTTTTAAGAGGAAGTTAAGAGTTCATTGGACATGCGCACACATTGGTTCAAGAATGCTTTTTCCACCTCCAGTTTTCTTGCCATGATCAGAACTTCTGTATTTCCTTGTCCTATATTTTCTTCAGGGTCTCTTCATTATGAAGCTTGACTCTGGGTTCCTAATTTTCTCTGTTCTGTTCTTCCCTCTAGGCCAGCAGAGTAATCAATATGAAAATTATTCAGTTCAGTTCAGTTCAGTCGCTCAGTCGTGTCCGACTCTTAGCGACCCCATGAACCACAACACGAAAGGCCTCCCTGTCCATCACCAACTCCCGGAGTTCACTCAAACTCATGTCCATCGAGTCGGTGATGCCATCCAGCCACCTCATTCTCTGTCATCCCCGTCTCCTCCTACCTCCAATCGCTCCCAGCATCAGAGTCTTTTCCAGTGAGTCACCTCGTCACATGAGGTGGCCAAAGTATTGGAGTTTCAGCTTCAGCATAAGTCCCTCCAATGAACACCCAGGATTGATCTCCTCCAGAATGGACTGGTTGGATCTCCTTGCAGTCCAAGGGACTCTCAAGAGTCTTCTCCAACACCACAGTTCAAAAGCATCAATTCTTCAGCGATCAGCTTTCTTCACAGTCCAACTCTCACTTCCATACATGACCACGGGAAAAACCATAGCCTTGCCTAGACGGACCTTGGTTGGCAAAGTAATGTCTCTGCTTTTTAATATGCTATCTAGGCTGGTCATAACTTTCCTTCCAAGGAGTAAGCGTCTTTAAATTTCATGGCTGCAATCAGCATCTGCAGTGATTTTGGAGCCCAAAAAAATAAAGTCTGACACGGTTTCCACTGTTTCCCCATCTATTTCCCAAGAAGTGATGGGACCAGATGCCATGATCTTCGTTTTCTGAATATTGAGCTTCAAGCCAACCTTTTCACCCTCCTCCTTTACTTTCATCAAGAGGCCTTTGAGTTCCTCTTCACTTTCTGCCATAAGGGTGGTGTCATCTGCATATCTGAGGTTATTGATATTTCTCCCGGCAATCTTGATTCCAGCTTGTGCTTCTTCCAGCCCAGCGTTCCTCATGACGTACTCTGCATAGAAGTTAAATAAGCAGGGTGACAATATACAGCCTTGACGTACTCCTTTTCCTATTTGGAACCAGTCTGTTGTTCCATGTCCAGTTCTAACTGTTGCTTCCTGACCTACATACAGGTTTCTCAAGAGGCAGGTCAGGTGGTCTGGGATTCCCATCTCTTTCAGAATTTTCCACAGTTTATTGTGATCCACACAGTAAAAGGCCTTGGCATAGTCAGTGAAGCAGAAATAGATGTTTTTCTGGAACTCTCTTGCTTTCTCCATGATCCAGCGGATGTTGGCAATTTGATCTCTGGTGCCTCTGCCTTTTCTAAAACCTGCTTGAACATCTGGAAGTTCACGATTCACATATTGCTGAAGCCTGGCTTGGAGAATTTTGAGCATGACTTTACTAGCGTGTGAGATGAGTGCAATTGTGCGGTAGTTTGAGCATTCTTTGGCATTGCCTTTCTTTGAGATTGGAATGAAGACTGACCTTTTCCAGTCCTGTGGCCATTGCTGAGTTTTCCAAATTTGTTGGCATATTGAGTGCAGCACTTTCACACCATCATCTTTCAGGATTTGAAATAGCTCAATTGGAATTCCATCACCTCCACTAGCTTTGCTTGTAGTGATGCTTTCTAAGGCCCACTTGAAGTGAGGTATTTTACATTCTTGTTTTTGAGCTGATTGAAACCCAGTGTGTTTTACGCTTGTGCTCTGTGCTGTGCTCAGTTGCTCAGTCATGTCTGCCTCTTTGTGACCCCATGGTCTGTAGCCCACCAGGCTCCTCTGTCCAGATGGAACTCTCCAGGCAAGAATTCTAGAGTGGGTTGTCATGCCCTTCTCCAGGGGATCTTCCCAACCCAGGGATCAAACCCAGGTCTTCCGCATTGCAGGCGGATTCTTTACTGTCTGAGCCACCAGGGAAGCCCATGAATACTGGAGTGGGTAGTCTATCCTTTCTTCAGAGGATCTTCCCAACCCAGGAATTGAACCAGGGTCTCCTGCACTGAAGGCGGATTCTTTACCAACTGCGCAACCAGGGAATATTTGGACTAGCCACGTTTCGTTGCCCAACAGCCATGTATAGCTCGTGGCTACTGTATTGGATGGTGCAGTTATAGAGCATCTCCAAAAAGAGGTGAGACTAGAGAAGGAAGGTAAAGCACATGAGAAGAGAGAGAGAAGAGGACCTCGCAGTGTGTTCAGATGGTGGGCTGTGAGCGAGGAAGGGACCTGCTATATGTGTGAGAGTTGCCTGTGCTTTGTTACAAAGTTTAATGAGTGGAATTTAATCCGTGTAACCTGAGTTACATTATTAGCTGATTGTTGTTCTGTCGCCCAGTCATGCCGAGCTCTTTACGACTCCATGGACTGCAGTACGCCAGGCCTCTCTGTCCCTCACCATCTCCTGAAGTTTGCCCAAGTTCATGTCCATTGCATTGGTGATATATTATTAGCTAATATATCGTTCTTAACAGTATGTATGACTATTCCACAGCTTTCCAGTTTTGAACTTAATCAATATATAACAACATGAACGGATACTATAATTAAACTGACTTTACAGATATGAAATACCTTCTTAGCCATGCAACTTAGGTTGAAAGGAACTTGTTAATTTTTTTCTACCATAAGCGTCCCAGTTATTCTACCTGTCTACACAGACATACTAAGACCCAGACCTGAGTTAAAGGCAAGAAGTCAATAACTTAAAATCATAAAATTCAAAAAGTTTGAATATGTAGCTGTAGAGCTAGGCAACTTCCACCCCCCCAAAATGCTTTAAAGTTTCTGGGACTCCAAAAGTGATGGGTGCTTGGGGAATTAATGGAACAATATGCATCACAAACTTAAAAGGTACACATTGGCCTTGGTTATTTTCTTTTTTAATTTAGATTTATTCTTCATAATCTTTTACTTAATATTCCATTTATTTTCTTTTGGGAACTGTAAAACTTTCTGAGGATATTTACAGGTTCACTCTGAACATCGGTCCAGTGGTCTTCTTCTCTAGATCATGTTTACCTCATTTTTTCTTTATCTTCCAGCTGGCGCTGCGAGATGCACTCTTGAAAAAGAGAAAAAGAATGAAGTAACTTCCAAGCAAGTCTTCCATTCCAAGGAGAATGCTCAGTTTGTATTGTTACTCTGAAAACTTGCAAATTAAGAATATTTGGTTACATTAAAAAGTCCAGAAGCACTATCTTGTGAAAACCGCAGTAAACTTGGTAGCTTTTGGTGTTCTTATTTTAGAGATGGGTAATGGTGAGAATGTTTGAAATGTAAATAGTCGTGATATAAAATCATTTTCATTTAGTATTCATGCAAGAAAACAATTATATATACGTGTATAGAGAAAGTGAGAGAGAGGGCCTATTGTCACTGAAGATACAAAAATGAATGAGCCATAACTTCTCATTCAAGATATTTATAACCTGTTTGTAGGATGCAGCGAGGGGCAAGTGTGTTTGTATGTATTTACACTGCTGTATAAATAGTTCTATAGTAGAGACAGTTTTATACTTCTGTGGAGTCACAGAGGCCTTACGGACTCTCTCTGCAGAGGATGGGTATTATATATTTTCTTAAAACAGGACAATGTTACAAGAGTAAGAAGATCTTACTTGTAAATAGGCTTACCTGCTGAAAACAGGTTCCTGCTGTACAGATTTTGAGTAGACAATTTAGCCTTTTTAGTCCATCCATCCAAAAGATGTAATTTTTTTTTTTAATGCCAGGTATAGGCTTTTTGGCTAAGATCTCATTTTTTAAATTATCTTACGTATAAATAGTAATCTCGGAGTGGCTTCTGTTCATTATTTGGGCTGCCCACTCTTCCACAGAGGAAAAAGAAATCAGATTAGTCTCCTCAGCCTTCCTTGACCCTGTAATATGTCCAGCCCTCTGTTGGCCTTGTCTCAATAAAAGGTTTCTGATGTCAAATAGGTATTCTGTGTGTGGAGTGGTGTGTGCTATCTCCCTCCCGTAGGCATGCTTGAGTAGATTTCAAGGGCCACGAGAGCCATGGTCAGCTCTTTGCAAGTTTCTGCATTTGGAAATAGTTTGGTGCCCTTTGTCTCAGATTTCCTGGATAATATTGTGATAGTCAGAAAAATTGCTTCAAACTAAAACGCAATTTTCTGCCCACTCAGCAGCTTGTAAAACCACTTCTCTTATTCCTTTTCTAGCATCTTCTGTTTACTTTCTGAGTTCAACTTCAGTGTTACTTCAGTGAAACTTTGTGACTTTTCCTAAGACACCCCATACCACTAGGGATTAGTTACAAAGACCTCAATGATTAATGATTGCTTTGCAGTGGCCTGGCAAAAGGAACCCTCCATCAACCCCCCAGCAGCTTCAGTATTTCACAGGAAGTGCGTGTTTGAATGTTTCAGGCCTGAAACTGCTCTTTCCTCTTTGCATTTTTCAACTGTCTCCCTGTGTATGTGTCTAGCTCCAGAAAGAAGTAAATAAAACTCACAATGGCCTAGGGTCTGTAGCTTTGCTCTTTGAATTGTGATGATGCTGGGTACTTTGATCCTTCCCCTAGACTTTTCCATTCCTCTGAGCTGCCGAGAGGCGAGTCCATTCTGTAGTCTCCCCTCTGTTCTACTACTCTTAACTGAAGTTTGCATGGCAGCTAAATTTCTGGCTTTAAAAGCTATAGCTTTAATTTTTATTTCTTTAATCCCATATATCAGTTCAGTTTAGTCATGTCCGACTTTTTGCAACCCCATGGACTGCAGCCCGCCAGGCTTCCCTGTCCGTCACCAACTCCTGGAGCTTGCTCAAACTCCTGTCCATTAAGTCGGTGATGCCATCCAGTCATCTCATCCTCTGTCGTCCCCTTCTCCTCCTGCCTTCAATCTTTCCCAGTGGCAGGGTCTTTTCCAGTTAGTCAGTTTTTTGCATCAGGTGGCCAAAGTTGGAGCTTCAGTATCAGTCCTTCCAATGAATATTCAGGACTGATTTCCTTTAGAATTGGTTTGATCTCCTTGCTGTCCAACAGACTCTCACAGCATATAATTCCTTTTATTATAAGTGTTCTATTGAGAACATTTTCTAAGTTTGGAGGTCAGATCCTCACAAGATTGGATGCTGTCAACAAGGGTAGAGTGACCTTCAAGGTGACTTTTACCTTGAAGAAGTCACTAGGGCTTGAACTTCAGCTCTTGAGTCTCAAATTTTTGTCAGTAGTAAGAATGGGGCCATTTTAGAGATGAACACTCAACCGTCCAAACTCATAACATATAAAGTATAAATCTAGAATACTGACACATATATGTGATTGTAGCAAGTTCTACTAGAAAATAGGCTCCACAGAAGGCAGCGAGTCTGTTCTGTGCCCAGTAAGTAGGTGCTCAACAAATACTTAAATACCTGAAAAAAAATCCTATCTGTCAGTCTTCTCTCCATAAATAAAATACCACCTACCTCATTGATTGTTTTGAGAATTTTGAGAACTAAGCACTTAGCATGGTATTTGCCACCAAGAAAGCATTCAGTAAATTTCTCGTCAAAGATTAGATACCTACTAAGTTTTTTTGTTTTAGTTTTGGGTTTTTTGTTTAATTGAAACAATAATTGAAGTTGCTAAAAATATTTGTTTTACCCCTTATCCGTTTTAGGGGGAACTAGTTTAAAACATAAAAATTTATCTTAGGGGAGTTACCTGGCAGTCCAGTGGTTGAGACTCCGCAGCGGCCTGGGTTCAGTCTCTATTCGGGGAACTAAGATCCTGCATGCCACATGGTGTGGCCAAAACAATATTTTTGACTGTATATTGAATGCCCACTGTGGGCCAAGCACATGCTAGAAGCTGTGTGGGAAGCTCGCTGTACAAACACAATGTTCCTGCCATGTAGAAACCTTTAATCCTTTGAAGGAAATAGACTTACAAAGTGACTGTATAAAAAATGGACATCACAGGGCTAGGGACAGCCTCAAGAGGAACAGTTAAACTGCCAGAAAGGTAGAATGCCTGATGGCTAATACACTGATAGTTAGGAACAGAACAGTAGTAGGAGACGAACTCACAAATCATAAAAGTTTAGGGTGTAGAAGTTGGTATAATTTTTTGAAGATTTTTATTAATATAAATTTTGTTTTTGTTATATCCTAATTCTTTGAAAATGTGTAATCTATACCATGTTACACGGCAACTCAGTGTTAACCACAGTGTTCAATCAGTCAGAATATTCTGTTCTTCACCTCCTTCCAAGAACACAAGACTCTACACATGGACATCACCGGATGGTCAATACTGAAATCAGATTTATTATATTCTTTGCAGCCAAAGATGGAGAAGCTGTATACAGTCAGCAAAAACAGACTGGGAGCTGACTATGGCTCAGATCATGAACTCCTTATTGCCAAATTCTGACTTAAATTTAAGAAAGTCGGGAAAACCACTGAACCATTCAGGTATGACCTAAATCAAATCCCTAATGATTATACAGTGGAAGTGACAAGTAGATTCAAGGGAACAGATCTGATAGAGTGCCTGAAGAATTATGGACAGAGGTTCATGACATTGTACAGGAGACAGAGCAAAACCATCCCCAAGAAAAAGAAATGCAAAAAGGCAAAATGGTTATTTGAGGAGGCCTTACAAGTAGCTGTGAAAAGAGAAGCAAAGGCAAAGGAGAAAAGGAAAGATATATCCATTTGAATGCAGAGTTCCCAAACAATGGCAAGGGGAGATAAGAAAGCCTTCCTCAATGATCAATGCAAAGAAATAGAGGAAAACAATGGAATGGGAAAGACGAGATCTCTTCAAGAAAATTAGAGATAGCACGGGAACATTTCATGCAAAGATAGTCACAATAAATAACAGAAATGGTATGGACCTAACAGAAGCAAGATATTAATAAGAGGTGGCAAGAATACATTCAGTTCAGTCCAGTTGCTCAGTCGTGTCCGACTTTGCGACCCCATGAATCACAGCACGCCAGGTCTCCCTGTCCATCACCAGCTCCTGGAATTCACTCAAACTCATGTCCATAGAGTCAGTGATGCCATCCAGCCGTCTCATTCTGTCGTCCCCTTTGCCTCCCGCCCCCAACCTTTCCCAGCATCAGAGTCTTTTCCAGTGAGTCAACTCGTCGCATGAGGTGGCCAAAGTATTGCAGTTTCAGCTTTAACATCAGTCCCTCCAATGAACACCCAGGATTGATCTCCTCTAGAATGGACTGGTTGGATCTCCTTGCAGTATAAGGGACTCTCAAGAGTCTTCTCCAACACCACAGTTCAAAAGCATCAATTCTTTGGCGATCAGCCTTCTTCATAGTCCAACTCTCACATCCATACATGACCATGGGAAAAACCATAGCCTTGACTAGATGGACCTTGGTTGGCAAAGTAATGTCTCTGCTTTTTAACATACATCTAGGTTGGTCATAACTTTCCTTCCAAGGAGAAGCTGTATACAGTTAACAAAAACAAGACCAGGAGCTGACTGTGGCTCAGATCATGAACTCCTTATTGCCAAATTCAGACTGAAATTGAAGAAAGTAGGGAAAACCACTAGACCATTCAGATACGACCTAAATCAAATCCCTTATGATTATACAGTGGAAGTGAGGAATAGATTTAAGGGACTAGATCTGATAGATAGAGTGCCTGATGAACTCTGGATGGAGGTTCGTGACATTGTACAGGAGACAGGGACCAAGACCATCCCCATGGAAAAACAAAAAAGCAAAATGGCTGTCTGAGGAGGTCTTACAAATAGCTGTGAAAAGAAGAGAAGTGAAAAGCAAAGGAGAAAAGGAAAGATATAAGCATCTGAATGCAGAGTTCCAAAGAATAGCAAGGAGAGATAAGAAAGCCTTCCTCAGTGATCAATGCAAAGAAATAGAGGAAAACAACAGAGTAGGAAAGACAAGAGATCTCTTCAAGAAAATTAGAGATTCCAAGGGAACATTTCATGCAAAGATGGGCTCGGTAAAGGACAGAAATTGTATGGACCTAACAGAAGCAGAAGATATTAAGAAGAGGTGGCAAGAATACACAGAAGAACTGTACAAAAAAATCTTCACACCAAGATAGTCACGATAATGTGATCACTGACCTAGAGCCAGACATCTTGGAATGTGAAGTCAAGTGGGCCTTAGAAAGCATCACTACGAACAAAGCTAGTGGAGGTGATGGAATTCCAGTTGAGCTATTTCAAATCCTGAAAGATGATGCTGTGAAAGTGCTGCACTCAATATGCCAGCAGATTTGGAAAACTCAGCAGTGGCCACAGGACTGGAAAAGGTCAGTCTTCATTCCAATCCCAAAGAAAGGCAATGCCAAAGAATGCTCAAACTACCGCACAATTGCACTCATCTCACACGCTAGTAAAGTCATGCTCACAATTCTCCAAGCCAGGCTTCAGCAATATGTGAACCGTGAACTTCCAGATGTTTAAGCAGGTTTTAGAAAAGGCAGAGGCACCAGAGATCAAATTGCCAACATCCACTGGATCATGGAGAAAGCAAGAGAGTTCCAGAAAACCATCTATTTCTGCTTCATTGACTATGCCAAAGCCTTTGACTGTGTGGATCACAATCAACTGTGGAAAATTCTGAAAGAGATGGGAATACCAGACCACCTGACCTGCCTTTTGAGAAACCTGTATGCAGGTCAGGAAGCAACAGTCAGACTGGTTCCAAATAGGAAAAGGAGTACGTCAAGGCTGTATATTGTCACCCTGCTTATTTAACTTCTATTCAGAGTACATCATGAGGAACGCTGGGCTGGAAGAAGCACAAGCTTGAACCAAGATTGCTGGGAGAAATATCAATAACCTCAGATATGCAGATGACACCACCCTTATGGCAGAAAGTGAAGAGGAACTCAAAAGCCTCTTGATGAAAGTGAAAGAGGAGATTGAAAAAGTTGGCTTGAAGCTCAACATTCAGAAAACGAAGATCATGGCATCTGGTCCCATCACTTCATGGGAAATAGATGGAAAAACAGTGGAGACAGTGTCAGACTTTTTTTTGGGCAAGAATACATAGAACTATACAAAAAGATCTTCACAACAGAGATAACCACAATGGTGTGATCACTCCACCTAGAACCAGACATCCTGGAATATGAAGTCAAGTGGGCCTTAGGAAGCATCACTACGAACAAAGCTAGTGGAGGTGATGGAATTCCAGTTGAGCTATTTCATGTCCTAAAAGATGATGCTGTGAAAGTGCTGCACTCAATATGCCAGCAAATTTGGAAAACTCAGCAGTGGCCCAATCTCAAAGAAAGGCAATGCCAAAGAATGCTCAAACTACCGCACAATTGCACTCACCTCATATGCTCGTAAAGTAGTGCTCAAAATTCTGCAAGCCAGACTTCAACAGGACCTGAACGGTGAACTTCCAGATGTTCAAGCTAGATTTAGAAAAGGCAACTCGTTTCACATATGATAATATACATGTTTCAATGCCATTCTCCCAAATCATTCCACCCTCGCCCTACTGGGAACCAGCGAGGGAAATCTTACCCATGGCAAAGGTCAACTGGGGAAGAGGCCTGATGGGCAAAGGCTAATCAGGACTCGAGGAACCCCCTGGACTTACCCGAGCATCTACCCCAAAGAAAACCGGAGTCTGACTGCCTTACTATCTTACGCCTCTTACCAAGTCCTCTAATACTTACGGGGGCTTCCCCCCAACCACCTTTCTCTGAAAACATTAATTCAGAGCTGTGGTTAAAAAGTTCTCCTTGGCTTAATAGGAGTGTTCAATCCAAGCCCCTCTGATAGCTTTCTAACTTGCCTGACAAGTTTGTCTGGGCTCTTACAACTACGAATGTGACTGTTTACAGCCTCCCAGCCATGCAAGGACAGAAAGCCTAATATTCTAAAATACAGGAATCTGTTGAAGAAGTTAAAATCATTAGAATAGTACTAAAAAATATTTCATTGTTGAATCAATGCTTGCTGCAAAGTTTCCATATTTTCTATTGTATCCTTGGAAATATATTAATCACATATAGAGAAAATAAGTAGTAGCCTTTGATTTAACCGCATCAGATCTTAAGTTAATAAATTCCTTTCTTGTAACTCACAACACCCTTGCCTTATAGGAATGTAACCTTGTCATGTGTCTTTGGAGAAGAGCTCCTGACTTTAGGAAAATCACCTTGAAAGAATATAAGCCTTTTTCTAGCTAATTAACCTTTGTTAGGAGAGAGGGCCATAAACTGTTAGCAGGCCTCCTGGCCAGAAGATGATGTAAACCACCTAAAACTTTTGTATATCATGAAACATACCAAAATAAGCCCTGATTCTGATAAGGGTCAAGATTGCTGACCCTGTGTGATTCTGGTGTGACTCTATACCTCCCTTTCTCTATTTTTTATGTGCACAACTTAGGGTATGAAAGCAGCACTGGAAAATAAACTTTTGGGCCTTGCTCACTGAAGCTTGGTCTCCCCGTGTCGTTTTTTCTCTTTTTCCATCCTTTTCTCTATTCTCCTTTTTCTGGTTGAGATCCTTGGAGCGCTGGGGCCTCTGCGTTTACTTATCTGCCTGGGCTTCTAAGACCCACTCGAGGGGGTGCCCTGGTGGGGTGCCTCCAGTGATTCGAGAGGGCGCCTGCAGCCTACGTAAACAGAGCAAACCCTGTGCTGGGGTTTTATTATTTCCTGCGTAAACCAAGGAATTATCAGCCTCTGTCTCTTTCTCTTGCTGACGCCGACGCCGTTCATCCCGAGGATACCCTGGGTCCATATTGAACAGGTTTCCGATATCGCCCTCTCCCACAGAAAGAACCAGAGATCAAATTGTCAACATCCGCTGGATCATCAAAAAAGCAAGAGAGTTCCAGAAAAACATCTGTTTCTGCTTTACTGACTACACCAAAGCCTTTGACTGTGTGGATCACAACAAACTGGAAAATTCTCAAAGAGTTGGGAATGCCAGATTACCTGACCTGCCTCCTGAGAAATCTATAGGCAGGTCAAGAAGCAATGTTAGAACTGGACATGGAACAACAGACTGGTTCCAAATCAGGAAAGGAGTATGTCAAGGCTGTATATTGTCACCCTACTTATTTTAACTTATATGCAGTGTACATTATGAAAATAGCCAGGCTGGATGAAGCACAAGCTGGAATCAAGATTGCCAGGAGAAATATCAATAACCTCAAATATGCTGATGACACCACACTTATGGCAGAAAATGAAGAGGAACTGAAGAGCCTCTTGATGAAAGTGAGAGGAGAGTGAGAAAGCTGGCTTAAAAGTCAACATTCAGAAAAATAAGATCATGGCATCTGGTCCCATCATTTCACGGCAAATAGATGGGGAAACAGTGTCAGACTTTATTTTGGGGGGACTCCAAAATCACTGCAGATGGTGACTGCAGCCATGAAATTAAAAGATGCTTACTCCTGGAAGGAAAGTTATGACCAAGCTAGACAGCATATTACAAAGCAGAAACATTATTTTGCCAACAAAGGTCCATCTAGTCAAAGCTATGGTTTTTCCAGTAGTCATGTATGGATGTGAGAGTTGGACTATAAAGAAAGCTGAGCATTGAAGAATTGATGCTTTTGAACTATGGTGTTGGAGAAGACTCTTGAGAGTTCCTTGGACTTCAAGGAGATCCAACCAGTCCATCCTAATGGAATTCAGTCCTGAATATTCATTTGAAGGAATGAAGCTGAAGTTCCAATACTTTGCCCACCTGATGTGAAGAGCCGACTCATTGGGAAAGACCCTGATGCTGGGAAAGATTGAAGGCAGGAGGAGAAGGGGATGACAGAGGATGATGGTTGGATGGCATCACAGGCTCAATGGACATGAGTTTGACAAACTCCAGGAGATGATGAAGGACAGGGAGGCCTGGCATGCTGCAGTCCCTGGGGTCACAAAGTGTCGGACACAACTAAGCAACTGAATAACAAAAACAAGCTCAATGAATTTACACAAATGGACTACATCCCTGGATATCAGTACCCAGATCAAGAAACAATATTACCAACACCTCGGAAGCCTGCTTTTTGAGTGAAGAACTCAAGAAATGCTGCACCACCAACGTCCTTAATCGCACAAGTGTGTGGAAAAATATGGGGATCTAGGATGCCGACTCAAAGGGAGATTCTCCAGAGTCTGGTATTGAATGCAAAGAAACTTTAATGCTATACGTTAACCAATTTGCTTCACTTTTTCAAACCTACAAGAGTAGGTATTTGATGTTTAGATGTCTGTGTGACAAGACATAACTCTTTCAACACATACGCATTTTTATCTAATAAGAAAGCATCGTGTTGTAGTTTAAATGTTAGCAAGTTCCTCTTTAAGATATATATAATATGCTGGTTCTTACAACTTAGAAGTTTATAAGTGTGATATACATATGAAAATAGTGTGGGGACTTCTTGGTAGTCCAGTGGCTGAGCCTCCACACTCAATGCAGAGGGCCCCGGTTCCATCCCTGGTCAAGGAACTCGACCCCGTATGCCATAACTTAAAGATCCTCCATGCCATAATCAAGACCTGGCACAGCCAAATAAATAAATATGCAGATTTTTTAAAAAATAAAATACTGTTGTCTGGGTACTTCCCCTGCGGTCCAGTGATTGAGACTGAGGTCAGATATAGGTGGGCACCAGGGCCGGACACCTGGTGTTTGTCAAGTGGAGTAAAATTCAAGCTTTGTTCTCACCTAGATACTCCAGGGACAAAGCTAGTGGCAAAAGCTGAGCTCTGCTGGAGTAGAGAGAGAAAGGGCCGGCCCACTCCTGAGGTCAAGGAAGACTTCCCCTTCTGTACTTCCACAGGAAGGCTTCTGGGGGCCACAAAAGGAGGAGGCCCCACCCCATAATAAGTGGACATGCACTCACCAGGCTCTAAGGTGGGATCCATCTCAGAAAAAAGTTACACATGCATCTTGGGGAGGATCCTAGGACCAGTCAGTTGTGGAGAAAGAAAGAAGTTAATTGGCCATATGTAAAGAAAGTAAGAGTTGGACTATAAAGAAAGCTGATTGCCAAAGAATTGATGCTTTTAAAGTGTGGTGTTGGAGAAGACTCTTGAGAGTCCCTTGGACTGCAAGGAGATCCAACCAGTCCATCCTAAAGGGGATCCATCCTGGGTGTTTGTTGGAAGGACTGATGTTGAAACTGAAACTCCAATACTTGGCCACCTGATGTGAAGAGCTGACTCATTTGAAAAGACCCTGATGCTGGGAAAGATTGAGGGCAGGAGGAGAAGGGGATGACAGAGGATGAGATGATTGGATGGCATCACCAACTCAGTAGACATGGGTTTGGGTAGGCTCCGGAAGTTGGTGATGGACAAGGAGGCCTGGTGTGCTGTGGTTCATTGGATTGCAAAGAGTCAGATATGACTGAGCAACTGAACTGAACTGACTGAAACAAAGACCCAGAAGGACTGTCCTATAAAAGTGAGGTAAACCACCTCTTTACTGTACTCCTCACTCAGGACCCCCACACTCCTCTCCGGGAGTGTATCTCTGCCTTTCCTCTGACATAAATAAATAAACTGTTTCTCTGTGTGCTCTCCCATACACCGTACTGTGTCTCTAGTAATAAACTTTGTACCTGTTTTGCAGCTTTTGCCTCCTTGAAACATTCTTGGTGTCAGACTGGGTAAGAATCAGGGAAATTCACACTTCTAGCCTCTGGCCCCTAGTGGACTGGTGTAGGCTTAATCCCTGGAAAGGGAAATAAGATCCTGCTTCAAGACTATTGTCTCTCTGAGAAAGAGACTCTGCTTTCCAATGTGTGGGTGCAGGGCGTGGGTTCGATCCTTGGTCAGGGAACTGAGGTTCCACTTGCCATGGAATGTGACCAAAATTAAAAAAAAAAAGTAAACAGGTGGTTCAAATATAGCTGGTTGGATTTTCTTTTTCTCTACATATTAAGTATCTATGTATGTATGTATGCATGCATGCATGCTCAGTCCCTCAGTCATAGCAGACTCTTGGTGACCCCATGGACCCCTTGATAGCCTGCTAGGTTCCTCTGTCCATGAGATTTCCCAGGCAAGAATACTAGAGTGAGTTGCCATTTCCTTTTCCAGGGGATCCTCCTGACCCAGGGATTGATCCTGCATCTCCTGGGTCTCCTACATTGTAGGTGGATTATTTACCACTGAACTTTCACATAGGATTTATCTTTATATATATATATATATATATATATATATATATCTTATATATACTATGTAAATGAGATTTATTATCAGAATTGTCTTAGGCGATTATGGAGACTGAAAAATCCTGCAATCTGCTGTCTGCAAGCTGGACAACTGGGGAAGCTGCTGCTGCTGCTGCTAAGTCACTTCAGTCGTGTCCGACTCTGTGTGACCCCATAGACGGAAGCCCACCAAGCTCCCCCGTCCCTGGGAAGCTAGTGGGTGTAATTCAGTTCAAGTCTGAAGTCCTTAGAGTCAGGAGTGCCAATGGCCTCTTGCCCCCCGCCCCACCCCTTTTTAGTATAAAACACCTCTAGTTCCATTCTTATAGCAAGATCCAGTTTTGGTGTACCTAGTATTCCTGTTATTTAGATACTAAAATCAGATCCAGGAGTGCTTTAAGAGGGCATTTGGCCAAGGGGTAAAGAAAAATTAAGACAACATGGGAACCTAACTCTAGAAAGTGTTACAAAAGGGGAAGCATAAAAGAATTACATGAAAACCAAAAATGTGATATTTCACAACTTCTTATTTTAAGGATACTTGAATCTTCCTCTTTTTAAAAATTTTAGAAACTTACCATTTTAACTATATTCTTAAACATATATAAAATAATGAAACATGTCCATCTTCTAAATTATTCAATATTAATTTTTACCATATATTTTTGTTTTAAAGAAATAGAATGTTAAGAGTATAGCTAAAGCCCCATTCAATTTTCTCCCTTTCTCAGGGATAACCACTATTTTGCAGTTGATGCCTATATTCTTTTAAGAATTTTTTCTTTTACTACATTCGTGCATGTGTGTATGTATTAATAGGGCTTCCATGGTGGCTCAGATGGTAAAGAATCTGCTTGCAATGTGGGAAACTCAGCTTTGATCCGTGAGTCAGAAAGATCCCCTGGAGTAAGGGAATGGCAACCCACTCCAGTATTCTTACCTGGAGAATTCCATGGACAGTGGAACCTGGAAAGTTCATGGGGTCACAGAGAGTCAGACACGACTGAGTGACTAACACACACACGTATTGATATATATGTGTATATGTAATAAAAGTATCATTTAGTCTCTTAAAATTTTACATAAATATTATCATTGTATATATACTTTTGCTGACTATGTAACTCAACATTAAATTCTGGACAAACGAAGATTCTATCATTTAAACTGATGCAATAATTTTCCATTCAATTCAGTCACTCAGTCACGTCTGACTCTTTGCGACCCCATGAATCATAGCACGCCAGGCCTCCCTGTCCATTACCAACTCCCGGAATTCACTCAAACTCATGTCCATCGAGTCAGTGATGCCATCCAGCCATCTCATTCTCTGTCATCCCCTCCTCCTGCCCCCAATCCCTCCCAGCATCAGAGTCTTTTCCAGTGAGTCAACTCGTCACATGAGGTGGCCAGAGTATTGGAGTTTCAGCTTTAGCATCAGTCCTTCCAATGAACACCCAGGACTGATCTTTAGAATGGACTGGTTGGATCTCCCTGCAGTCCAGGGGACTCTCAAGAGTCTTCTCCAACACCATAGTTCAAAAGCATCAATTCTTCGGCACTCAACTTTCTTCACAGTCCAACTCTCACATCCATACATGACCACGGGAAAAACCATAGCCTTGACTAGACGGACCTTGGTTGGCAAAGTAATGTCTCTGCTTTTTAATATGCTGTCTAGGTTGGTCATAACTTTCCTTCCAAGGAGTAAGCATCTTTTAATTTCAAGGCTGCAATCAGCATCCATGGTGATTTTGGAGCCCAAAAAAATAAAGTCTGACACTGTTTCCCCATCTATTTCCCATGAACTGATGGAATCAGATACCATTACGTTCCGTCACTCAGTCGTGTCCGACTCTTTGCGACCCCGTGGACTGTAGCCTACCAGGCTTCTCCGTCCATGGGATTCTCCAGGCAAGAATACTGGACTGGGTTGCCGTTTCCTTCTCCAGGGGATCTTCCCAACCCAGGGATCAAACCTGGGTCTCCCGCATTGGAGGCAGACGCTTTAACCTCTGAGCCACCAGGGAAGCCCAGATGCCATTTAGTTCACTTCAGTTCAGTTCAGTCGCTCAGTCGTGTCCGACTTTCCGCGACCCCATGAATCACAGCACGCCAGGCCTCCCTGTCCATCACCAACTCCCGGAGTTCACTCAAACTCATGTCCACAGAGTCGGTGATGCCATCCAGCCATCTCATTCTCGGTCATCCCCTTCTCCTCCCGCCCCCAACCTTTCCCAGCCGTTATTTACCCATAAATCCAAAATTTTTTCATTACCCTACTGAAGAGCGGTTAGTTTTTTCTCACTCTTTCACTATTTAAAAATCCTGCCCCAATTAGTGTTTTTGTACATGTCTCCCTGGCATATGACTTAAAGGTTTTTTTTTAATCCAAAGCTTACATAGAAGCCTAGAAAGGGAATTCCTCCTGTATTATGGAGCTCATGAGTCTTCCACTTTTTTTTTCCCATGAGTTTTCAACTTTACTAGGCAATGCTGAGTTGTACCTTCCTTGGAGAAGGCAATGGCAACCCACTCCACTACTCTTGTCTGGAAAATTCCATGGACGGAGGAGCCTGGTGGGCTTCAGTCCAGGGGTTGCGAAGAGTCAGACAAGACGGAGTGACTTCACTTGCACTTTTCACTTTCATGCATTGGAGAAGGAAATGGCAACCCACCCCATTGTTCTTGCCTGGAGAATCCCAGGAATGAGGGAGCCTGGTGGGCTTCCATCTATGGGATCACACAGAGTCGGACACGACTGAAATGACTTAGCAGCAGCAGCAGCAAGAACTCATATGCACTTCTATTTTAGCACATCCATGTCAACACTTGGTGTTATTAGACTCTAAAATTTTAGATAATGTTGCTGATAAAATCATATCGTTTTAATTGCATTTCAGTGATTCCTAGTAAAGCTGAGATTGCTTCATTTGGATTTTGCCATTTGATTGTCCTCTTTCTACAGCCTTTTATTTTTGTTTTTTCTTATTGATCTTTATATATTCTGGATACCAATTCTTTGTCAATTACTTATGTTGCAAGTAACCCTATAGATAGGAAATGCCATCTCAGTGATAAACTAAGTTCCCTATATATTTTGGATATGGGAATTAAAAAAAAAAGTCCTGGATTCTTTTTTTTTTAATGCACTACTTTTTACGAGCAGTTTTAGGTTCACAGCAAAACTGAGCAGAATATACAGAGCTCCCAATACTTCTGCTTTCCCCCACACCCGCCCCACCCATAGCTTCCGCCATTATCAATACCCTCCACCAGAGTGATGTATTTGTTACAACTGATGTTCCCACACTGACACATTATCACAAGTACCTTGCTTATATAAGGGTTCACTCTTGATGTTTGTACACTCCATGGGTTTGGACAAATGTATGACATGTATCCACTATATAGTTTCACCACCCTAAAAATCATCTCTATTCTGCTATTCATCTTTCTCTTCCCTCTAACCCTTGATAATCCCTGATCTTTTCACTAGCTTTGCCTTTTCCAGAATATCCTAGAATTGGCATTGTAATGGTATGTAGCTTTTTCAGGTTAGCTTCTTTCACCTGGTTCTATACATTATGTTTCCTCCATGTCTTTTATAGTTTTCTAGTTTATCACTTTTTAGTGGTAACCAATATTTCATTGTTTGGATGTACTACAGTTTATCCAATCATCTATTGAAGAACATCCTGATTACTTACAAGTTCTGGCAGTTATGATTAAAGCTGAGATTAATAGCCATGTGCATTTTTTTTCTGGACCTAAGTTTTCCACTCCTTGGGCAAATATCAGTGAGAGTGATTGCTGGATTATATGGTAAGAATATGTTTAGTTTTGTAAGAAATCATCAAACTATCTTCCTTCTAGCTTCCACTTACCCAGTTCCAAAGCCACACCCACAGTTTTAGGTATTCGCTGTCACTCCACTTGCATTACCCAGACATGTATTAGTTATCTATTGGTGTATAACAAATTACCACAAAATTTATTGGCTTAAAGAAATGAACATCATTTCGCAGTTTCTGTGGGTCAGGAATTTTGGGTGGCTTAGCTGGGGCTTCTCAGGTGGCTCTAGTGGTAAAGAACCTGCCTGCCAATGCAGGAGACATGAAAGACTCAGGTTCAATCCCTGTGTCAGGAAGACCCCTGGAGTAGGAAATGGCAACCCACTCCATATTCTTGCCTGGAAAATTACATGGACAGAGGAACCTGGCAGGCTACAGTCCATGGGGGTGCAAAGAGTCAGTCAAGACTGAGCACATGGAGCAGGTTATAACCTGTGGTCTCTCTCTCTCTCTCTCTTTCAATGGCGCTAGAGGATCCACTCCCCAAAAGGCTTATTCATACAGCTGTTAGCAAGAAGTCTCAGTTCCTCACTGGCTCTTGGTAGAAGGTCTCAGTTCCTTAGGTTAGGGACTTTTTCATGAGATTTCTTTAGTGTCCTCAGAACACGACAACTGGCTTCTTTCAGAATGAGCAAGACAGAGTGCAAGGAATTCAAAATGTCTTGTGACCCAGTTTAGGAAGTGAGACACCATGATTTCTTTGGCTCTATTCTATATGTGAGAAGCAAGTCACTAAGTGTAACCCACAATCAAGAGGAAGGGACTTAAGCTCCACCTTGGAACAGAGGAGTACTGAAGAACATGTAGGTCTAGTTTAAGACGGCCGCACTACTTGTCAGCTGAAAACAATGAGATGCCAGCTATAAAAGCATTATATTCCGTGTTTCCTATGTGTCATCTACTTTTTTGAATTCTCCACAGAAGTAATCTTTAAACTGTAGATTCTGGCATAGATAAGCCATGAAATTAGCATATAACATCTCTGAAATCGGCAGAGCAGAGAAGCAACAGAAAACAGAGGGCTGATAGTTTTTTAATTCCAGATATCTTAATCTTTGTTTTTAACTGTCCCATAAACCTATGTGTAACTGTTAAATAGAACAGGAATAGATTATGTGAAATTGTTTAATTGTAAATAATACCTATTTTTTTTCACTATAGATCTGTTCATTCAATACATTTATGGTTGTTTAAAAAATCTGTATTTGTTTTAAATTTTTTATTTTTTTAATATCACTCCTGAAGTGACAGGAAATCACTTTTTAAAAAAAATGCAAGTGCATTTCTTTGAACCCATCTAGGATTGGGGGCGGGAGGAGAAGGGGACGACAGAGGATGAGATGGCTGGATGGCATCACCGACTCGATGGACATGAGTTTGAGTGAACTCTGGGAGTTAGTGATGGACAGGGAGGCCTGGCGTGCTGTGATTCATGGGGTCGCAAAGAGTCGGACACGACTGAGCGACTGAACTGAACTGAACTGAACCTGTTGGTTCCCTTGATTTTTCTCTCAATGCACCTTTGTCTAAAATGGGCAACTACTGTTACTCAGGCTTTGTAAATGAGAAAATTAACATCTGGGCCTTGACTTAAATTTTACAGAAAGACTAGGAAACAGGAACAGAAGCCTGAAACTTCAGCCCAGCGACACGGAAGCCATAAAAAAGGAGGAAATCAGTGAACACATGACATAAAACAAACCTACCTACCAAACAGAAATAGAGAATAGATATGTGGTCACCAAGGGGGGGCAGGGGAAGGAATGGATCAGGAGTTTGGGGTTAGCAAATGCAAACTGCTGTTTTATATAGAATGGATAAACAGCAAGATCCTACTGTTTAGCACAGGGAGCTATATTCAATATCTTGTGATAAACCATAATGGAAAAGAATATGTACAATGGAGTCACTTTGCTGTATAGCAGAAATTAAGACAGCACTATAAAAATCAGGAGTAGTGATGGTGTACTCTAGTTGGGAGAGGGGTGGCTGATAAAAAGTAAACCTTACTGAAAAAAGCAAACTTTCCAAATTCTCCCTACACACTTCACAAACAGTGCTAAATATTAAGGAATGTTCTGTCTTATTAAGTCTGGTGATTTTCCCTAAGACTAACACGTTTTGTCTCCCTTACTAGAAAAAGGTAAAGATGCTTCAAGTTACTGATTATGAGGTGGAATTTGGATTCTGACAGTCTGGTTTTGAGGCTAGTTCACCAGTGATGAGACCTCGGGAAAATTACATAACATTTCTTATCAGGAAAAAGGGGGTGAGTCAGTAGAAGCTATCTTCTGGCTTGTTTTTCTCCCCCCCATTTATTTTTTACTGAAGGGTAACAGTCCTGGGTGTTCATTGGAAGGACTGATGCTGAAGCTGAAGCTCCAATACTTTGGCCACCTCTTGCGAAGAGTTGACTCACTGGAAAAGACTCTGATGCTGGGACAGATCGGGGGCAGGAGGAGAAGGGGACGACAGAGAATGAGATGGCTGGATGGCATCACTGATTCGATGGAGGTGAGTTTGAGAGAACTCCGGGAGTTGGTGATGGACAGGGAGGCCTGGCGTGCTGTGATTCATGGGGTCGCAAAGAGTCGGACACGACTGAGCAACTGAACTGAACTGAACTGAATTGCTTTCCTAAAAGATGATGCTATTAAAGTGCTGCACTCAATATGCCAGCAAACTTGGGAAACTCAGCAGTGGCCACAGGATTGGAAAAGGTCAGTTTTCATTCCAATCCCAAAGAAAGGCAATGCCAAAGAATGCTCAAACTACTGCACAATTGCCCTCATCTCACATGATAGCAAAGTAGTGCTCAAAATTCTCCAACTCAGGTTTCAACAGTACGTGAACCAAGAACTTACAGATGTTCAAGCTGGATTTAGAAAAGGCAGTATCAGACTTTATTTTTTTGGGCTCCAAAATCACTGCAGATGCTGATTGCAGCCATGAAATTTAAAGACGCTTACTCCTTGGAAGGAAAGTTATGACCAACCTTGATAATATATTAAAAAGCAGAGACATTACTTTGCCAACAAAGGTCCGTCTAGTCAAGGCTATGGTTTTTCCCGTGGTCATGTATGGATGTGAGAGTTGGACTGTGAAGAAAGCTGATCGCCGAAGAATTGATGCTTTTGAACTGTGGTGCTGGAGAAGACTCTTGAGAGTCCCTTGGACTGCAAGGAGATCCAACCAGTCCATTCTAAAGGAGATCAATCCTGGATGTTCATTGGAGGGACTGATGCTAAAGCTGAAACTGCAATACTTTGGCCACCTCATGCAACGAGTTGACTCACTGGAAAAGAGTCTGATGCTGGGAAGGATTGGGGGCGGGAGGAGAAGGGGACGACAGAGAATGAGATGGCTGGTTGGCATCACCGACTCGATGGACATGAGTTTGAGTGAACTCCAGGAGTTGGTGATGGACAGGGAGGCCTGGCGTGCTGTGATTCGTGGGGTCGCGGAGAGTCGGACACGACTGAGCGACTGAACTGAACTGAACTGAGGGGAACCTGAGATCAAGTTGTCAACATCCACTGGATCATCAAAGAAGCAAGTGAGTTCCAGAAAAACATCTACTTCTGCTTTACTGACTATGCCAAAGCTTTTGATAGTGTGGATCACAACAAACTGGAAAATACTTAAAGAGATAGGAATGCCAGATCACCTGACCTGCCTCCTGAGAAATCTGTATGCAGGTCAAGAAGCAATAGTTAGAACTAGACATGAAACAACAGACTGGTTCCAAGTCAAGAAAGGAGTACATCAAGGTTTTTTATTGTCACCCTACTTATTTAACTTATATGCAGAGTACATTATGAAAAATGCCAGGCTGGATGAAGCACAAGCTGGAATCAAGATTGCCGGGAGAAATATCAATAACCTCAGATATGCAGATGACACCACCCTTATGGCAGAAAGCGAAGAGGAACTGAAGAGTCTCTTGATGAAAATGAGAAGAGAGTGAGAAAGCTGGCTTAAAACTCAACATTCAGAAAACGAAGATCATGGCATCTGGTCCCATCATTTCATGGCAAATAGACAATGGAAACAGTGAGAGACTTTATTTTGGGGGGCTCCAAAATCACTGCAGATGGTGACTGCAGCCATGAAATTAAAAGACGCTTGCTCCTTGGAAGAAAAGCTATGACCAATCTAGACAGCATATTAAAAAGCAGAGACATTATTTTGCCAACAAAATTCCATCTAGTCAAAGCTATGGTTTTTCTAGTAGTCATGTATGGATGTGAGAGTTGGGCTATAAAGAAAGCTGAGCACCGAAGAATTGATGCTTTTAAACTGTGGCGTTGGAGAAGACTCCTGAGAGTTCCTTGGACTGCAACGGGATCCAACCAGTCCATCCTAAAGGAAATCAGTCCCGAGTATTCATTGGAAGGACTAATGTTGAAACTGAAATTCCAATACTTTGGCACCTGATTCGAATAACTGACTCATTGGGAAAGACCCTGATGCTGGGAAAGATTGAAAGCAGGAGAAGGGGATGATAGAGGATGAGACGTTTGGATGGCATCACCTACTGGATGGACATGAGTTTGAGCATATTTCGGGAGTTGGTGATGGACAGGGAAGCCTGGCGTGCTGCAGACACGGGGTCGCAAAAAGTCGGACACGGCTGAGCTACTGAACTGAGCTGAATTGCTTTACAATGCTGTGGTCTCTGCCGTACATCAACGTCAGTCATAACTATATGTATCCCCTCCCTGTTGATCGTTCCTCTGCCTCCGTCACCCCCACCCATTCCACCCCTGGTAGATTGTGATACAGTGTTCTGGCTTGTTTTGATGGTTAGATGAGACAGAAAGGACAAAAGCACTTGGCACATAGAAGTTAGCTAAACTGTGAAGTGGGGACTGTTGAACTGAAAAAGCTCTCCTTCCCCTTATAAAATCCATATAAACCTTTGAAGAATTTAAATCAAAGCAAATGAGGTGGGGGTAGGAGGACTCTTCCTACCCCAATAGGACTGTCCCGCTTCACCGCTGAAATTATTTTCTTGAATGCCCCCTACGCCGCCGATTACACGCTCTCGGCCCACCTGGGTGGGCCGGGGCGGGGAGCGGGAGTGAGAAACCGGCGGCCGCATTCAGCATCCCGGGACCTGGAACCCAGCCGCACACGTGGCCGGGGCGGGGACGGGGCGTGGCATGCAGGCATCGGGGCGGGAGCCCACAGGCTCGACTCGCAGTTCCGGATCCCGGCGATCAGGCGGGCCGAGCGGCGCGCAGGCTCCCCCTCCAGCCTCCAGGCTCCGCCTCCTCCTCCTTCTCCAGAGCTCCTCCCGGGCGCAGCGGGTGGCTGCAGGGCCCTGATTGTGGCCGCCCGAGCAATGAGAGCCGCCGGCCCGAGTGCGCGCCGGGCGCTGGCGCTGCTGCTGCTGCTGGCCGGAGCCGGGGTGTCGGCCGCCGCCGCGCCCCCTGCCCCGCCGCTCTTCAACGTGAGCCTGGACGCGGCCCCCCAGCTGCGCTGGCTGCCGCTGCTGCAGCACTACGACCGGGACTTCTTGCGCTCCGCAGTGGCCCATATCATCGGGTGAGCGCGGGCGAGGGGGCGCGGGCGCGGGCGGGAGTGTGGGGAAGCCCAGACACGTGCTGCCCAAACACTCTCCAATCCCCGGGCGTCTGGAGTGCGCAGCGGGGAGGGGCGCCCAGAACTGGCATTGGCCACTGCTCCAGGCCAGCAGCGTCGGGGTTGGGGGTGACCCGGCGCAGCGGGTTTGACTTTCAAGTCCGGTGTCACCAATGGCACCTCGTCCACCAGCCATTCTGGATCAAGGTGGCGCGCGGACTGTCACCCGGGCTGTCACCCCTGCTGCTCAGCTACAGAGTAGGGAACGCACCCCCACGCACTCCTAGAAAGCCTCGAGGGACCCCAGGCTCACTCTTTTGGGAACCACTCTCCGTCGCCCTCTTTCCCGCTCTTGGGTGTTCTTTTCTCTCCTGGACTCCGTGTTCGGGTGATGCTGGCTGGATCTGGATTGTCAGCTCTCTTGGTAAGGGAGACATCTAGAACTCATCCCGAGAACGAAAGCTTTAGGTACCCCCCAAGCACCCCCAGTACACACGCATAGTACCGACCTCCGAGCAGATCAGATACCCTCGTGGTTTTTCCTTTCTAGAGATTATGTCCCCCAGTGGGTCCTCGCATTGATCAGAAAAGTCGTCTGGGACTTGGAACTCTTCCTGCCGAAGCCCTTCACCGAAGAGATACGGGGCATGTGCGACGCCCTGGACTTCAACCTGGTCGACTGCATTCTTCTCAACCTGGCCTACGAGTTCAGCGCGTGAGTGCGCAGCGCTAGCGCTGATTAACTTGAGATTTAGCGGGGATTTCGGCGACATTTGAGTGGGAGGAGATGTACTTTCCGTGTGATAAAAAGAGGGTGGTGACCAGGCTCCCCAGAAACCTGCAGTGCTTCCTCTTTGCTTCTCTGGGTGAGTCTGAGCAGCAGATTATGAGCTTCAAGAAGAAAAGCACCTTCTCTGACCTCAACACTGAACTGTTCTTGGATCTGAAGCCCCCCTTTTCCCCTTCTCCAATCCGGGTAGTCTCCCACTTTCAAAACTCTGCTAACACGTAGTCTCCCAGGAAAGTTTTGAAATAATCCCCCACTCAAGTTAACCCAGTGACTGTCCAACCTTACAGTCAGGGGGTTGTCCCAGCATCCATTCGTTTCTCTGACTTTATCCCTCCATATTCATCATGGCTAGTGATTCTGACTCCTCTTTCTCAGCCCATTTCTTCCGGGGGTGGGAGCACAGGCTACACTGTTCTGGCTAGTAGGGCTAGCCAGTATTCGATACCTGCAGTGGGCATGATTAATGGTTGTGCTGCACAGGGGAAAGCAGTGCGGAGTGTGTGTTTGATCCCAGGCAGAGTGAGGGGGGAGCCTCAAGTCTGTGGGCTCAGTAACAGGTCTTGGAAGTAAGAGAGATTTGACTTGATTTTTGTCTTCAGGACTTACTGTTTTGCTACCAGACCAGCTTCATCTAGTAACATCTTTTAGATACTTATAACTTCTGCCTCCAAAAGATATTAAAAAAACATTTTTTTTTTCCCTTTGGATAATGAAACTTTACTGCTTCTTGGCATCTCCTAGAATACCTAGGCAGGATAGGTTAAGAAGCACTCTGACTGCCATCCTCTTCAGGGAAATGTTTTAAGACACAAATAGATACAAATATGTGAAAGTGCTTTTCAATTGACCTAAGTTAATTTTGTCATTCTTTGTCTCGTACCCCTATCTTTTTCCTATTCTGACATGTGACTTTCTCAATGAAAAAAATCAGTTATTTTCATTTTCCTCTTCTTTTGTTGGAGTCACTGTGTTCAAACCAACTAAAGAAAAGTTCTAGTAAAAAAATTCTAACTTTTGGATTTGATATTAAGGTATATACTGAATTGCCTGACAAGGAAAATCACCATCAGATTCCACTGGCATTAACAAAGGAAATGTTTTGTCCTCATTTCTGGTATAAGACTTTTTGAATAAGATTAAGCAAGACTGTGGTTGTTGTTGTTCAGTTGCTAAGTCATGTTAGACTCTTTGTGACCCCATGGACTGTAGCACGCCAGGCTCCTTTGTCTTCTGCTATCTCCTGGAGTTTGCTCAGACTTAAGTAAGACTAGCTACCTTTTATTGAGCCTACTAAGTACGAGGCCCTGGAGATGGTATTACATTTTGTAATGTGGAAACCAAGCCTCAAAGGGGACAATTTGCTGAAAGTTAGGTGCATGTTGAGTCATCAGAGCTGCTGGTAAAAGCACGTGTCCCCAGTGCACTACAGTGCATCTCCCAGAGCAGAGCCCAGCTCCCTAGTTGTCGCCTGTGCTTGGGGGCCTCTCATGAAAAAACATTTGGCATGACACAGAAGAACTGTTGCCTTCCCAGTTTTGAAAAATCACCTTTGACAGAAAGTCTACAAACTTTATCTACTTTCGGTGTTCTGTCAGTTCCCTTCTTGACATGAACTCTTTGAAGATCAGAAACCTTGATGGTGGTGTTGGTGGTTTAGTCGTTCAGTCGTGTCCAACTCTTTGTGACCCCACAAACTGTAGCCTGCCAGTCTCCTCTGTCCATGGGATTCTCTCAGCAAGAATACTGAAGTAGCCATCCCCTTCTCCAGGGGATCTTCCCAACCCAGGGATCAAACCTGCGTCTCTTTTTTCTCCTTCTTGGCACCAGTGCCAAGAAGGTGCCACCAGAAACCTTGGAAAAAATTAAAACCTGACCAAGCTTCCTTTTTTAAACAATAAAAAAGTAAAATTTGTTTTCTCTTAATTATAAAAGTACTGTGTAATCATTATGGAAAATTAATAAAAGAATAAAGAAAATTAACCACAATCCTGTTACTCAAAAATGACCATCCATCCTTCAGGATATTTCCTCTCAGTTTGTGTGTGTGTATCTTTCCCCACCCTAGAATTGAACATGATATAGTTAAATATTTTTTAAGTAACATTACATATTCTCAGGGAATATGGACATTTAGACATCTTAACAAACCTCTTCCTCTTTTCCTCAAAATACATCTCTCTGACTGGTAGTTCTTAAAAGATTCTTTTCTCTTGTTAGCTCTGTGCAGGGAGCCCTAAGGAGGACTGGAAAAGTGCTAAACCCCTAAACTGTTCACCCCTTTCTCAAGAAAAGAAAGTGAAACAATTTGTGAGGCAGAATAGTTTGCTGCCGTTGTACTTGTTCTGAGAAATTCGGAAGAGAGATGAGCTTCAACCAGCTTTGAATAGCATGTTAAATAGATACATACTTCCAAGCAGAGGAGCAGGCAAATTTAAGTGATCTCACTGAGCCCAGAATAGGTCCATTTCAGATTTAGATTAGGATGAAATTCTCATTCAGTGTGTTTTCAATATCATGTGTGCTGAGAGCAAAGATCTAGTAACACTGAAGAAGCACTAGAGCTGTGTCCAGTTGTCTTTTTCATCTTGAATTATGAATCCTTAGGATTACACAGCATATGTGTTCTTTATAAAAGGGGGGAAAAACACTTTGAGGACTTGTTTTTTAAATAAAAAGCTCGTTTCCTTTTTCTTGTTTTTGTTGTTCACTCATGTTGAACTTTTCCCTTTTCCCAGATTCTGCACCAGTATTGTGGCTCAGGACTCCAAAGGCCACATTTACCATGGCCGGAACCTGGATTATCCTTTTGGAAGTTTCTTGCGCAACTTGACTGTGGATGTACAGTTCATAAAGAATGGGCAGGTATAGTCCATACAGTGTAAGATTCAGAAATCAGACTTGCTAACCGGTTGGCCATCACTTAGATGGTCTGCAGCTTAAGTGTGTTATCAATTTAAGATACAAAAAACATCAACCTCCTGGAAAAACATAACTATGGAGAAATTTACATCAAGTATGCCTGTAGAAATGAGAGTCATTTATTATTATTGAGCACCTACTTATGGAGCTTAATCCCTTTTCCCTAGGGAAATCTCTAAGGAGGTATGATCAATTGTCTACTTGGTTTCTTTTTTTTTTTTTTTGCTGGACCATTCAGCGTGCAGAATCTTAGTTCCCTAACAGGGATGGAACCTGCACCCCCAGCACTGGAAGGCAGAATTTTAACCACTGGACCGCCACGGAAGTCCCAATTCTACTTATGATACTAAGTCAGTTCTTTGCTTTTCCATGTTCAGGCTGCTGCTAGAATAGGGAGGGGCTGGATAGCACAATGGGTGGGAACACCTGCTTTGAGGATCTAACAGGGCTGGGTTTGAATCTTACCTCTGTCTCTTCCTTTGTGAACTTGAGAAATTACTTATACCCATTTTGCAGATTACAGCTCAGAGAGGGTAATGACTACTTTATGGAGACAGTTAAAAAGGTTAAATGAAGTGATGTATGCAAAGCATAAGGTAGATGCTTGATAAATAGTGGCCAAATAATAAATAGTTCTTTACAACTATAATTGACCCATACTACTCTCTTGTTTTTCATATTTAAGAAATTATACTTAAATATTTTTATTTTCATCCTAGTTTCTTTAAAAGTACAACCAAATGTGTACTATTGTCACATTTCTGTGTAAATATCTAGGGATATAATAGTAATCAGTGTTTGCTGAATACCTAAAGCATATCATTGCCATGAAACAGAGCAGAGCATCCAAAAGTCAGATCTTGGCTTTGCAGGGGGGAACACTGTTTAAGAATTTTATTTTATTTGTTCTTTGCATTTAGAGGTTGAGTCACAAGTACTAGAAACTCATTTACTAAAAACTCATTTGCTTTTACAAACAATAATTGTTTGTCATAAACATTCAAACAGTACAGAAATTTAAGGTGAAAGTTTCTCCTTTTCCCAATTTCATTTCTTCAATTAAGCACTATTACCAATTTGATTTGTAGCTGAAGATTTACTTCAAAAATGGTTTCAAGTGGTAGCAATGACAGAATATCCATGAAAATAAATTCTGAAAGGACATCTGCCAAAATGTTAGTAATTATTACTGAATGAGGGGACACTAATTATTTTCATTTACTACTTTATGCTTTTCTCCATTCTTCTACAGTAAGAAAAAATTCTTAAAAATTGACATAAATGCAATAAAAATAATTCCAACTGATCCCTCTAGACTTACCCTAACCAACAGTTGTTTCTGTTACTCCTAGAGCTCCCATGGGAAACAGTCTTTTGGTTTGACTTTTCTCAGTGCTCAGGCTATTATTATCAAATTTAACTGTTTACACTTGGGTATTGTCTTTCTGATTAGGGCTCATGACCAATAAATTGTTTTACTAAATTAAGAACAGGTTATCTGGTTATCCTGAGACTTCCCTGGTGGTCGAGTAGCTAAAACTCCATGCTCCCAATGCAGGGGGCCAGGTTCGATCTCTGGTCAGGAACTATATCCTGCATGCTGCAACTGAAAAAAAAAAAAAAGATGCCACAACCAAAGATCCTGCATACTGCAACAAAGACCTGGCACAGCCAAATAAATAAATATTTAAAAATAAAAGAACAAGTTATCTGCCCAATAACAAGTTATCCACTGAATAATTAAGTTCTTACATCCCTTATGACTATACAGTGGAAGTGAGAAATAGATTTAAGGGGCTAGATATGATAGACAGAGTGCCTGATGAACTATGGATGGAGCTTTGTGACATTGTACAGGAGGCAGGAATCAAGACCATCCCCAAGAAAAAGAAATGCAAAAAAGCGAAATGGCTGTCTGAGGAGGGCTTACAAATAGCTGTAAAAAGAAGAGAAGCGAAAAGCAAAGGAGAAAAGGAAAGATAAACCCATTTGAATGCAGAGTTCCAAAGAATAGCAAGGAGAGATAAGAAAGCCTTCCTCAGCGATCAATGCAAAGAAATAGAGGAAAACAATAGAATGGAAAAGACAAGAAATCTCTTCAAGAAAATTAGAGATACCAAGGGAACATTTCATGCAGATAGGCTCAATAAAGGACAGAAATGGTATGGACATAACAGAAGCAGAAGATATTAAGAAGAGGTGGCAAGAATACACAGAAGAACTGTACAAAAAAGATCTTCATGACCCAGGTAACCACGATAGTGTGATCACTCACCTAGAGCCAGACTTCCTGGAATGTGAAGTCAAGTGGGCCTTAGGAAGCATCACTAAGAACAAAGCTAGTGGAGGTGATGGAATTCCAGTTGAGCTCTTTCAAATCCTAAAAGATGATGTTGTGAAAGTGTTGCACTCAATATGTCAGCAAACTTGGAAAACTCAGCAGTGATCACAGGACTGGAAAAGGTCAGTTTTCATTCCAATCCCAAAGAAAGGCAATGTGAAAGAATGCTCAAATTACCGCACAATTGAACTCATCTCACACGTTAGTAAAGTGATGCTCAAAATTCTCCAAGCCAGGTTCAGCAGTATATAACCTTCCAGATGTTCAAGCTGGTTTTCGAAAAGGCAGAGGAACCAGAGATCAAATTGCCAGCATCCACTGGATCATGGAAAAAGCAAGAGAGTTCCAGAAAAACATCTATTTCTGCTTTATTGACTATGCCAAAGCCTTTGACTGTGTGGATCACAGTAAACTGTGAAAAATTCTGAAAGAGATGGGAATACCAGACCACCTGACCTGCCTCTTGAGAAACCTGTATGCAGGTCAGGAAGCAACAGTTAGAACTGGACATGGAACAACAGACTGGTTCCAGATAGGAAAAGGAGTACGTCAAGGCTGTATATTGACACCCTGCTTATTTAACTTATATGCAGAGTACATCATGAGGAACGCTGGGCTGGAAGAAGCACAAGCTGGAATCAAGATTGCCAGGAGAAATATCAATAACCTCAGATATGCAGATGACACTACCCTTATGGCAGAAAGTGAAGAGGAACTCAAAAGCCTCTTGATGAAAGTGAAAGAGGAGAGTGAAAAAGTTGGCTTGAAGCTCAACATTCAGAAAACAAAGATCATGGCATCTGGTCCCATCACTTCATGGGAAATAGATGGGGAAACAGTGTCAGACTTTATTTTTGGGGGCTCCAAAATCACTGCAGATGCTGATTTCAGCCATGAAATTAAAAGATGCTTACTCCTTGGAAGGAAAGTTATGACCAACCTAGATAGCATATTAAAAAGCAGAGACATTACTTTGCCAACCAAGGTCCGTCTAGTCAAGGCTATGGTTTTTCCTGTGGTCATGTATGGATGTGAGAGTTGGACTGTGAAAAAAGCTGATTGCCAAACAATTGATGCTTTTGAACTGTGGTGTTGGAGAAAACTCTTGAGAGTCCCTTGGACTGCAAGGAGATCCAACCAGTCCATTCTGAAGGAGATCAGTCCTGAGTATTCATTGGAAGGACTGATGCTAAAACTGAAACTCCAATACTTTGGCCAGCTCATGCGAAGAGTTGACTCATTAGAGAAGACTCTGATGCTGGGAGGGATTGGGGGCAGGAGGAGAAGGGGACGACAGAGGATGAGATGGCTGAATGGCATCACCAACTCAATGGACATGAGTTTGAGTGAACTCCGGGAGTTGGTGATGGACAGGGAGGCCTGGTGTGCTGTGATTCATGGGGTCTCAAAGAGTTGGACACGACTGAGCGACTGAACTGAACTGGAGTCATGGTTTTAAAAGTATTTTCAGATACAGGACTTCCTTTGATCTTCATAGCAGCCCTGTGAAGCAGACTCAATACTTCCATTCTTATCTGCCTGATGAAAGGGCAGGGCCTTAGACAGTGACTTGCTCCAAGCAACAGGAGGAGATGAGGCAGAGGTGGGACCAAACCCAGGCCTTCAACCTTCAAGCAGTTTTCTCCACAAAACTCAGACTGTAAATTAGTCTCCTGCCCCAGCTAAGAGTTTATGCAAAATGACCTGTCACAGACAGTTGAAAGCATTCATGCATGCTCAATCACTAAGTCATCTCTGACTCTTTGCCACCCCATGGACTGCAGCCTGCCAGGCTACCCTGTCTATGGGATTTCCCAGGCAAGAATATTGGAGTGGGTTGCCATTTCTTCCTCCAAGGGATCTTCCCAACCCAGGGATTGAACCTGCATAGGCAGGTGGATTCTTTACCACTGAGCCACCTGGGAAGCCCAATTGAAAGCATAGAAATTTAGAAATAAAAGCAATTTTTCAGAGCTACAGGATATAATATCTTATAAATTCTGTCTTATAATTACATATTCTAAGATATCTGGGAAACTGCAAGTGATTTTGATTCTTATAACTTTAATTTTCTGAACTCTTCAAAAGTGACACGAATGTCAGTATATCATGAGAATGAAGTGAACATATGATTACTTTTTTCTTCCCATAGTTACATTTTGCAAGGGCTTTAATAATGAGTAGACTTGTTTCCATTTTACCTCCATGAATGGAAATGGGGAGAATTCATGGAAGGCCCTCATTGTGTCTTGGGTAAAAGGTCATTTAGAAAATTGAGGCCACTGCGTTTTCTCTTGTAATTTAGTCACTTTAAATTGTTTTACAGTTGAACAAGGTGGAAATATATGGCCAAATGAAAAGTTACTGGCATAAAATTCAGCTTTCTAGGAAAAAATGAAGCTATGCCAATTCATTTCTCAAAATACAAAAATATTAGTTCACCTTTATTGAACCATATGAGCTGGGCACTCTTCTAAGTACCTCTTCGAAAATTGAAATCTGGGGACTTCCCTAGTGGTTCCAGTGGTTAAGACTCTGTGCTTTCAGTGCAAGTAGTGTGAGTTCAATCCCTGGTCTGGAAGCTAAGATCCTATATGCTGCATGATGTGCCCCCCCCAAAAAAAAGAAAAATGAAATCTGGTGTCTGAAATAGCTGGTAGAGTGTCTTATTTTTTCCTCAAGGATATAGTAATGTCTTGCAGTCACTGGAGTTCATTTCTTTAATTTAAAGTGGGAGCAAAGCAAAAAAAAAAGAAACAATAGATAAAGTGGGGGTAATCCCTGTAACTCATGGAATAATCAGGGGATTAAGTGAAAGATGTATGTAAAATATTTTTTCCATAATTAAAATTTAAATTTGATTATTAGGAAACAGTCTCACTTGTTTCCCTTTACTTTGCAGAGTTTATAAGAGCTTGATATTAATTTCTTATAATTGCATCAACACAAGTTTTTAAATGGAACCCATTTGCTACCTCTAGGATGGAACTTCTTTTTTTCTGTATGGAGCAGTTTGATGAAGCTTATTGATCCCTTCTTAAAATAATGTTTTATAAATACATGAAATGTACAACATTGTGAACAAAACCAGTTATGTTGAAATACAGTTATTTCTGTATTATACTTTTCTTAACCCATTAGCTAGTAAAATTTAACAGTGGGTCTAATAACTCCACCATAAATGCAGAAGTGATAAGTATGAATGATATTTCAGATATGTATGTATGATGCCATTGTGTACATGAAAATACCTGCAATTTCTCCTGGTGGTGAAACCATAGGCACTCTATAAGTATATGAGTTCTTGCATTTATTGGTTACATAGGGAGTAAAATTTCAGTAGAAGTTAGTGAAAATAAAAATGTATCTTTTATTTTCTTCATCCAAGGTCACAGATCCACTGACTTCTGTCCCTGGGCCCTCAAAGTTAAATCTAAAAGGCTATTTCAGATATTAGGTTGGAACTTAAATAAAGAAATCCATGAAATTTGGGGGCAAAACAGGTATTTCAAAGTACTTTTGGTTGGAGTAGTGAGATAATGTCTTATCTCTTGATTTCAGATTGCCTACACAGGAACCACCTTTGTTGGCTATGTAGGATTATGGACGGGTCAGAGTCCACACAAGTTTACAGTTTCTGGTGATGAACGAGGTACTCAAAACAAACTCCCAAGCATTTTCAGCCCTATCCCTGTTCAGTTTTATCCAAGTAAGTCATTCACTCAACCAACAGAGCACATGGAACACCTTCCATGCTCCGTGCTTCCGTTTTAGTGGGGGACGTTGGGCAGCGTGCCTGTGAGCAATGAACGTGATTCTAGCTACTGATGCGTGCTCCCAAGAAAGTAAACCAGGAAGATGTGGCAGAGAATGAAGTCGGGTGTGGAGCAAGTACTACAGGGGCAGAGTCAGGGGAGGCTTGGCTTACATGACCCAGGTCTGCAGAAGCTGGGGGAGGAATTCCAGAAACAGGAGACTGTAATGGGGCTGCAGGATGGCGTAAGGGGGAGTATATTAGACATGGAGAAGGAGGCTGAGGCCAGGTGTAGGGTTGTGAGGAGGAGTTTGGGTTTTAAGCAAAATGGAAGCCTTAGGAAGAGTCTGGGGCTTCCCTGGTAGCTCAGTTGGTAAAGAATCCACCAGCAATGCAGGAGACCCCGGTTTGATCCCTGGGTTGGGAAGATCCCCTGGAGAAGGGAACAGCTACCCACTCCAGTAGTCCATGGGGCCACAAAGAGTCAGACACGACTGAGCGACTTTCACAGGAAGATTTTAGGCCGGGGTGAACAGATCCGTTTTGCTTTTACATTCTTAACTTTCATTTGGGTGCTCTATAGAGGTTAGATGGAGAAGGAAATGGCAACCCACTGTAGTACTCTTCCCTGGGAAATTCCATGGACTGAGGAGCCTGGTAGGCTACAGTCCATGGGATCGCAAAGAGTCGGACACAACTGAGTGACCCCACTTCACTTCACTTCATAGAGGCTAGATCGTCTAGGGTTAAGATGGAAACAGAAGACTGTCTGGAAATGATTGCAGTCATCAGAGGATTTAGTGATGGCATTATACAAGCAAATCTGGAAAGAGTTCTCTCATTAGACCCTCCCAGCAGTCCTGTTAGTTAGGCCGGGCTGATTTTATTAACTGAATCTATTATGCGAAAGAGGAAACTGAGGCTACAAGGTGAAAGGACAGCTAGGGAGAGATGGTTCTCAAATTGATCTCCTGGGTCCTTGCCTCATTGCTCACTGCCATGCCCCAAGGCTCAGGAGACACCAGTTAGTTACGCAACTTGTGGGAAACCCTGAGAAAACTCGGCTCTGTCCTTGGTCTCTGCCCTCAGGAATTTGCAGCTGAATAAAGGAGAAAGACATGTACCAGGAGTCTCTTTATTTCCGTTGATGTATTCTTACCTTTTTATATAAGCCTGACTGGGAAGCTGCTGGTTGAGGATATATCTGTGTCCATAATAGTTCTTTATCCTCTTATATTTCTTCATTTCCTTAAGTGTCAGCTGTGAATGAGACTAATTCTCAACCAGTGGTACCCAAACCACAGCATGACAGTTACTGAAGTTTTACAGAGAATGAACAAGAGGGGCTTTGCTTCCATCATTTTGTGGTTCAGATTGTTTAACTGATAGTTATGGTATGAGCAGGTTAAAAAAGTAAAAAACAAACCTCTTTTAAACCTTAACCTAATGAAAACTAGTTCTATCGTTAGCCTGCTAAGATTGAGTTAAAATGCCTGAATAATAAAATGTGCCTCTGGGTCAGCAATTCTAGTATGTGTCAACATTATCATTCCTTCCTTGGCAGATAAAGGCTGGTGGTGGGAGAATATGATTGCGGCCCTTTTTCAGAGACACTCACCGGTCAGCTGGGTCATCCGCACTGTGAGTATTTTTACTATTGAGCTCACCTCATCCTGAGGGCTTCCCTGGTGGTTCAGTGGTAAAGAATCCCGCCTGCCAATGCAGGAGATGCGAGTTCCATTCCTGGGTTGGGAAGATCCCCTGGAGAAGGAAATGGCAGCCCACTCCAGTATTCTTGCCTGGAGAATCCCATGGACGGAGGAGCCTGGAGGGCTACAGTCCATGAAGTTGCAAGAGTTGGACATGACTGACCAATTAAGCACGTGGCACGCACAGAGCATGAAGAGGGTGCACTCCAAGGTGCCTGGCGAGAGTTTGGTCAAGAAGGAGCATCTTTGTCATAGGCTCCAGTTTTCCACAGTAGCTGATTGTGATAAGAGACCAAGCTTTTCTAAGGATATAGATGTACCCTTCTTTTAGAATCTCCAACTGCAAATGCATTCATGTCCATCAGCAGGTATCTTAACGAGCAAAACAAATGTGTTAGAAGATAACTCTACACACAACAAAAGGAACATCTGGCTTTACATTACTTATTAGTCAGCAGAGTTCCAAGCCACGTATAAATTGTGGGCTGACCACAGAAAGCACATTTTTCTGGAGCACACCTCTGGCGAAAGGAGCTGGCCCTGCCTCCCTTTTAGGCTTTTGGGCCTTTCCTTGCCCTGCTGTAAATAATCAAGACTCTCTAGGCTTGAAATTTTCCTAAACTTTTTACTTGAATATTCCCTAAATATGTTGATAAACACTGCACCCTTCACATATTTTTAAGATGACCTCTAAAATATTTCATCTTAAGATTAAAAAGCTGCAAAAATCCAGTGTATCGGACATGTTGACGTTTAAAAATAAAACTATAATTTAAATCTTTCCAGGGGAATCTAAATAGCAAGAGTGTTTTTTTTTCCATTTTATAATTTATATACAATGAAATGCAGAAATATTAAGGGTTTTGTTCAGTGTGTTTTGGCAATTTTACAGACTCATTTATCCATCCATGTAACCACCAAACATACACAAAATATAGACCCTAACAACTAAAATAAAATGTACAGTGTAAGAGTTGTGAGTTAAGTTTTATTTGCAGCAAAATGAGTATGGCCAGGGAGTCATCATTTCAGATAGCTCTGAGAAACTGCTCCAAAGAGATGGAGGGAAGGTCAGTATAAGATATGATTTCAGTCAAGGGGGAGTGGGCTGTCAAGCATAAGGAGCAGATGCCATCATTGATGATTTTGATGCTTTTCTAGATATGGGGAAATGAAAGAATTGAGCTCATAAAATCTTCCCCTGGAAGTGACTATTGGAAGGCCCTGTTCTGCCGGTTTTTTCCAGAGCACAAAATGCCTCATTCCTGTTCTCTCCACCTTGAACTCCTTTCAGGGTGTGTCGAAGGTCAGCGACTGCGGTGGCTAGTGACCTGATCTTTGTAGAGGCGCACAGTGGGTGATAGCTTTTAGTGGGCAGATGTTTCCAAATGTCCCTGCAGATTTTCCCTCGTGCTCCTTTCTAGTCAACTTCCAACCTTCTCTGACTCCCCACCTCCTTGCCAGGCACCGCTCTGCCTTCTGTCAGTATAAGAAGTTTTGCCTGTTCTAGAATTCATATACCCAAAATCATAGTACATAGACTCCTTTTCTTTCACTCAGCATATTTTTCAGACTCATCCTTATTGGTTTCACTAGTTCATTCCTTTTTGTTATCGAAGGAGATTCAATTGTACGAGTATGCCACAATTTATCCATTTTATTGCTAATCAATGGAAATTGGGTCATTTCCAGTTTGGGGCTGCTGAGTTGGTTTGTTCTGAACTCAGCAAAATTATGTGTGAGGCAATAGGAGGTGATATCGTGATGGAATATGTTTTGGATTATGTTACCTATAACATCCCCCAAGTGCTAGCGAAGAATTCCTTGCCTCTAACAGAATTCTGTAAGAACAAAGCGAAAGAACATCAGTAAGAAATACTGACAGTAGCTGGACTTTCCTGGTGGTCCAGTGCTTATGAATAAGGCTGCTGTATAAATGCTTGTACCAGTCTTTTTGTAAACTTATATCCAGTTTAGTTGGTTACATAAGTACTTAAGAGTTGGGATTGTTGGGTCATAAGGTGGATGTATATTTAATTGAGGTAATGCTGTGTAATTCATATGCCATACTATTCATCCATTTTAAAGTATACAACTCACTAGTTTTTAGTATAATTCACAGTTATGCAACCATCACTACGGTCAGTTTTAGAACATCTTCATTCCCCTGAAGAGAAACCTGCACCCATTAGCAGTCACCGTCCATTTCCTCTGTTCCCTGAGATAGATACGGAGAAGGCAATGGCAACCCACTCCAGTACTCTTGCCTGGGGAATCCCATGGGTGGAGGAGCCTGGTAGGCTGCAGTCCATGGGGTCGCAGAGTCAGACATGACTGAGCGACTACACTTTTACTTTTCACTTTCATGCATTGGAGAAGGAAATGGCAACCCACTCCAGTGTTCTTGCATGGAGAATCCCAGGGACGGGGGAGCCTGGTGGGCTGCCCTCTGTGGGGTCGTGTAGAGTCGGACACGACTGAGCTACTGAACTGAACTGAGATAGATAAGGTTCCTATCTCTCCCTCAGTGTTCCACTAGGGTGAATAATAGCAGTCACCACTGCCTTCAGTATTTCTTTCTTTTTTTTTGTTTTGACCGTACCATGTGGCATGTGGGATCTTAGTTCCCTAGCCAGGGATCGAACCCATGGCCTCTGAATTGGAAGCACGGAGTCATAACCACTGGACCACCAGGAAAGTCCAGCTACTTTCAGTATTTCTTACTGATGTTCTTTTGCTTTGTTCTTACAGAATTCTGTTAGAGGCAATGAATTCTTCGCTAGCACTTGGGGGAAGATATAGGTAACATAATCCAAAAAATATTCCATCACGTATTCCATCACAATATCATCTCCTATTGCCTCACATATAATTTTGCTGAGTTCAGAACAAACCAACTCAAGTCTCACTACCCCACCCTGACAGCAAGCAATATGCATAAGGCTGGGAAAAGTCCGCAAAGCTTGCCGCGGTTAATGGTTTATGATGCTGAATGATGTCACCTTTGCGGACACCAGTGTTTTGAATTGTTCTTTTGTTTGCCCCTCTCCCTACCCTTGACACTGGGCTTTGGCACTATGCAGGAGGGTGAGATGGCTGTACTCTCTAAAAGTGATGAAATAGTGTTGGTGAAGGTGCAGGTGGGAGGGACTGGCCCTCTAGCCAGGACATTCTCCAGCAAGATCAGCTTGAGGAAGGAGTATATGTGGCAGCAGCAGATTTGGAAAGTGATCCCCTTAACCATCCGTGCTGTGGCCCTGAGGAAGTGTTCAGGAAGTCCAGTTCAGCATGCCACTCTAACACGGCATGCTATCTTTCCTCTCCAGCCCTTTGCCAATCTGTTCCTTTGAGCTGAAGCTCTTCCCCACCCCCACTCCCAACCCCACACAATCACTGCTTTCTCTGGTCTGACTTCTGTTTGTCGCTCTGACCTCAGCTCCTGTGACACCTCCCTTGGAGGTCTACTCAATGGCCTGGGTAAGGACCAGTCCCCTGCTGTGACTTCCGCAGCATCTCCTTCTCTGGTGTTGACACTCGTTACGTTGTGTTGCTATTGCCTGTTGACTTTACTTTCATCTATGGAAGCTTGGGGAGAATAAGGACTGGGTCCATCATATTGACAGCTCTCTTGCCACAGCAGCACAGTGCCTGGCACATAGTGTAGGTATTCAAGAAATGCCTGCTGAGAGAGCAAATCAGTGAAGAACATGGGGAGACCTTTGCAAGGGTGATCTGCCTTGAAATCATACAGCCTTTGTTTTGGTGAGCAGGGTCTCTCACCCAAGTGAAGTGAAGTGAAGTGAAAGTCGTTCAGTCGTGTCTGACTCTTTGCAACCCCATGGACTATACAGTTGATGGAATTCTCCAGGCCAGAATACTGGCGTGGGTAGCCTTTCCCTTCTCCAGGGGATCTTCCCAACCCAGGGATCGAACCCAGGTCTTCTGCATTGCAGGCGGATTTCTTTACCAGCTGAGCCACAAGGGAAGCCCTCTCACCCAAAATAACATGTCAAAGTTCTCTTCTTTTGTGAGAAAAATCCTCCTGCTGTTGCCTTTCCACTGGAGCTTCCTCCATCTCAGGAGCCCTGATGACAAGGGAATGAGGTCAGAGCAGTTCAAGATTATAGCCCTGGGTTCATAGAGCAGGAGTATGTGTTTTGGACCAATTGTCCATCAGCTGGTGTGGGTAAGTGACAACTATGATGATGCTAATGCAGGTTTGTCTTTCTGTTCAGGCTCTGAGTGAATCAGAAAACTTTGAAACAGCTGTTTACAAACTGGCCAAGACTCCGCTTATTGCTAATGTTTATTACATTGTTGGCGGTACATCCCCCAAGGAAGGAGTGGTCATCACAAGGAACAGAGGTGGCCCTGCAGACATATGGCCTCTAGATCCTTTAAATGGAGCGTGAGTAGAATTAAAGGCTCTGGTCATTTTGTATCAATAATGTTTTTTCTTTAATTGATGAACCTAGCTGCTGCTAAATCACTTCAGTCGTGTCTGACTCTGTGCAACCCCATAGACGGCAGCCCACCAGGCTCCTCTGTCTCTGGTATTCTCCAGGCAAGAACAGTGGAGTGGGTTGCCATTTCCTTCTCCAATGCATGAAAGTGAAAAGTGAAAGTGAAGTCGCTCAGTCGTGTCCGACTCTTCGCGATCGCATGGACTGTAGCCTACCAGGCTCCTCCGTCCATGGGATTTTCCAGGCAAGAGTTCTGGAGTGGGGTGCCATTGCCTTCTCCAATGAACCTAGAGATACTGTTTATATTTATATATGTTTTGTTTCTTTAGCTGTGTCCCAGTTGGCCTCAGGTAAGACAAGATGAAACTGCAATACTTTGGCCACCTCATGCAACGAGTTGACTCACTGGAAAAGATTCTGATGCTGGGAAATGTTGGGGGCGGGAGGAGAAGGGGACGACAGAGAATGAGATGGCTGGATGGCATCACCGACTCTGTGGACATGAGTTTGAGTGAATTCTGGGAGTTGGTGATGGACAGGGAGGCCTGGCGTGCTGTGATTCATGGGGTCGCGGAGAGTTGGACACGACTGAGCAACTGAACTGAACTGAAGACAAGATGATGTGCTTTGTTGCAGGTGGTTCCGAGTTGAGACAAATTATGACCACTGGAAGCCAGTGCCTAAAGGAGATGACCGAAGGTAGGCTCTGCACACTGCCTGGTTTGCAGTGTTTTCTTGTGGTCAGGAGAACATGCCCCTCCTGCTCCAGGAAGTGGAAGGACTACAGGTGCTGTCCCCTCCCAGAAGATGTGCCTGGGCCCCCCGGCCGGTGCCTTGGCCAGGATGGGAAAGTGTAGTATGTGGCAGAGAGCATGACAGGAAGCTGGTTGGGAGTTGGGAGGACAAGGTTGATTCTGGCCTCAGGGTCAGGAACCCTAGATTTCACCACTAACTCTGCTGATGACTCACTGGGTGGCCTCTTGAACTTCTGTTGACCCATCTTACCCCCCCCCCCGCCTTTTTATTTTTTATTTTAAAACTTTTTATTTTGTATTGGGGTAGAGCTGATTGACAATGTTGTGATAGCTTCAGGTGAATAGCAAAGGGACTCAGCTGTATGTATACATGTATCCATTCTCTCCTAAGCTCACTCCTATCCAGGCTGCCACATAACATTAAGCAGAGTTCCTTATGCTATACAGTAGGTCTTTGCTGTCTACCCATTTTAAATACAGCAGTGTGTACATGTCCGTCCCAAACTCCCTAACTATCCCTTCCTCCCCGGCAACCATAAGTTCTCTAAGTCTGTGAGTCTCTTTCTGTTGTTGACTCATCTTTAAAAGGAAATGATGGAACAAGATTCATGGTTTTCTGTGTAAGACTATTTTTGGAAGGAAAATATTTCCTATACTTACATAAACTGAGGAATTCCCTGGGGGTCCAGTGGTTAGAACTTGGCGCTGAAAGCCTATTCTGAAATCCTGTGGGGGAGCCTGGGTTTGATCCCTGTTTGGGAAACTAAGATTCTACACATGGCCAAAAAAACAAACATACAAACAACAATATAAATAAATAAAACTGGGTGCTTTAATTTCCCTTCTAATTTTGAAAAACTCTTTAATTATAATTCAGTGTGTCCCCAAAGAGCAAGTAGTCATATACTTTTCCTTGATTTTACTGGCCCATATGTTGGATGGCAACTGTTCAGGTCACAGCAAACATTTTCCCCAACCTGCTTCCTTGAGCAGATGGGGCCACTGGGCCAGGCTGTTGAATGCCTTCTTTTACCATGGTGGTCTGAGACAAGGCAGCACATATGCGTGGGGGCCAGTGTCTGTTTAGAGGAAAGGGAGATTCTGAGGTTAGGTTTGTTTTGAGCCTCCCAAATGAGAGCTGGAGGGACTCAGGGTTTCCTGAAGTGCCAGGTGACCTTTGATCATTGTCCTTACAGAACACCCGCCATCAAAGCCCTTAATGCCACGGGCCAGGCAAACCTCAGCCTGGAGACGCTCTTCCAGGTAACTTGTGTCACAGTGTCCAGCTTTTACCCAGGATGTTTGGTGTCTTTCTCAATAGTGATTAAAAAAATTCTCTGAAATCAAACATTGTTCAAACATTGTTAAAGTTTTACCTGGTTGAAAACATGTAAAAGAAAAGCCAGATGACATTTTCTGAACTTGTAGCCATGTAGATTAACATGTCCATCTTAACCTTTCTGCATGTTAAAAAAAAAAAGGCATAGTTGTAACGTATGTTCATTTGTTTAAAAGAAAAAATAAGAGAAAGGTTTAAAAACTATCACCCCAAGGTAAACCAAAGTTATTTTTTTCCTGTAGATATTCTGCATGTATTTCTCCTAACTTTTAATAGTTTTAAATTTATTGGTAGTATTATTTTATTGACGTATACTTGCTATAAAATACTATATAAGCTTCAGGTATACAACATAGTATTCTTGCCTGAAGAATCCCCATGGGGAGAGGTGCCTGGTGGGCTACACTCCATGGGGTTGCAAAGAATCAGACACGACTGAGCAACTAAGCACAGCACAACACAGCATACAACATCGTGTTTTTAAAGGTTATAGTCTATTTCTAGGCATCATAACATATTGGCTGTATTTCCTGTGTTTTATAGTATATCCTTGAATCTTATTTTATATAGTAGTTTGTATGTCCTAATTCCACACCCTTAATTTGCTCCACTCCTTCCTTCTGCCCACTAGTCTGTTCTCTTGTCTATAAGTCTGTTTCTGTTTTGCTATATACTTTCATTTTTAATTTTTAGATACAATGTATTAGTGATATCATACTATATTTTTCTTTCTCTGCCTTATTTCACTTAGCATAGTCCCCTCCAAGTCCACCCATGTTGTTGCAAATGGCAATATTTCATTCTTTTTTATGGTTAACTAGTATTCCACTGTGAGTGTGTGTGTGTATATATATATATATATATATATATATATATATAGTGTGTGTGTGTGTGTATATATATATATATATTCACATGGCAACCCACTCCAGTATTTTTGCCTGGAAAATCCCATGGACAGAGGAGAGGTCCGGGGGTTGCAAAGAATTGGACATGACTGAGTGCACACACACACATATATATTTATCACATCTTCTTCATTTGTTGATGGACACTTATGTTGCTTCTATATCATGGTAATTGTAAATAATGCTGCCATGAACATTGGAGTGCATGTATCCTTTTAAATTTTTAGTAGTCTTTTTTAAAATTAAATTTATGTATTTTTAACTGTCTTTTAATATGGTTTTTCCCATGCAGGTCTTATCAGTGTTTCCAGTTTATAACAAGTAAGTGGCCTGTTAAGCGTGCGTCATGCATCACCCCAGCACAGTAGACTCTCTCATGCACTTTTTGGCTCAGCAGGGACCTGAGGGCTCCCACAGAGCAGGTTTTCTAGGTGCTATGAACACAACAGTAACAAAGTCTATGTTCTCCTGGGACCAGCATTCTACTGGCAGGAGCAGGGAGGAGGCCGGGAGGGAAGATAAACTCATGTACCATGTCAGGCGGGAAGTCCATGGAGAAATCCAAAGGTAAGGAGGACAGAGTGATCTGGAAGAGGAGGGCATGACATGTTCATCCTAAATCCATCTGCTAGCTGGGGGCCACCCTCCCTGGTTGTGAGCGCCTTCATGTCTCTCTGAGGACTAAACTATAGACACCTTTGGCTTTCCTTTATCTCCCTGGGGAGTTTCTGCTGCCCTCATCCTCATTTCACAGATGAGTCAGTGCCTAAGTGAATGATTCTCTTTTAGCCTGTGCCCTTGACAGTAGCATTCTGTGAGCTATGGCTTCTCGGATCTACAGACTGGGATTTCACCCACCTCCTTTTCTGAGGTGAATCGCTGGGCCGTGTTGCTGCAGCCACAGGAGACTCTTAGTTAAACTTGAAGAGTAGCCCCCGCCAAACTTGCACAGGACTCTCTGAAGGTCCACTGTCACCCTCTTAGCGAGGCTAAATGGGCCGATAGCCCACTCCTCTGGGCCCCCTCCCTCTCCCAGTGATGCCTGATTGCCTTATCAATACCTCAGTCCAGCTCAGTGAGGCAGGGCTTAATTTACTAATATAAAAGAGGAAGCAAGTCAATGCAGAGTCCTGTCTCCTTCTTATACTTCCATTAATTCCCAAGCCCAGCATTTCCTACTTTCTCATCATCCTTGCTTCTTTCTCCAAGGCAAGAATATCAAAATGGTATTCCTCAAGAAATAGTCTAGTACAGATAAAATTTGTAAAGTGAGTTTTAGTTTCAAATACCCAATTGATTTTTTTCTTTGAAAGGATCCTCTCTTACACAAATGTAAAGCAGCAGTTTTCCTGATGGCCTCTAGAAGAACTTTTATAGTATTTGGGTGTTCTAATTCACTTTCACTTTTCACTTTCACACATTGGAGAAGGAAATGGCAACCCACTCCAGTGTTCTTGCCTGGAGAATCCCAGGGACGGGGGAGCCTGGTGGGCTTCCGTCTATGGGGTCACACAGAGTCGGACACAACTGAAGTGACTTAGCAGCAGCAGCAGCAAGATTCCTTAGGTACAATGACACTGTCTTTTTTTAAAAAAATTGTTGGAGTATAATTGCTTTACAGTGTTATGTTAGTCTCTACTGTACAGCAAAGTGAATCAGCTATATGTTTACAATCACATTTTAAAAACTGGTGTTACCCGTCTCACTTTGCACCACAACAGGAATATATCTCTTTGGAATTGTTTTTAAGTATGTCCAGATAAAAAGATAATTGCTAAAAATTTCCTGTAAACATATTCTCACAGCCAAAAACAGAAAAAACAAATTAGTATTTTCCCACTCTAACAAATGAGTTATTTGGGTCACAAGTGACCCAGTACTGTACTCATGAACTAGCTTGTTAAGGGCAGGGAGAGAAAAAACAAAAGACTCTCCTGTTGTGTAGCATGTATTGACTTCCGTGATGTAAATACCTACCCTGACCTACTTCAGGATTACAGTTGGCTCACAATCATAACCATTGATTCTCACCAGCCTCCTGGAGTCAGCTCCAACCCACTTCCACTAGGGCACAATATTGCCCTTTCAATATTCATTTTAAAAATGTATGAAAACCTATTTTTGTGTTCTTATAGTTTTTAAAAGTTATATAAATGATGTTTCTTTTAAAGATTAATAGTATAATCAAATAGTTTTAATATTTATTTTAATAAAGCAGTTTTCATACTATAAACAGCCCATATAATTTTAAATAGTTTCATCGTAGACAATCGAATGTAGTATAATTGAGTTAAAAATTCTTCAGTTGTTAGTTTTCTCTCATTAAAACTCTGAAATAAGTATTATTAGTACATTATTCCCTTCCCACCCCACTTTTTATTATTTTCCTTGGCCTAATTCCCAGAAGTAGGATTACTGAGTTAAAAGACTACAAATGTTTAAATGGCATCTGAAAAGGTTTGTCAAAAGAGATTTCTCAGAAATTCTAAAGTTTACCAAGAAGTATTTTTCTCTCCTGTGTAATTGAAAACCCAAAAGGAACTACATTTAAATGATAATTTTCCCTGAACCAGAAATAACACAGATTCCTGACTCTCAGGCCCTTTACATGTAATGATTACTATCAACTAAGGAATCAAGATTGCCGGGAGAAATATCAATAACTTCAGATATGCAGATGATACCACCCTTATGGCAGAAAGTGAAGAGGAACTCAAAAGCCTCTTAATGAAAGTGAAAGAGGAGAGTGAAAAAGTTGGCTTAAAGCTCAACATTCAGAAAACTAAGATCATGGCATCTGGTCCCATCACTTCATGGGAAATAGATGGGGAAACAGTAGAAATAGTGACAGACTTTATTTTGGGGGGCTCCAAAATCCCTGCAGATGGTGATTTCAGCCATAAGATTAAAAGACACTTACTCCTTGGAAGGAAAGTTATGACTAACCTAGATAGCATATTAAAAAGCAGAGACATTACTTTGCCAACCAAGGTCCGTCTAGTCAAGGCTATGGTTTTTCCCATGGTCATGTATGGATGTGAGAGTTGGACTGTGAAGAAAGCTGATCGCCGAAGAATTGATGCTTTTGAACTGTGGTGCTGGAGAAGACTCTTGAGAGTCCCTTGGACTGCAAGGAGATCCAACCAGTCCATCCTAAAGGAGATCAGTCCTGGGTGTTCATTGGAAGGACTGATGCTGAAGCTGAAACTCCAATACTTTGGCCACCTCATGCGAAGAGTTGACTCATTGGAAAAGACCCTGATGCTGGGAGGGACTGGGGGCAGGAGGAAAAGGGGCGGCAGAGGATGAGATGGCTGGATGGCATCACTGACTCTTTGGACATGAGTTTGGGTGAACTCCAGGAGTTAGTGATGGACAAGGAGGCCTGGTGTGCTGCGATTCATGGGGTCGCAAAGAGTTGGACACAACTGAGCAACTGAACTGAACTGAAGTCTATTTTATGTGTGAGGTTAATAGAAATGTCTGAACAGAAGGAGTTATCTCTATGCTTCCCCCTTGTGCTGTGCTACTAAACTACATGCCCCTGCAGTAGAACACCATCCTCTGCTGTCGCTATCAGCAGAGGAAATATTGCAACAGTGATGGAGAATAGAACTGTGACCAAATAAGTAACTGAGATCCTGTTCTGGGCACCTTTATTACTCTTGGATGACCTCTGCATGTGCTCACAGTGCTGTCTTCAGTCCGGTGTACGATTCAGCTGCAGAGTACCAGCACCTATCTGTAAATAGCCTGGCTCCAGATGCTTTGAGCATGAATCCCAGCTAGTGTCTGGGGCAAGAGGTAGATGAAAGGAATGAAGTGAAGTACATGAGTGTGTGTGCGTGCATACACGCAAGTTATTGGGATCACTTACTCTGCAGAATGTTGAATGAGTGACATTGTACTTTTCATCCTTAGATCTAGGCGAGTGGGCCCCTGGTCTTGATTCTTGAGCTCTAGGGACCCCACTGTGACCTTCCTCTGACTCTCCCATGATGTAAGGTAACCACTCAGAGTCTGACCCAAGTACCTAGGACCCTGGAATTCTTAGCCTGAACAGCACCAAAGCCATTTCCAGGGCCTGTGTGGTCTGCTTCCTGATGGTGGTCTCTTGAGGGCAGTGTGCAGACATTGTGGATGTCCTGTGTCTGGTGGGGGATGGCTGGGTGTTGCAGTTGAAGCCTGGATGTAACAGTGGAGTGTCCACGCATGTGCCACTTCTGGGCCAGGCAGAACGAGGCTGAAGGCCAAAGCCAGCTCTCCCTCCTGCCACGGAGGAACTCAGAGGGATCTGAGAATTTTAAATTTTAACTCAGCCTCCTACAGTGTTATCAGAATAGGAAAGAACATTTTGTGTGGTTGCTTGAATTATAACTTTTAATTATTCTGACATACGTGGATCTCTATTTGTGTTCTTGTCCCTGATCCCAAGGGTTAGGGGAAAGGCTTGGCATTTTTTTTTTCCTCTTTGGATATTAGAGAAAATGATGTGTATATTAAAATTCCTTTCTTTATTTTCAGCTACACAATCTATACTACCGTAATGAGTGCTGCCAACCCAGACAAGTACATGACTAGGATCAGGAACCCGTGTTAAAAGCAGAGGAGAGAGTTCACCTATATTATGAAGGTTTGCTAAAGTTTGTTTTTTTTTTCCCCAAGGGGTGGGGCTAGGGGCAGGTAGATATGTGTTGGTATTTCTCCTGGAAGACAGTGGCATCCTCAACATTTATACATACATAATGTTTTCTGACAGGTATCTGGTGTATGGTTGTCATTTGTGTCAGGTTATTGTTGCAATTGGGCTTTCCTGGTGACTCAGATGATAAAGAATCTGCCTGCAATGTGGGAGACCTGGGTTCAATAGCTGGGTCAGGAAGATTCCCTGGAGAAGGGAATGGCAACCCACTCCAGTATTCTTGCCTGGAAAATCCAATGGACAGAGGAGCCTGGTGGGCTACAGTCCATGGGGTTGCAAAGAGTCGGGTATGACTGAGATGACAGCACGTACTCATTGTCACAATTAGGTATTTATTTTTAATTGTTTGATTGAAAGCTAATCATCTGGTGCCCAGTGACCTTTGCCCTTCATTAAAACCCGCTTTCAGGGCAAAGTGTTACCTCTTCACTTACACAGAGCGGCAAATATCTGGAAGACTTGTGTCTCCAAAGGAACAGGGAGGCAAGCCCAGTTCCTTTGCAGACAGACTCTGAAGGACCAAGGACACTCAGAATTTGTTGTAGGCATCAGCGAGTCCATAGGTGAGAGGAAAGATGTGAGAAAGAAGCAGGAGTCCTTCCTACTGTCCCTACAGTTGAACCATCTTGGCAGCCACTGATGGACAGGACACCTTTTCTGATTGCAGGGATCTTCTGAAGTTTATAAACCTAGCCTGGTGTTTGGTCATTCACTTATGAGGATATTAAAATCAGTTTAAATTAAGCCTATTTTTTTTTCCTTACAGATGATTTTTTTAAATGAAATTTTTGAAGAGCTGCACTTTAAAAAATAAAGTGAAAAGATTATATTTTATGACCAATACAGGCTTCTTCCTCATTAAATTTTTCAACCTTGTGCAGTGGGAGCAGCAGGATCTGTCTGGAGCTTGTCATGGTAAAGTGGGTAATGGGCGTCCTTTCTTCAACGTTTGCCTTGACCTTCTCTGAGATTCTTCTGTGCTAGCTTGAACAACTCAAAGATAATTTTTTTGATCTCAGAGGGCAAGCCATATCCTCAGGCTTTATTCCCAGCTTCTCACCATTATTTATACCTATGTGGTCATATCTCAGCTTATAAAGAAACGAGCAGGAAAGATCTCCTTATTCATTAGGAAGTGTTTCTGGAAATATCTGCTAGCCTTAAATAAAATTAACAGCAACTATTTTTAAGCAAAGAGAAATTTATTAGGGAATAGCAGAGGAGTTAACAATTCAAGACAAGCAAACAATGGCAAACCATAGGCAAGTCTAAAAAACAAAGGGGAAGTTAGCTTTTATTGGAATGTAGGAGGAAATCGGGGAGCACTGTTTTGAATAAAAGTTCATTAGAAGAGAACAAGAGTTCCAGGTTGTTGCAGTTGCATTGGTTGCAAGCAATGGTCAGTTTGCTGTTACTGAGAAATGCAAAAAATCTTTCTTCCTGCTGGCTGTGTAACCATAGATAACAACTTTCTTTTCATGGCTTCCCCACTCTATTTGAAATCAAGTATGCTTTATCTGGGCTTCCCAGGTGACACTAGTGGTAAAGAACCTGCCTACCAATGCAAGAGACATAAGAGATGTGGGTTTGATCCTAGGTTGGGAAGATCCCACGGAGAAGGAAGTGGCAACCCACTCCAGGATCTTTGCCTGGAGAATCCTAAGGACAGAGGAGCCTTGCGGGCTACAGTCCATGGGGTTGCGAAGAGTCAGACATAACTGAAGCGACCTTAGCATGCTCACATGCTTTATTTGTTTTCACATTTCTCCCTTTTGATCAAGACCTTTCTCTGAAAGCACCACTGATGCAGCATCCAGTTGTTTGCTTTGGCTGAAATATTTTTGTCTGCGTCCCTCAGTGCCAGGAAGGACCTTTTCTAAGAGTTGTGCTGGGCGGAAAGAGCAAATAGCATTTGGAAACCACAGGGGCCACATTTGAGCAACAAGAAAGGGAAAGAGGAGCTCTCAGGCGTCTCCCATTCTTGAGTTACGTCTTGTCAAGGTTGTAAGCCTTGGAGTCTGAAAGCGAAGTACTGAGCTGACATCGTACTGTTTGGTGCATCATTCCTGCAGATATTTGCCAGCCAACAGGTACAAAGTCTTAAAATGGTTATGCAAGTCAAAATTAAAAGTGGAATGACAAATCCAGTTTGTATAACTGTCCTAAAGATTGAAGGACCATGGGGAATCAGGTGAAACTTGTTGTAACCAGTGTTCTTGTTCCCTGATTTTGTGTAATTGAGTTTCTACTTCCCCAGAGAAATGTATCCATGAGCAACAAGCAGTGCTTGTTCTGCTAGGAGGTAGCCAAGGGAAGTTTGGTTACCTAACACCACCTTAGCTAAGGAATTGCAGAATGAAGGAAACCTCAGCTAAAACTGGAGCAGAGACAGACCTGTAGGGGAACCACTCCCAACCAATGCATCGTTGATTACAGCAAGTCCCCTATATACGAACCTTCAATTCTCAAAGAGGCAAACATGCATCTTGTTCCAGCAAGGAACCAGAACCTTCGCCATCAGTGTCAGACATTAGTGAAATTGCAGCTTGCCCTCCATCTCCTATTGCTGACCATCATTCAGCTCTAACATCTCCCAACTCCTCTCCCTCCTCCAGTCAATAGCTTTCCTTGCCTGTTCACTTGATTTCCTTGCCAGCCCCTATATGCCAGCTGTTGTACTACTGTACTACTTTTCAAGGTACTGTAAGATTTAAAATGTTTTCTTTCTTTTGTGTGTTTGTTTTATGTATTATTTGTGTGTAAAGAACTATAAACCTCCTACAGTACAGTACTATATAGCTGATTGTGTTAGTTGGGTACCAAGGCTAACTTTGTTGGACATACGAACAAATTGGACTTACGAATACACTCTTGGAATGGAACTCATTTGTGTGTGGGGACTGTACTCCACACAGGAAGAGATATATGCTTACATCTCAGACTGGAAGGTGTTGCCTACTCTACTATCCAACAGGAAGAAGAAAACTCTGGCAACAGCCCAGCCAATCAGACCGTAGCTGTCCAACCAATGAGAAGTCTCCATTCTTTGGACTGCTAGCTTCCTCCAGTGAACTCTTTCACTGATTACACTGCCTCCCAAACCCCTTCTTTCCCCTATAAAAACAAACTCCTCTTCCTGTTCTCTGGATTTGCCTATGGTCTGCCATAGTTTGCGCATCCCAAGTTGTACTCCCGTGGCTATTCCCAAATAAACTTGCTCTTGCTGACAAAATAAATGGCTCTCCTGTTACTAAAGTTGACAGAAATCTAAACCTGTTGTTGAGCAGCTATTGCTCTGGCAGTGAAAAGTCAGCTCTGTTACCTAGGGTAATGGATAGATTTCTAATCATGTGCTCACTAATGTATACTCCAAACAAAGAAAGGAGGAAAGATCTGATGAGGCAAACCCAGAGTCTTGGACCCTGCCAGGCAGTTAACTTTGGGTTCTTTGATGTAGGCTTAATGGGTTGGTCCAGTTTCAGATCAGTTATAAATGGACAGTAGAACAACTAGATGTCCTAGTGAGCATTGTCCTCCCATTCACCAACTATCCTGACATTTATAAACCCAGAGATGATAACATCCTTCACAAACAAAGATGAAACCAGATGAGCACAAAGGACTCCAGCTGAAGTGTCGTTGTTTATTAGTGAATTTGTGGAAATGGAGCTATTGGCATTAGTCAACCAGGGGTCAGTGACGTTTTGAGAGCATTCTGGAAGGATTCCTCCAAGCCAAAAAGACCATTCTCTAACATGACAGCACAGGGTACATGACTTTAAGTTGTTTTTTTGGACAAACATTATAAAAGTAGGGGCTTGAGTGGGGCGGTTGCTGTAGGGTCGTGATTTTAAGTTTATCTAGGACGGTACTGTCATTGCTGTCATCAGTGTGGTGTTCAGGAGGAAACAGAACAGGGGAGGGAATTTTGACAGCAGTTTCACTCTGTAGGGAAGTTGAGTGAAATTAGTGCCATTAAGGATAAGTGAAAAATTGGTCACAGAACAGACTGAAGAGTCACTGCTGTCGTGTACAGACGAGTTTCTGATGGCAAAGCCAGCCATCAGAGGTTTCCCTCTAAGCAGCAGGTTGAGAAGTGTACATTAAGAGCACTGTCTTTCCAAGAAAGGGAGAAAAGACACAGTGGGGAAAAGGTATCCTGGCCTGGTCTGGTCATCTTGGGAAAGCTGTCTCCTTCAGCTGTCATCCGTTTCAATTCCTGGAAGTCTTTACTTCCAGTCATCAGTTGCTGTGCAGGTCCAATCAAGGTTTGGTGCTTTCTTTAGATGTGATATATGGATCCAAGGGTCTGTTCCCTGGATCTCAGCAGTATGCGGCTTGCTTAACAAGAGTTGGTAAGGGCCCTTCCAGCAAGATTGGAATTAAATTTTAAAAAATTCTAATTATTTTATTTCTTGGCTGTTCCACATAGCATGTGGGATCTTAGTTCCCTGACCAGGGATCAAAGTGAAGGGAGAGTGAAAGTCACTCAGTTATATCTGACTCTTTGCGACCCCATGGACTATACAGTACATGGAATTCTCCAGGCCAAAATAACTACAGTGGGTACCCTTTCCCTTTGCCAGGGGATCTTTCCAACCCAGTGATTGAACCCAGGTCTCCCGCATTGCAGGTGGATTCTTTACCAGCTGAGTCACAAGGGAAGCTCAAGCATACTGGAGTGGGTAGCCTATACCTTCTCCAGTGGATCTTCCCAACCCAGCAATCATAATGGGGTCTCCTGCAGTGCAGGCAGATTCTTTACCAACTGAACTATCAGAAAAGCCCAACCAGGGATCAAACCTGCACCCATTGCATTGAAAGCACTGAGTCTTAACCACTGGATTGCCTGGGAAGTCCCCAAGGGATGTCTTTGAAGATGTCTCTTCTAAGAGATGAAATCTCTGGGTTATAAGAGATGATACTGAAGACCTTTGTCTCCAGAGGGCATGCTGTGAAAAAGATTGTTCTACTAAATCATAGTTATTTTCAACAGTAAAATTTAGGTGTTTAATAAAGTATATGCCTATGTGATCAGTTCAGTTCAGTTCAGTCACTCAGTCGTGTCCGACTCTTTGCGACCCCCTGAATCATAGCACTCCAGGCCTCCCTGTCTATCACCAACTCCCGGAGATCTCTCAAACTCATGTCCATCAAGTCAGTGATGCCATCCAGCCATCTTATTCTCCATCGTCCCCTTTTCCTCCTGCCCCCAGCCCAGTGTGTCCAACTCTTTGCAACCCCTCCAAGTTCCTCTGTCCTTGGAATTTTCCAGGTGAGAATACTGGAGTGGGTTGCCATTTCCTACTCCAGAGCATCTTCCCAACCCAAGGATCAAACCCAAGTCTCTTGTGTCTCCTGCACCAGCAGGCAGATTCTTTACCACTGCACCATCTGGAAGTCCCTAAAATAATTGAGTATATATCCTCTTATTAGCTGTAAATCAAAAGAAGCAGGAGCTAGGAGCATTAGGCATCTGTGATTATCTCAAAGGGTGAGAGTTTATGGGTTGCAAAAGGGATAGACCTAAGATTTAGAAGGACCAAGGACAATGACTTTGGGCAGGATATTTGAAGAGTTTCTACAAATATTTGCCTTTTGAGTTAATAGTGCCGTTCATGCATCTGACTGGCCCTGGGGATTTTGACTGGTAAGCACAGTGAAAGTGTAGAACTGGCCAGAGCACAGACTTGTCCAAGCATCTGGCTGAAGTGAATTCCCTGGTCACTATGACGTTTGAGGTGGGGTTTGCTAGGTTAAAGTGAAAGTGTTAGTAGTTCAGTTGTGTCCAACTCTATAAGACCCCATGGACTATAGCTCACCAGGCTTCTCTGTTCAGAATTCTCCAGGCAAGAATACTGGAGTGTGTAGTCATTCCTTTCTTCAGGGGATCTTCCTGACCCAGGGATCGAACCCAGGTCTCCCACATTGCTGGCAGATTCTTTACTGCCTGAGCCACCAGGGAAGCCCTTTCTAGTAGAATCTTAGCCCCAGAAGAGATAGTGGCCTATCTACAGGGGTAAGCTTCAGTTCAGTGAGAAAGCATACAACTGTTGCCAAAACCTATTTATGTCCTTGAAGCTGGAGGAAATTCATTTGCTGAACCTCAGTCTACTAGGTAATTTAAAATGTTCTAGGTGACATGGGTAGGTTTTCCAGGTTTGTGTTTTGGGTGGGTGTGGCCAATAAAGTAGGTACTTTTAGTGGGTTTATTAATATTTTCCCAATATTGACTCATAAAGTTTATAATTTTATCAGTAGATCAATGATTCAATGCATATACAGTATGGTTGACCCTTGAGCAATGCAGGGGTTAGGGCAACAGACCCCCTGCAGCTGTATAACTTATAGTCAGCCCTCTGTATTCAAGATTCTACATTAGCCAAATACAGATCGTGTAGTACAGTAGTATGTATTTATTGAAAACAAATCCCAGTATAAGTGGACCCTTGCAGTTCAAGGATTGTGTTGTTCAAGGGTCAACTGTAGTCAGTAATGGGAATTTTACAGTCTCTGGCAGGACGGGATCATCATTTGGTCCAAACCAGAGCTTTTTCTTTTTACCGAACCAACAGTAACTAGAGTTCCAATATTGTTTTTCCTTTTCTGGAGCCAGTTGTTGGGTATCTCTAGCTAATCTGTCTAGATTATCATTTGGGGGAACATCTTTTTGGAACATGACAGAGGTTTGGTTGTTGGTTTCTGTGACAGCAGAGAATTTTTAGTGCAGATATCAGTGAGGTGGTTCCCTTTAGCTTCCAGAGAGTCAAATTTAAAATGCTCAGAAGTTTAGTAGTAGCCAGAGTGGCTGGTAGAAGCATAGCATCTAATAAATCTTGAATATATGGGACATTTTAAATTTTATCCCCATTCAGTTCAGTTCAGTTCAGTCGCTCAGACGTGTCCAACTCTTTGTGACTCCATGAATCACAGCACGCCCCATTAGATGTAAGGAAATCTCACTACTTCCATAACATTCCAAAGTCATGGGCTACTCCAAAGGAGTATCTACTGTCTATAGAAATATTAATATATATGGTTTTGCCCATGGCTGAAATATAGGATTGAGTAAGCATGTCATTCAGTCTGTAGTACTGAGGTAACCAAAGGCAAAGACAATGTCTTGATAACTTCAAAAGAGGTTACAATTGCATATCCAGCACAATATTTACCATTTTCATCCTTTAAATAAGAACCATCAGTAAGCCATGAAAAATCAACATTTGTTAAAGGGGTTTCTTGCAAGTCATATGGGGAGTCAAGAAACGGTCTATTAAGGACTTCCCTGGTGCTCCAGCAGTTGAGACTTCACACTTTATTGAAAGGGGCATGGGTTCGATCCCTGGTCAGGCAACTGAGATCCCACATGCCATGTGGCATGGCCAAAGAGAGAGAGAGAGAGGTGGTCTCTCGAAGTTAAATAGTCGTGAGGAGTGTTGTACATAGAGGATGAAGAAGCAGTGGCAAGGTTAGGCTTATTACAGTGAGCAAGAGTAATATGAGGTGTGGTCAACAGGAGAATTTCATAGGGAGTAAGATGTCTTGCTGACAGATGTTGGGTATGGTTGGAATTCAGAAGGGGTTTCAATAGTGTGGGGAACAAAGATAGTCAGAGAAGCACTCATGACTCTTTCTTGGTGGCCTTTACTGAAAGGGGAGTGGTAGGAAGGGCCCAGAGGCAAGGGGTACCACAGGGTCTAGCCGTTGACTGTGATAACCTATTGGTGATGGCCGTGTCAGTGTTTCTAAATAAGTACCCTGAGGGCATTTCCTTCCTTTTCATAGACTTCGAGGAAAAAGGAGAGTTGGTAATTAGAGTGTCCAAGGACAGAGAGATTCATTAAGCTTTCTATCAACATTTTAAAGCCTAGATTGTCCTGATCTTCCCAAATAATAGGATCAGGATGGAAACACTGGCAGACGTTATTTTCTTGATTCTCCAAAATGTGATTGCAGCCATGAAATTAAAAGACGCTTGCTTCTTGGAAGAAAAGAAATGAAAAATCTAGACAGCATATTAAAAAGCTGAGACATTACTTTGCCTACAAAGGCCCATATAGTCAAAGCTATGGTTTATCCAGTAGTCATGTATGGATATGAGAGTTAGACAATAAAAAAGGCTGAGCACCAAAGAACTGATGCCTTTAAAGTGTGGTGCTAGAGAAGACTCTTGAGAGTCCGTTGGACGGCAAGGAGATCAAACCAGTCAATCCTAAAGGAAATCAGCCCTGAATATTCATTGTAAGGACTGATGCTGAAGCCCCAATACTTTGGCCACCTAATGCAAAAAACTGACTTATTGGAAAAGACCCTGATGCTGGGAAAGATTGGAGGCGGGAGGAGATGGGGACAAAAGAGGATGAGATGGTTGAATGGCATCTCCAACTCAGTGAATGTGAGTTTGAGCAAGCTCCAGGAGATGGTGTGGAGAAGGCAATGGCAACCCACTCCAGTACTCTTGCCTGGAAAATCCCATAGACGAAGGAGCCTGGTAGGCTGAAGTCCATGGGGTCGCTAAGATTCGGACACGACTGAGCGACTTCACTTTCACTTTTCACTTTCATGCATTGGAAAAGGAAATGGCAACCCACTCCAGTGTTCTTGTCTGGAGAATCCCAGGGATGGGGGAGCCTGGTGGGCTGCCATCTATGGGATCATACAGAGTCGGACATGACTGAAGCAACTTAGCAGCAGCAGCAGCAGCCGGGAGATGGTGATGGACAGGGAAGCCTGGCGTGCTGCAGTCCATGGGGTCACAAAGAGTCGGGCACAACTGAGCAGTTGAACTGTAGTGTTTTTCAACAGTCCAACTCTCTTTGAGGCTAAGGGCTTTGACAGGTGGATACTGTCTTTCTCTGAGGAGTCCTGTGAGGGGAGCAGCGAAGCAAGTCATGTACATGTTACAATAGGTTAGAGCCTCTAGAGAGCATTACATCATCTAAATAAAAATAAGCCTTTAGGATTTGTGAGAAATCAGGACTTTTCATTAAACCTTAAATTACTGTTCAGATGTATTGTTGTCATTTCCAGTTAAAGGCAAAGAAATATTGATGGGCCTTATCCCTAGGGGTGCTAAAAAAGATCAGAAAGACTGATGCTGAAGCTCCAATGCTTTGGCCACCTGATTCGATAAGTCGACTCACCGGAAAAGACCGTGATGCTGGGAAAGATTGAGGGCATGAGGAAAAGGGGATGACAGAGGATGAGATGGTTGGATGGCATCATTGACTCAATGAACATGAGTTTGAGCAAACTCTGGGAGATAATAAAGGACAGGCAAGCCTGGTGTGCCACAGTTCATGGGGTTGCAAAGAGTCAGACACACCAGTGACTGAACAACAAATGATAACAACAAAAATCACTCACAGTGAAAAGGTTGCTTTCAGTAGGAATGGGAGCTGATAAGGTGTGAGGGCTGGGAACAAGGTGAAGAAGGATAACAATATTGTTTACAGTGTGGAGCTCTTGCACATATCTCTATCCACGGCCATGGGTTTCCCGATGGGTAACTAATTGCAGGACTAATGCGAGGGATTATAACCCCCTGGGCTTTATAATCCTCTGTGGTTGGTCTGATTCCCTGTAAGCCCTCCTTATTTGTTCAGTTCAGTTCAGTTCAGTCGCTCAGTCGTGTCCGACTCTTTGCGACCCCATGAATCACAGCACGCCAGGCCCCCCTGTCCATCACCAACTCCCGGAGTTCACTCAAACTCATGTACATCGAGTCAGTGATGCCATCCAGCCATCTCATTCTCGGTCGTCCCCTTCTCCTCCCGCCCTCAATCCTTCCCAGCATCAGACTCTTTTCCAGTGAGTCAACTCGTCGCATGAGGTGGCCAAAGTATATATATATATAGCATGTTGTGTTTTCCATATAACATGAAATATGAACATCTTTTCATGACAGGGGATATTGATCTACATTTTTTAAATGACTACATAGTATTCTCCTATTATACAATAACTTTAACCATTGTACAGTTTATGAACTTGTAAATTGTTTCCTGTTTTTCATGATCAAGAACAATATGGTAGCGAAAATCCTAATCACTTTTTATGTGGGCATGTAGCTTTATAAGATACTTCAAAGTGGGATTTCTGGACCAAAGGATTTACAGTTTACAAATTTGTAATTTAATAAGTTTCAATTAAAATTTAATCTAGTTTAATTTCAGAAAAGTAAGACAATTTATATTTCCACCAATATTGTAATGGAGAGGGCTCTTTTTCACATACTCTCAATAATATAGTATTTTACCCATCTTTTAACTTTTAGTCAATTTAGGGAAAATATTTTAACTGTAAACCACTAACAAAAAGTGAACCTATGTGAAAATATCAGACATAAGAGAATTCGAGGCAGAAAGGATTTGAAAGGGTAGAGTGATATTTTATTTTGATAAATTACCTTCTACCAAGAAAATAGCCATAAAACTTCAGTATTATATAATTTCCAGTGTCAATGTAGTATGGTTCAAACTAATATTTAATTGTAGAGTTTCAAAACATATAATGCAAAGATTCAGAAATGCAAAGATAAATTTCTCAACCTGTACTTATTATAGAAATCTTTAAAACATTTCTTTCAAAGATGCACAGATCAGGAAGAATAAATAAGGATAAAGAGGATTTGGACAACGTAATTAACAAGCTTGACCTACTAAATACAAGTAAGTAAACAGAGTATAATTTTTCTTTTTTTTACAAATTCCCATTTAGTAAAATATTTAGTACCTATTAGCACACACTGGAGAAGGCAATGGCAAGCCACTCCAGTACTATTGCCTAGAAAATCCCATGGATGGAGGAGCCTGGTAGGCTGCAGTCCGTGGGGTTGCTAAGGGTCAGACACGACTGAGCGACTTCACTTTCACTTTTCACTTTCACACATTGGAGAAGGAAATGGCCACCCACTCCAGTGTTCTTGCCTGGAGAATCCCAGGGACGGGGGAGCCTGGTGGGCTTCCGTCTATGGGGTCACACAGAGTCGGACATGACTGAAGTGACTTAGCAGCAGCAGCAGCAGCACACACAGAGAGGAAATGGCAACCCACTCCAGTGTTCTTGCCTGGAGAATCCCAGGGACGGGGGAGCCTGGTGGGCTTCTGTCTGTGGGGTCGCACAGAGTCGGACACGACTGAAGTGACTTAGCAGCAGCAGCAGCACACACAGAAGCATCTTAGATTTATTGAAAAAGTAAGTTTTCTGGGATTAATGATTGATATTTTAACATATGAATAGTTCAGGTTATAACCTTTGGGGAAAGGGTCTGTAGTAGGAATAAGCAAAAAAAGATAGGATATTCCAATCAGGTTTTGCAAACAAAGAAAAGCCAGCTACAAGGAAGAAAGGTTTGGCCTCCTGCGTGGCTCCAGCTGGGACTCCTTGAGCTCTGGGGCCCCCAGGCCCATCTGTCTTGTCAGCACTCTTCTATTTCTAGGTTAAGGAGCTCAGCCTTCTCAGATGTGACTTGAGAAACATAGCCTTCTAATCCAGGATTTAAGAAGACTTAGAAGTGCGGAGGAGGCAGGAGCGAGCAGCAGAGTACCGTCTCCAGGGGTTGGCCCTGGGTGTGAGCAAGATACCCCAACTGAGCAGCGTCCTCCTTCAAATCCTCCCACAGGCCTGATCTGACTGAGATCAAGGGCCGCGTGTTGCCAGGAGGCAGGGAGCCCTGGATGCTTGGCCAGGTCTGTGGACATCTTCACTTGCTTTCTGGGGGCAGGCATGACGGACTAGGCCTGCACCTGATTTATGGGACTCTAGATCTGGAAGAAGTCCGATCAGCCTGGGATCCCTGAGTCAGCTTTGAAGACAAGATGGGGACCATATCTTTGTGTTAAAGAGGTTTCTGCCTCATTGTAACTCATAGTAAAAAATACCAAAGAAGGTAAGAGCTTTCTTTCTAGCCTAATATACAGAAATGGTTGAGACCACGAGGGCAACAAACTTCCATTTCACATGGGAAATAGATGCAGGTTTGGCCTGGGGAGAGAGTCAGAGCAGGCCCCTTTGTTTGCTGTGTGTGTTTCGAAGTCTTCAAGTCCTGGATGATGAATCTTCCATTTCTTGGGTTTACTTAGCGGGCAGATAAACAATCACCTACATTTCAGGAAAAAAAAAAGATAATGTTGGGATTTCCCTGGTGGTCCAGTGGTTAAGACTTTGTGCTCCCATTGCAGAGGACACAGGTTCAATCCCTGGTCAGGGAACTAAGATCCCACATGGTGTGGAAAAAAAAAAAAAGATAATGTCAGCTATAGATAATACTAAGTTAGATCCTAGAAGGCAAGGACTCTCACCCATGCAGTGTAAATATGCCAGTTACCTGAGAAGGTGGCTCAGCTGGGGAATCACCAGAGAGGCATCTTTTAGTCATTTACTGAATGATACTGCTTTAACAGTCTGAGGCCATATCAAGCTCATTTTTCATCTTTGATCTTACACAGTTTTCACTGTTTCAGTTTTTGCCCTGAGAATTATTTTACTTCTATTCTGTGCACTTCCAAAACCCAAACATTTTAGTATACAGCGTGGCTCTATAGGCAAGTTACCAATGATCAAAGCAAGTTGTGACTCATTGGTGGAGTCAGTCATTGTTGAAGTCCCTTCCAGCTCTAAAACTACAGGTATCTAGGTGTATTTTGGTTGGTTTGGTCATAATGGCTTCTCACTTTACCTCATACTCAGAATCTGCTTTCATGACATCCCTTATATCTGGGAACCATTTTGAAGGTTAAAAAGATATAGCTTTTTTTCTTTATTTCTTTATTGTTAACCAACATAAGCTAGGGGAACCTTTCCTTTTGATATGCAAGGGGTGAAGATAACAACTCTTTGACCATCCTTGATATAATAACCTTCAAAAATAAAATTGAATGGGATAAAAGTAAGTGAGGGGAAAAATACAGAAGTGAAATCCACTCTTGATATTTAGTCAGTACATCTCACAGTGCTTCCTGAAGAAGGGCTAGAGAAAGATTCATCTATGTGGTGTAAAAATAAATCTGGCATAAAGTTTATTCAGTGACTTTTTAATGACTCTCCACTCTGTGTCAGGTACTGTGCTAAGTCCTGGAGATAAAAGTGATGAATTTGTTAACATACAGTCTTTACTCTCAAGGAACTCACAGTCTAATGGTAAAGATACAAAATAGAAAACTATAATATGGTGTTACAGTAATGAAAATGTTGACAAAAATTCAATTAATTATCAAGAAAAAAGTTCTTTTTTTTTTTTGAGCCTAAGTGAGGATTACAACCCAGGAAGCAGATTCTCAAAGCTCTGAGTACTGTTCTGCCTCTTGAAGGCACAGTCATATATATCTTGGAGACAAAGGATCATACAATCTGAATTATAGAATAAGTTTCCCATTACAAAGCAGTTTTAAAAATCAAGAGCCATTTGATCTTGCAACATCACTTTCCCATTATAGAAACTTCAGAATTGAGTAAATTAATCAAATGTAGTAAACAAATATGGTATATGCTAAAAGGGAAACATTTTATAGATTAGAGGAACATCTGAAGTCAGTGACAAGAATTATGAGGGGCCTGTTGTTGTTTGGTCACTAAGTTGTGTCTGACTCTTTGCAACCCCATTGACTGTAGCATGCCAAAAATTAAAAAAAAAAATTTTATATCAGCCTTTTATTGACCAAGGAATTGGATGATAGATCCAACCATTGGTTAAATTGTCTCCAGTGACTATCAGTTCAGTCGCTCAGTCGTGTCCGACTCTTTGCGATCCCATGAATTGCAGCACGCCAGGCCCCCCTGTCCATCACCAACTCCTGGAGTTCACCCAAACTCATATGCATCGAGTCGGTGATGCCATCCAGCCATCTCATCCTCTGTCGTCCCCTTCTCCTCCAGGCCCCAATCCCTCCCAGCATCAGGGTCTTTTCCAATGAGTCAACTCTTCGCATGAGGTGGCCAAAGTATTGGAGTTTCAGCTTCAACATCAGTCCTTCCAATGAACACCCAGGACTGATCTCCTCTAGGATGGACTGGTTGGATCTCCTTGCAGTCCAAGGGACTCTCAAGAGTCTTCTCCAGCACCACAGTTCAAAAGCATCAATTCTTTGGCACTCAGCTTTCTTCACAGTCCAACTCTCACATCCATACATGACCACTGGAAAAACCATAGCCATGACTAGAGAGACCTTTGTTGGCAAAGTAATGTCTCTGCTTTTTAATATGCTGTCTAGGTTGGTCATAACTTTCCTTCCAAGGAGTAAGCGTCTTTTAATTTCATGGCTGCAATCATCATCTGCAGTGACTATACTTTGTGACAACTTTAAAGAATTTTCCTTCCATCTGGATAGGAAGGATAGGATTTCCTCCCATCTCATCTTTTCCTTCCAAAAGGATAGCTAGAAGTAAAACAGTAACTTTAACTTTTAGTAGAGAGTTAGAAGGCAATGGCACCCCACTCCTGTACTCTTGCCTGGACAATCCCATGGACGGAGGAGCCTGGTGGCTGCAGTCCATGGGGTCACTAAGAGTCAGACACGACTGAGCGACTTCACTTTCACTTTTTACTTTCATGCATTGGAGAAGGAAATGGCAACCCACTCCAGTGTTCTTGCGTGGAGAATCCCAGGGACGGGGGAGCCTGGTGGGCTGCCATCTATGGGGTCACACAGAGTCGGACACGACTGAAGCGACTTAGCAGCAGCAGCAGTAGATATTTGGTAAATAGTCAACTGAACTAGTATGGCGGGTCTTACAAGCCTGGTCCAGATGCTAGGGTTAGCTATTTGCTACTGCTACCATCTTCTCATCCGAGGCTTGGTGATTCTTGAATTAGTTGAAGTCATGTGCTAGAAACAGGCTCAAAGTCCATTTGGGTGGAGGGGTCTTTTTAAAATGAGAGATTTGAAGGAATTCCCTGACCTTCCAGTGGTTAAGATTCAGTGCTTTCACTGCTGGGGCATGGGTTCTATCCCTGGTTGGGAACCTAACATCTTGCAAGCCACACAGTGCAACCAAAAAAAATAAAATGAGAGCTGTGAATCCATTAATGTCTAGCTGCTTATGGATTAGTTAATAATACCTGAAAAGGTTCTTGCCATCATGGCTACAAAGAATCTTTAATTTGGTGTCCTTTCCAATAAACAAAACCTTTATGTTATAATCCATGATCCTTAAGGTTTTCATATACTAGAAGCTTGCTGTAAGAAGAGTTGGTTACCATTTTTTAAGTGTCTCAATAATGCTCTATAAATAATGTAATAATATTTCTTTTCAACTGCTGTGGGTGAAAATTTCCAAAAATAATGTTTTTTTCACAAAACCATTTTCTTGGATGCCCAGTGGGTTAAAGAATGTATATGTTGGAGTAATGGCAAATGTGCTTCAATAGACACTATAAGGTTTTTTGGGGGAGGGGCGTTTTATCAGGTCTAAACCATATTGTGTGATGGAGTTAAAATTTTCCCTTTTTGTTGCCATACAGCATCTGTTTCTTTTCTTTCATGGTAGATTCCTGAGCCTGTAGAAAAAATTCTTATTTCCTTTGCAGGGTTAATGGAAAGCAGTGAACATTCTCGAGGCTGGGCAGAACCAGTGTTTAAAGTTGCTTCTTTGACTGTAGTATCAGTGAACTGATTTGCTTTAGCTTCCACAGTGTCAGATTTGGAATGCCCTGGTGTTTTCATAATGGCTCACTGTTCTGGCAGTTGTATAAGAATGAGCAACTCTGCGGCCTGTTTTCCATTTTTGCGGGGGAGTTGTGGGTTAAGCTTGGGTTAAGGAAATTAGTTCAGCTTTTTGTGCTGACTTTGTTTCTGGTCAATAAGAGCTCTTAGTTATGTCCATTGTGGGCTTTATTGCATAACCAGCTCAGTCATGTCCTGTTCACCCCTTAAGTAGGATCCATTTGTAAATCAAGATCAGCCTATCAATAGAAGCCTCTAAGTCATTTCTGGGAGCAAAAAAGATAACCTGTTAACAAAACACAGTTTGGTTGTTTTCTTCCTATAGTACTGGGAACAAAACTGTAAGGTTAAGGTTATTATATAGAATCAAGATAGTATGAGGTGCAGAAAACAACAGTACTTCATAAGAAGTTACATACAGAATGGTGCTAAATGTGGTGGGAGTTTAGAAGAGACTCAACTGAGTGTGGCATATCACCCGTTACTATTTCTCCAGTATCCTTATATGGGAGAGCCCTTGCTGAAATAGCCCACGTACAGGGCAGAAGTCCTTTTACTGCCGAGTCTAAGTTAGTTTTGGAGCGTAAAAACAAGTCATCTACAAGCATTTTTGTAAAAGTGTCAGAGTGGGACAGTAGCTATCTGTCAGTGACAAAAGGCTTAAAAAGCACCATTAAAGACCTGATTATAATGCAGTCTTCAAGGAAATTTGGCTATTTCTGTGACATTTGAAATTTTAAGATAATAACTAGAATTATGACTGACAACATACCAGGACACTTTAAATTTTAGGAACGTCCTATAATTTCTAGAACATTTATAGTAATAATGTTTACCCATAGAATATAACTTAAGAAGGTTTATTGTTACTCATTTGACAATGTTTTCCATGTAATTTAGCAGACCAAATAAACTTGATTAGTTTAATATCTCTCTTTGAGATTTTCAGGGGGTCCTTTGAAGGATCCCAAAGTCAATTAGAGGTCAAAAAAACTTCCTTTAGAATTTGAGAAAGTTTGTCAAAGATATCAAAAGGGTTTAAATGTTTGGCAAGTAGTATCATAAGTTACTATGAACAATATTTATTCATCTAACCAAAATGACAATAAAAGATTTCAAAGGCAAGTGCAGAAAGTTACTGGTAAAGAAATTTCACAATCTGTTATTAAAAGCAGATTAAGATTCAAGAAAACCTAGAGAAGAAACAAATTCTAGTTTTATCCTATTAAAAACAATCTAGAGAAAAAATGATCTAGACATTCACCGAATTTTCATCATTTAACTTATCAGACCTCTGAAGTTTCAAGTTGCCAAAAATATGGAGAAACCCTTTTTAGGTAGACATACCATAAAACATCAGTTCAGTTCAGTTCAGTCGCTCAGTCGTGTCCGACTCTTTGCGACCCCATGAATCACAGCACACCAGGCCTCCCTGTCCATCACCAACTCCTGGAGTTCACTCAAACTCATGTCCGTCGAGTCGGTGATGCCATCCAGCCATCTCATTCTCTGTTGTCCCCTTCTCCACCCACCCCTCAATCCTTCCCAGCATCAGAGTCTTTTCCAGTGAGTCAACTCGTCACATGAGGTGGCCCAAGTATTGCAGTTTCAGCTTTAGCATCAGTCCTTCCAATGAACACCCAGGATTGATTTCCTTTAGAATGGACTGGTTGGATCTCCTTGTAGTCCAAGGGACTCTCAACAGTCTTCTCCAACACCACATTCAAAAGCATCAATTCTTCGGTGCTCAGCTTTCTTCACAGTCCAACTCTCACTTCCATACATGACCACGGGAAAAACCATTGCCTTGACTAGACGGACCTTGGTTGGCAAAGTAATGTTTCTGCTTTTTCATATGCTATCTAGGTTGGTCATAACTTTCCTTCCAAGGAGTAAGCATCTTTTAATTTCATGGCTGCAATCAGCATCTGCAGTGATTTTGGAGCCCAAAAAAATAAAGTCTGACACTGTTTCCATTGTTTCCCCATCTATTTCCCATGAAGTGATGGGACCAGATGCCATGATCTTCGTTTTCTGAACGTTGAGCTTCAAGCCAACATTTTCACTCTCCTCTTTCACTTTCATCAAGAGGCCTTTGAGTTCCTCTTCACTTTCTGCCATAAGGGTGGTGTCATCTGCATATCTGAGGTTATTGATATTTCTCCCGGCAATCTTGAGTCCAGCTTGTGCTTCCTGCAGCCCAGCGTTCCTCATGATGTACTCTGCATATAAATTAAATAAGCAGGGTGACAATATACAGCCTTGACGCACTCCTTTTCCTATTTGGAACTAGTCTGTTGTTCCATGTCCAGTTCTAACTGTTGCTTCCTGACCTGCATACAGGTTTCTCAAGAGGCAGGTCAGGTGGTCTGGGATTCCCATCTCTTTCAGAATGTTCCACAGTTTATTGTGATCCACACAGTCAAAGGCTTTGGCATAGTCAATGAAGAAGAAATAGATGGTTTTCTGGAACTCTCTTGCTTTCTCCATGATCCAGTGGATGTTGGCAATTTGATCTCTGGTGCCTCTGCCTTTTCTAAAACCTGCTTGAACATCTGGAAGTTCACGGTTCACACACTGCTGAAGTCTGGCTTGGAGAATTTTGAGCATGACTTTACTAGCGTGTGAGATGAGTGCAATTGGTGAATGACTAGATTAGTGTGGTAGTTTGAGCATTCTTTGGCATTCCCTTTCTTTGGGATTGGAATGAAGACTGATCTTTTCCAGTCCTGTGGCCACTGCTGAGTTTTCCAAATTTGCTGGCATATTGAGTGCAGCACTTTCACAGCATCATCTTTCAGGATTTGAAAGAGCTCAATTGGAATTCCATCAGCTCCACTAGCTTTGTTCGTAGTGATGCTCTCTAAGGCCCACTTGACTTCACATTCCAAGATGTCTGACTCTAGGTGAGTGATCACGCCATCGTGATTATCTTCGTCATGAAGATCTTTTTTGTACAGTTCTTCTGTGTATTCTTGCCACCTCTTCTTAATATCTTCTGCTTCTGTTAGGTCCATACCATTTCTGTCCTTTATCGAGCCCATCTTTGCATGAAATGTTCCCTTGGAATCTCTAATTTTCTTGAAAAGATCTCTTGTTTTTCCTATTCTGTTGTTTTCCTCTATTCTCTTTGCATTGATCACTGAGGAAGGCTTTCTTATCTCTCCTTGCTATTCTTTGGAACTCTGCATTCACATGATTATATCTTTCCTTCTCTCCTTTGCTTTTCGCTTCTCTTCTTTTCACAGCTATTTGTAAGGCCTCCTCAGACAGCCATTTTGCTTTTTTGCATTTCTTTTCCATGGGGATGGTCTTGGTCCCTGTCTCCTGTACAATGTCACGAACCTCCTTCCAGAGTTCATCAGGTACTCTATCTATCAGATCTAGTCCCTTAAATCTATTTCTTACTTCCACTGTATAATCATAAGGGATTTGACTTAGGTCATATCTGAATGGTCTAGTGGTTTTCCCTACTTTCTTCAATTTCAGTCTGAATTTGGCAATAAGGAGTTCATGATCTGAGCCACAGTCAGCTCCTGGTCTTCTTTTTGCTAACTGTATAGAGCTTCTCCATCTTTGGCTGCAAAGAATATAATCAATCTGATCTCGGTGTTGACCATCTGGTGATGTCCATGTGTAGAGTCTTCTCTTGTGTTGTTGGAAGAGGGTGTTTGCTATGACCAGTGCGTTCTCTTGGCAAAATTCTATTAGCCTTTGTCCTGCTTCAACTCGTGCTCCAAGACCAAATTTGCCTGTTACTCCAGGTGTTTCTTGACTTCCTACTTTTGCATTCCAGTCCCCTATAATGAAAAGGACATCTTTTTAGGGTGTTAGTTCTAAAAGGTCTTGTAGTCTTCATAAAACCGTTCAACTTTGGCTTCTTCAGCGTTACTGGTTTGGAGCATAGACTTGGATTACTGTAATATTGAATGGTTTGCCTTGGAAATGAACAGAAATCATTCTGTCGTTTTTAAGATTGCATCCAAGTACTGCATTTCGGACTCTTTTGTTGACCATGATGGCTACTCCGTTTATTCCAAGGGATTCCTGCCCACAGTAGTAGATATAATGGTCATCTGAGTTAAATTCACCGTAAAACATAATTGTTCTTAAATAGTTTACTCAGAAATTTTTAATCTCATTTATCTCTTTCATTATTTGTGAAAATATAATCAGTCCATTAATTTTCTTGTTGACAGATTTTATAACATAGATAAATAAGCTCATTGACTTTCAGGAAACCTATGTGCAATGAAAGTGTTGTATTTAATGTTGTTTGTCTTAACTTTACAGTGAAAGCCACTCAGTCGTGTCCAACTCTTTGCGACCCCATGGACTATACAGTCCATGGAATTCTCCAGGCCAGAATACTGGAGTGGGTAGCCTTTTCCTTCTCCAGGAGATCTTCCCAACCCAGGGATAAAACCTAGGTCTCCCACATTGCAGGCAGATTCTTTACCAGCTGAGCCACAAGGGAAGCCCACTCAACTCTAAAGACATGTCTATATTAATTAAACTGTCAGTTTAAACTTGCTTTTTTTCAGCAAAGATCAATCCTAGATCACGTGATCCTTTAAAATTCTGAGTAAGTCTAAGTTACATTTAGAAATATTTGATTTGTAAGCACTTCTAAATCAATTAAATAAAGTTATTTTACAAATTAATTTTAATAGCACCATCCAGAGGTAGGGTTGTATTGTATTTATAACATATACACAATCATACGTATATCCAGATAGACACAGAGTCTGGTAGCTTTTTTGCTTGATTTTTAAAAAGCTTCCCACCCTCTTTTCCCCCTTTTAGTTTTAAATTCTACTTATTGAGCCAAAGCTGTGGTTTTAGGCAATGTGGGCTGTGTTTACATTTCAAAGACATGATAAGAGTTATAACTTTAAGCTTTCTCCTAGGATTAATTTTGTTCTCTTAGGGTCAGAATTTTGAAAAGATGTTTTATCATGGTGCTTTCTCTCTAGTTTCATAATGTCAGAGGCCCATCCTGGCCATTTAAGAGTTAAGTGCTTGCAAGCAGTGACTTTGCTCTAATTGTCCAGGAAGCCAGCTGGGGTTCTAGGAGTGACTGCCCATCGAAGCTGTTCAGCCTCTGAAGCATGGTTTCTCCTTATTCATTTGGTAGCCTATTTCAGATATAATCTGAACAATGGAGGGCAATGTGATGGATCGGATGTATGCTGCTTCTGACTCCCTAAGGAGTTACCCTTGGGTCCATTCGACTCTCTTACAAGTCTGGGTTTCTCCCTCCAGCAGTCTGAAACTGCCGTGGGTGCTCAGAGCACTGGGTGATCAGCCTTGCTGTGCCCTTGGTGAGCAGAATTTCCTTGATGATTGTAGTGGGATGTCCTGTAGGACCAGTATGAGTCATGAGAATTGATTCTCAGACACTTCTGCCAGCTTCTCAGTCACCTGAAGTCACATCATGGTTAGAAGAAGTAAAGTCCCCTTTCTTCAGAGCTGAGCACGTTCAGTCTCTCATTTCACCAGCAAACAATTTGTTCAGACCATATGAACATACTCTTTCCAATTTAAGCCAAATTTTTAAAGAGGACAGCCAACCCAGTTTACTCCAAAGTTCCTCCTAGGTGCCTGCCTAGGAATTTCCACTTAGGCTCCTGCCTAGGAAATAGACCAGTATCCCCTTAGGATTCCAAGTCCCAAAGAAACAGCTTGAATAATATTCAGGATGTCATTTAAAGCAATAATATCTGGCTATCAGGAGAATTCACCAAAATACCTGAGGAATACTAAGAAATGGACAAGGCTTAATGGGCCCGTGCTGGTACCAAGCACTGGTTCAGGGTAGACTCCAGATGTCACCTGCTGGATGTCTCTGAAGCTTGCTGGCTACCCCAAGAAAATGTCAAGGAAAATTCAGTTATCAAGTTAAGGAAAAAAAATCATTTTATTTTAGCCAAACTGAGGATTATAAACCAGGAAGCAGCTTTTCTGAAAGCTCTAAGAACTTGCTCCACTTGTTAGAAGTCAAAGGCATGGTTATATCCATTTTAGAAACAAAGAATCATACATCAAAATGACATTCTGATATTTTACATAAAGTTCAGCAAGGATACATAGTCCAGGTAAGCACAAGGATACAAAGTCCAGGTAAACACTAGGATACATAGTCCAGGTAAGCACAGTGGTGCAAAGTGAGCTGGGAAAGTGTGCTCTTCATTTAAGAAGTTACACTGTACTAAGAAGACAGAAAAAATATTGCTCTTGACAGTTCAGCGGGTACTCCCACCTCCCAAAAGAGGTCTGGTTCTTGTGGAGGCACACTCCACAGCAGGGAGGAGAGGAGGAGACCCAAAGCAACACAGAGAGAAGTTTGTATTCAATTTTTCTTGTACTGTCTTAAAATGTAAATTATATTTCATCAGAGATGTGACCAGGACACGCAGGAGTTCAGAGGAAGGGCATGTCAAACTGGCTTCTTTAAGGAAGATGATGCCTGAAGTGCATCTTTACTCATTACTTAAGAAACGAGTAAAACTAGTCAAGGGTCAGCTAGGAAGAACACACTCAGTAAAGGCAAAAAACATCCTAGGGGGACTTCTCTGGTGGTCCAGTGGCTAAGACTTTGCGCTATCAATGCAGGGAGTCTGGATTTGATCCTGGTCAGGGAGCTAGATGCTGCGTGTCACAACTCAAGAAACCGTTTGCCGAAACTTAAAAAAAAGCTTCTCCGTGGGGGTGGGGGGAATATTCTAGGTAAGAGCTGTGTTGAACAAAAGAGAAAAGGAGAAGGCTTTTGGGAAGATGAGTTCTATTTGCGTTGCATGGAGTCTGAGGCACCCCAAAGGTTTGCAGGAATCTGGGTTTGCAGGGCTGAGGTTTAGACTTAGTCTGAGATGGAGATGGAGATTTAAGAGGGAGGGAGTAAGAGTTGAAAATTGATTCAGTTATGTAGGGGGCATGTACAGAATGAGAAAGCAGACAGTTGAGAGTAGAATACAAATAAAATTGACATTTAAGGGATGGATAGAAGAAAATGAGCTCAAGAAGGAGAGAAAATAAATAAAATGAAATAAAATTCATATTTTATGGCAAGACAAGAAAAATTTCAATAAAAAAATTTTCTCTGCCCTTGCCTTCCTTTCTCCCCACACTGTGCATTGTGTACCTGCAGTATGCATCAGCCAGACCTCCTCCATTAACAGGAATGCCTGCTCGACCAAAAGAGCAGCATTCTCCTCGCACCAACAAGACGATTCCTTAAAGATAGTATTCCTTCTTAATCTGTAAGGGGCCACATGACCAACCACTCTACACTTGCAGATCTAGATTGTATCAACTGTCAATAATACATCATTTGATGTACAGCCCTCTGTCTCAAAAAAATGTACATAACAGTGCCTTGATTTCTCGCCAGTGGAACAGTTCTCAGAGTTTTCTGAGGTGCTCTTCCCTGACTATAATCCTCAAATTTGGCTCAAATAAAATTTTCCAGTTCTTTCTTAGAGTGACTGATTAATTTTTTGTCAACATACAAAAGAGTAGACTCATGGAGACCCATGGAGTAAAATTTAAATCAAGGCATGACTTAGGAGATGATGGCCTTGCTGTTCTGGCAAGGTCAGGGCTGAAAAGATGAAGCATTGGAGACATCAGCATAAAAAGTTTTGATCAATAGTGAGGATGAAAAAGATGGTGTTAAGAGGAATTAAGGAAGATAAGTGGTCGGCTCTCGATAAGTCTGGATGAGAAGAAAAGAGAGGTCGGGTTATAGCTGGAGGGACAGAGGAGGCCAAAGGATGGTGATGATGAATTGCTCTGAGATGAGGCTTCAGAATGTTTTTAGACTGAAAAGGAGAAGCTAGTAGGAAGGATGAAGACATGGAAGAGATGTGAGATGACACAGGGAGGAAGTTTTCAGGGGCAGGACATCTCGTGTGCTGGGGACGTGGGGAGGAGGGTGCTATCACGTGATAGCTTTATATGTATTTTTATGATGTGGGAGACAAGGCTCATAGATAGCTTACTCTACCTGAACTAACATTCTACCCAAATCTCCCTGTTGCAGGTTCCCTCTTCCTTTTGTCAGCAAACAATTCACTCTCCCTTGGACCTGTTACCTGCGTCCTGCAGAGACATCGCGCTTAAGTTATGGGAAGCGGCACCTCAACCCAACACCATTTTGCTTTCCAGAATGCAGAGAAAGGTATGTGCTTCCTACCTTCAGACTAACTGTGGAGACCTCAGTGGAAGCCTACATTGCATAGGGAGGGGCTTCTCAGGGTGGACAGGAAATCATTATATTGCTTCTTAGGCTGACTCTTGAAAATCAGCTTCTCCTCCTTGTGACATGACCAGAGGATACTCAGCTGAGTATCTTAGGGCTTGGTGGACTATATTTAATAGCATTAAAATTTTCTCAAGGAATCAGTGTTGTCCACTGAGGTTTACCCCAAACTCCACCTTTACAAGTGAATGAAATAAATTGGCAAAAAGGGAATGAAAGAGCATTTCAGGTAGAGGGTACCAAGGTCATGAAGTAGCAAGAAGAAAGGCATATTCAAAGAACTGAATGGCTGACGTGAATGAGATAGAGTATGGCATGGCATGAGGCTGCGGAGGTGAGCAAAGCCCAGATCACTCAGGAGCAGGTAGGATTTAAACTTTATTCTAAAGGCTTGAAGAACCATTCAAAACATATATAAGATTTACATACATACAAGACTCTTCTGGCTTCCATGAAGAAAGGATTGTGGCAGGGATTGAAGTGGGTGGTGTAAGAGTAGAAGGAAGAACAATTTAGAATCCGTATAGTCAAAGCTGTGGTTTTTCCAATAGTCATATATGGATTGGAGAAGGCAATGGCAACCCGCTGCAGTACTCTTGCCTGGAAAATCCCATGGACAGAGGAGCCTGGTGGGCTGCTGTCCATGGGGTCGTGAAGATTTGGACACGACTGAGCGACTTCACTTTCACTTTTCACTTTCGTGCATTGGAGAAGGAAATGGCAACCCACTCATGTTCTTGCCTGGAGAATCCCAGGGACAGGGGAGCCTGGTGGGCTGCCATCTATGGGATCATACAGAGTCGGACACGACTGAAGCAACTTAGCAGCAGCGTATATGGATGTGAGAGTTGAACCATAAAGAAGGCTGAGCACCAAAGAATTGATGCTTTCATACTGTGGTGCTAGAGAAGGCTCTTGAGAGTCCCTTGGACAGCAAGGAGATCAAGCCAATCAATCCTAAAGGAAATCAACCCTGAATATTCATTGGAAGCACTGATGCTGAAGCTGAAGCTCCAGTAGTTTGGCCACCTGATGTGAAGAACTGACTCATTGGAAAAGACCCTGATGCTGGGAAAGATAGAAGGCAGGAGAAGAAGGGGACGACAGAGGACGAGATAGTTGGATAGCATCATTGACTCAATGGACATGAGTTTGAGCAATCTCCAGGATATGGTGAAGGAAAGGGAAGCCTGGATACTGCAGTCCATGGAGTCACAAAGAGTTGGACACAACTGAGTGATTGAACAACAACAAAAGTCATCTAAGCAAGAAATGATAATGCTATGGTCCAGAGTTGGTGGCTATAGAGATGGAGAGAAGAGGATGAATTCCCACAATACTCAGGAGGTGGAATGGACAGAATCCACCTGATTACATGTGTGGGGTTGGGGAGAAGGATGAATCAAGATTGACATCCAGGGTACTTCCTGGTGGTCCAGTGATTAAGAATCCCCCTGCCAATGCAGCCTGGAGAAGGGAATGGCAACCCACTCCAGTATTCTTGCCTGGAGAATCCCATGGACAGAGTAGTCTGGCGGGCTACAGTGCCTGGGGTTGCAAAGAGTTGGACACAACTGAGCAACTACACTTTCTTCTTTCTGCCAATGCAGGGGATGCAGGTTTGATACCCTGGTCAAGGAGCTTGGATCCCACATGCTGCTACAGGGCAACTAAGCCTGTGCACTGCTTTGAAGATCCTGATAGCACGGCAGTTAAGAAAAAACAAACAAACAAGCAAAAAAAAAAATCAGTTTGAGCAACAAAATAAAGTATTAGCTGAGAACAGATTGACACGGAGGTTTCTAGATAGCATACCTGTGCTGTGCTGTGCTTAGTCATGTCCAACTCTTTGCAGCCCATGGACTGTGGCCTGCCAGGCTCCCATGTCCATGGAATTTTCCAGACAAGAATACTGGAGTGAGTTGCCATTTCCTACTCCAGGGATTGAACCCACATCTCTTTCTCTTGGGTCTCCTGCATCGACAGGCAGATTCTTTACCACTGAGCTACCTGGGAAATCCAGCATACTTGGGTTGATGATAATGCCAATTTCTGACATAAAAGTAATGGAGAAGAACCAAGCTCAGGTAGAATGAAAGTGATGATTTATACACATTGGGTTTGAGGTGCCCATGTAACATGTAGGTGGAAGTGCTTTGCATATTCAGATCTGGTTTTTGGAGACGTCAGTGGAGATCATGCCTTTGGAAGGCATCAGAGTATGGTTGATTGTTGAAGCCATGGGGGTCTCTGAATGAGAGTAAAGACAGAGCCATGAAGGATTCTAGTACTTAAGCATCAGGTCAAAGAGAATGAGGCAAACAGAGATGTAGAAGGAAGCAAGGGAAATGATGATAGCACCTTGTTTGTATGGGGCTTCCCAGGTGGCTCAACTGGTAATAAATCCGCCTGCAACACAGGAGACCTGGGTTCGATCCCTGGAGAAGGGAATGGCTACCCACTCCAGTATTCTGGCCTGAAGAATTCCATGGATTGTATAGTCCATGAGGTCACAAAGAGTCAGACAGGACTGAAGGACTTTCACTTTCACTTGTTACTATGAGCTTAAGTATCTTGATAAACTCATGGCCTCCTTTCTAGTTTGGCAACACATCCAAGGCTCATCTTGCATATTTTTGTCTCCAGATTAGAAATCACTATTTCTCGAGGGTTTGGGGTGTTCACTACCAGGTTGGTCATTACTTCCTATACTTTTTCAATGAACAGATCCAGAAAATATGCATTATTTTAATGGACAGTGTATACTTAGGATCCCAATAATTTTACCTAACAACTTTGATATTCTATCTCCTTTCTTTTTATTAAAAATCTTTTCCCCCTAATGATATCAGTAGGGTATTATTTACTTTGCCCTACAGTATATAAATCAGTTTCAGAAATATAATAACAGTACTATTACAACAATATGATTACTGAAAACTCTTTAAGACGTCTTTGCAGTTCTTTTTGCCCTTTGAGTATATCCACTTAGGCATATACAATTCCTGAATTTTCAAGTAATTTGAAAGAACTCCTTTCTACATGGTTATGCCACCAGCACGTGCAAGGTTAGATTCACTTAACCATTTGCTTTCTAAACATTGATTTTTTGTTTTGATTTAAAATTGTTTTATAATTTTATCAAACATTTATACAATTCCCATTCCAATTATCTGGTGCTACATAATAAACAGTCTCAAAACTTAGTGGCTTAAGACAACCATTTTATTCTGCTCATGATTTTGTGGATCAGAAATTTGCCAAGGGCCCGGCTGGGTGGTTTGCCTATGAGCCTCAGAACAGCTGTGACTGGAGGTTCAGCTTCTGGGGTGGTTCTTCACCTGGACCTCTGTCTCCCCATGTGGTTGCCTGGTCCTCAGTGTGGAATTTTTGCAGCCAGGTGTGTCTATAACTTTTCCCATAGGATGTACTCCACACAAGGCTGAGGAAGGGGAACCTAAGTATCTTATATTGCACTGTAGGGAAGGGATGATGGAGTAGAGGTCCTTAAACTATGCTGTACCTCACAGCGCCATCTCACTGAAAGGTAACCCAGGTTCTAGATGGAGGCCTGGGAGAGAGGACAAAGAGACACAGAGTTACTACCTGCCTTCCCTGCCCTGAGCAGCCGAAGCAGAGCTCAGGATATGTCTAGTCGGCAGCATTTGCCTTGAAATGCCTGAGGGAAGGCATTAGCAAACAACATTTTCATAGAAACTTGGAGGCCATGATATTCCTTAGTGTTACACACTTCAGCACAAGCAAGGATGATGCGTGGAGCTTGTTAGACCTGCAGGTTCCTGGTCCCTATAAGAGCTAGGGTGAGCAGCAGATGTCTGTGTGTTTGCCCTGAGTTCCTAAAGAGTTTCTTTAGGTAAGGACCACTTACTCTGAATGTTGTATTCACTATTCTGAATGGAGCTTCACAGAATTCAGTCTTCATCGCTTATTGTTTTGTGAGTGCATTTGATACATAGTGTATGACTTTTTTCCTCATAGAAAATCAAATTCAGTTCAGTTCAGTCGCTCAGTCCTGTCCGACTCTTTGCAATCCCATGGACTTCAGCATACCAGGCTTCCCTGTCCGTCACCAGCTTTGCTTAAATTCCTCTCAAGTTCTATTTTCACACTCACTGTTGGATCTCCTCTTAGGGATATCAGTAAGAATTCCATGAGCACTCTAATGCCAGTTAAATATATTAAATCAATCGGTCTGCTTTTCAGGAGGTTGACCTGAGTGAACCTGCCAGGTTTTCTTTGTAATCCAGCTTTATCCACAAAGGCTCCTTTCATCCCCCAGGGGCACATTCAGGTCCAGGAGTTTAAGCAGAGTCTAGTTACTCCTGCGGATAGCTGTCCTCTTCTCTGGCAGCAGTACTTGACTGGAGGTCTGAAAGGAAGAATGAAACCTACTCAAGCCATCCTGCAGTGCATGAGCACCCAGCCCAGGTCTTAAGTCCACAGACTGCCCTTCAGATTGGGCAGTCAGCACCACCCTGGATGTGAGGTGACGGGGATACGAGCCACAGGGATGGAGTGAATATGGGGACAGCAAGCACTGACCCCCTCCCGACATGATAGTATGTAGTCATGCATGTGTGTGTTTGTGTTCCCCCCACTCATCATCTAGTTCATCTCCTTTTCCAGATGAGGACTCTGAGGCCCAGAAAGTTGACTGGACTGAGGCTACATAGCTGGTCAGGGCATTTCTAGGCTCAGAATCAGACTCCTGACATCCTGTCTATTGCTGTTACGCGCAGTCATGTCCGACTCTTTACGATCCCATGGACTACGGCCCACTAGGCTCCTCTTTTCATGGAATTCTCCAGGCAAGAATACTGGAGTGGGTGGCCATGCCCTTCTCCAGAGTATCTTCCCAACCCAGGGATCAAACCCAAGTCTCCTGCATTGCAGGCAGATTCTTTACCATCTGAGCCACCTGGTATCAAAATATCCTCCCCACCCTGTGACCCCTGCATCACTCCATTTTTTTTCTGAATTTGAATGTATTTATTTTTTTATACAGTTTTCGAAGGTGAATTTCCATTTACAGTTATTACAGAATATTGGCTGTATTCCCTGTGTTGTACAATATATCCTTGTAGCTTATTATATACCTAATAGTTTGTACCTCATACTCCCCACCTCTATATTGCCCTTCCCCATTGTTCCCACTGGCGACAACTAGTTTGTTCTCTAAATCTATGAGTTTGCTCCCTTTTTGTTATATTCCCTAGTTTGTTGTATTCTTTAGATTCCACATATGTGATATCATACAGTATCTGCCTGTCTCTGACTTATTGCACTTAGCATAATGCCCTCCAAGTCCATCCAGGTTACACACACACATACACACACATAAACATGCGGCAAAACTTCATTCTCTGTTTATGGCTGAGTGATATCTGCATCTTCCCACTCTTCAAGTATACTGCAACCTTGCAGCCTCCCCAGTTTACATGTCCTCCTCAGAATCCAAGCTTTCCACCTCTACATGTATAAATGTTTTCATCAAACAGTGGGAATTCCAATAACCCTCAGTGATATGTGTGTAACTAACAGGGAAGACTGGAGGAGGGATGGGAGCCGGAAGGGATACTCGGGCTCCCTGGCCATCAGTGAAGCAAATCCTTCCTATTTGATGGCAAAATGCAGTGCTTTTCCCCATCTTGCCCCCCGCTGCCCTCAGCTCCCCGCTAGGCCCCAGGAGTCCTGTCTCACAAACTGGCTTTTCCATCTGTGTCACAGCCTTCAAGGCAGCGGCCCTGATCCAGAGGTGGTACCGACGCTACATGGCCCGCCTGGAGATGAGGCGGCACTGCACCTGGAGCATCTTCCAGTCAATCGAGTACGCCGGGCAGCAAGACCAGGTCAAGGTGCGCCGGGATATGGGACGGGACCACCTCCAGCTCTGCCTCTCATCCCCCGGGGCAGCAAGCCCCAGGGGTCCAGAAGGATGTGGATCACTCCTGGGTTCCCCTTCTGTCTCTAAAGCCATATCTGCTTGGGTTTCTCTGCAGCTCCACAATTTCTTCAGCTACCTTGTGGATCACTTCACTCCCAGCAGTCACAACGAGAGTGAGTATGAAATGCCACCCGGCAGGTCGTCTGGTCTGAGGATCAGAGACATCAGGGTGAGGTGCACGGGGATCGAAAATGTGCATCTAGTGACGGCCAGGGAATGAGCGAGGAGCTTCTCCTGGAAGCAGACCTGGAGACAAAAGTGTGAGCACAAGGAGTGTATTTGGTAAATACGGGAAGCCCTGGGAGGTGGAGGAGGGGCTCAGGAAAGGGGAGGCACACAAAGGAGTGGGTAACTAAACTGGCAGTTTGTCAGGGAAGTAATGCAGAACACAGCGCAGGAAGCCTCTAGCCTGAAGGCAGCGGGAATTGGAGTCTATATCAACTCCTGAGAGTCACTGGTGGGAGCTGCTGGGAGGGGCGGATGGGAAAGGTCATTCACGTGCGTCCGGCCTCTCTGCTGATCCAGGGGAAGCCCTCAGGAAGCGATGCTGGGACGGCCTTTGGAAATCAATCGCCCAAGAGTCTGAGGCATCTGCCGTACTAAGTACCCCAGAAATGCCTGTGAACTTCCACTTAAAAATTTCTTTTAAGAAAATTGGAGTACATTTACACAATGTAAATGTACATATGTAGTACATATACACAATGGGGTATTACTCAGCCATTAAAAAGAATACATTTGAATCAGTTCTAATGAGGTGGATGAAACTGGAGCCTATTATACAGAGTGAAGTAAATCAGAAAGAAAAACACCAATACAGTATACTAACGCATATATATGGAATTTAGAAAGATGGTAACAATAACCCTGTATAGGAGACAGCAGAAGAGACACAGGTTTATAGAACAGTCTTTTGGACTCTGTGGGAGAGGGCGAGGGTGGGATGATTTGGGAGAATGGCATTGAAACATGTATATTATCACATGTGAAATGAATCGCCCATCCAGGTACTATGCATGAGACAGGGTGCTGGGGCTGATGCACTGGGATGACCCAGAGGGATGGAAGGGGGAGGGATTTGGGAGGGGGGGTTCAGGATGGGGAACACATGTACACCCAGGGCAGATTCATGTCAATGTATGGCAAAACCAATACAATATTGTAAAGTAATTAGCTTCCAATTAAAATTTAAAAATAAATAAATAAATAATTAAAAGAAAATTAAATTAAATGTGCATTAATTTTTTTAAACACCATCCTTGTAGAGAAGGGGGACAAAAAGAAGCAAATGTAGAAAAATATGGGAAACCTATTGAAAATATGTTAATTTCCCCAGTACCCCTTTCCTCCTGCTTACCAACCTAAGCCCCTAAATCTCTGTACTTTCTAGGTCAGTCTTTTAAAATAAAAGTAAAATGGATTTGACATGATACCATAACCTTTCTCCTGCCCATCCTAGTTTCTCATGACCTTGCCTTCTCCTTTCTCCTCACCTGTGTTGGTGCCCTTGCCCAACCGGCTACGTCCCCTTCAAGTTCAGTCCAGGGAATGGACTCTGTATTGCCTGAGCCTGCAGGTCTGCTCTAAGCCAGCCCACCCTTTCTGTGCTGCCTAGGGGACTTCCTGAACCGCATGTTCACTGAGGAGCGATCCCTCCAGGACTCCGAAATGGAGAACTGTGGTGACTATGAATCCATCGAGGTACCAGACAGTTACACAGGGCCACGCCTCTCCTTCCCGCTCCTTCCTGACCATGCAACTGCCCTGGTGGAAGCTTTCAGATGGAAACAAGTAAGCTCATGCCAGGATCCTGGGTTACCAGCAATCCCATGGAAAGTGTAGAAGCTGAGTAGACACAATGCAAAGGGAAGAGCCCTGAATTTAGGGTGTTCGTGTCAGGGATCCACCAGAGAGATCCACTCGCCCTTTTCTTAGCCAGGACCTTGTGGTTGATCAGCCAGTTTTTATGTATTGAATACCCCTCCTCCTAATCATGTAATCTCTTTGTTCATTCATCTCACAGATATTGAGCACTGCCATGGGCAGGCACTGTTCCGGATACAGCACTGAACAGTGAACAAAACAGACACAAATCTCTGCCCACAGAGGGGTAACATTTTAGTGGGGAGACATAATAAATAACAAATTAGTAATATATATGTATAATATATCATATATACATTTTATATATATATATATATAAAATATGTAATATATTAGGTGGTAGAGCTATGTCAGAGCAAAAACTAAGTTCCAGGTGAGAGAGATGGCAGTTTTACAGAGTGATCTGGGAAGGCATTACTGAAAAGGTGATTTCTGAGCAAGGGTTGAACGTGGCGAGGGAGTGTGCCATGTGTACATCTGGGGAAAGAGTTTCAGGCAGAGGGAATAGATGGAAAGGCCCTGGGCAGGACCTCGCCTGGACTGCTCCAGACATCAGCAAGGCCATGGGGGCTGGAGAGGAGGGAACCAGGAAACAACTCTCAGGAGATGGAGATAGAGGGGTAAGTAGGGTAGACTCAATCTTCTGAAGGAGATGGGGAAACCATGAGCACAGAAATGATATAATCCAGCTTTCTTTTTAAAATAATCATACTGTTTGCTGAATAGAGTGTAGGGAGCAAGGGCTGAAACAGGGAGGTGGGTCAAGAGACTACTGTAATATAGTCCAAGCTTGAAAGCTGGGTGGTCGAGGTAGTGAGAAGCAGCCAGATTCTGGCTCTTAGGCCGGATTCCAATCCTTCCCCTTAGTTCACATGAAAATAATTCACTGCCAAAGCTGGGATGATCTTCCCAGTAATGTCAGGATCACTGATACCATCAGTGTATATGAACTTATTCATAAAACAATCATATGTTTCTCCCTAGCTAAAGGCAAGGAAGGGTTACACAGAGTAGGTAGGAAGAGGACATTGGTTCAGTATTTGAAGGATGATGAAAAACATCAACAATGGCAGAAGATGAGTGAAAAGAAACAATCTGTGCTGAGGTCCCAGGAGCAGTTTACTAGGGTCACTTAACGCAGTCTTGGGGTCATTCAGTGGTAAATTCGTCTTCCCTCACGAATATGTGTTATTTTGTCCCCTCCCTGATCTTCTTCCTAGTAGAGGCTCCATGCTCGCTACGTCTTGAATCTTTTGCATGAAGCCCGGAAACACCTGGTACAACTGCCAAACATCAGTCGGGTCTCCACTTGTTACAGCGAGGAAATCACAGTGTGTGGTAAGAGCCAGTCAGAAATGGCTTTATGTGCTAGACACGAACCAGAAAATTCTGCCTGTTGTGGGGGAGAGAGGGGAGGGCTAGAGGGGTCCTGATGGCCAGGTGGGCAGGCCAGCTTCATGCATTCACACTGAATATATTTACATATTTATTCCACAATTACTTAAACTGGGGGTGGGGAGGGCAGGTGCCATGAAGGAGAACTGTGGGCTAGAGGGCCCAGCCTCTTCTTGATTTTTCCAAGAGATTCAGATTTGGCCCCAAACGCATGCTGTCCATTCAGAACAGAATCCCAGCAAATTACTAGACCCTCACTTGTTAGAAGACAGTTTATTTATTGTACCTGAACAGGTCAAACCGGAGAAGGCAATGGCAAGCCACTCCAGTAATATTGCCTAGAAAATCCCATGGATGGAGGAGCCTGGTAGGCTGCAGTCCGTGGGGTCGCTAAGGGTCGGACACGACTGAGCGACTTCACTTTCACTTTTCACTTTCACACATTGGAGAAGGAAATGGCAACCCACTCCAGTGTTCTTGCCTGGAGAATCCCAGGGACGGGGGAGCCTGGTGGGCTTCCCTCTGTGGGGTCACAAAGAGTCGGACACGACTGAAGTGACTTAGCAGCAGCAGCAGCAGAACAGGTCAAAATGCCTGGCAAATGATTCCTTCCGTCTCTGTTTCCTCTTAGAGAGAAATCACGTTAATGACAACTTTCTCCATCTCCTTATATGATCAGTGATGTTACTGTCTATGGGGTCGCAGAGTCGGACACGACTGAAGTGACTTAGCAGCAGCAGCAGCATAGGGGAGACTATAACACGCAGGGGCTGTAAACTAGCACTTCCAGGGCCACATGTAGCCTGCAATATGTCTTGTCTGCTTCAAAATGTTCTTAAATTTCTAGTTTCCAATGTTTGAAAGTTGGGAGGATTTCATGTTAAAATCTAGATTTCCAACTGCTTGAAAAATCTTGTAACACTGACCCACATAAGTGAGTAACAGCTTCTTACTTAAGATGGGGCAAAAATCTCTCCAGTTCTTATCCAGGCTTTCAGCCCTACACCATTCTATCCCATTTCTGCTGTAGTAAAAATATGTCATTTAGTGTTTGTGATAGTCATAGAGAAATATCATGCTTTCTGCTTTCAATATTAACTAACCTTGCAACAGGGAAGCTAATATTTTGTTATTTAGTCATTAAGTCATGTCTGACTCTTTCTGACCCATGGGACTATATAGCCCACCAGGATCCTCTGTACATGAGATTTCCCAGGCAAGAATACTTGAGTGGGTAGCCATTTGCTTCTCCAGGGGATCTTCCTGGCCCAGGGATCAAACCCACGTCTTCTGCATTGGCAGGTGGATTCTTTACCACTTAACCACCTAGGAAGCAGCTAATTATTTGTCCCTGTCTTATATATGGAAAAATGAGTGACCATAAGTTTATCAGGTTTTCCTGGGTATTTTTATTTAAATTGAGTTACAGCTGACATAATATTGCATTAGTTTTAGGTATATAATGAGTGTTCTTTTATAGTGAAAATTAGAAACAATGGTGAAGATCATTCAAAACTGATATTTTTTTCTTTGTTAGGAGATTTGCACGGCCAGTTGGATGACTTAATATTTATATTTTATAAGGTATGAACCCTCAAATTATGTTCCTGTCTTGTTCTGAGGTTTAATTTAGAAGTTCACATACAGTATCTGTTAAAAAATGCTTAAATATTACTTGTATTTTAAAATATTTTAGAGTAATATTTGCTACTATGTAGCATATGCAGAATGTAAAAATGATTATTGCAGTATATTGTAGTGTATTTTTGTAGACTGTTTAAAAAATAGAAAATCTATGGGTAATAAAATCATTATTTGGAAAAAAGAAAATCAGGTACTAAATAGAGAAAATTATTTATTATCAAAGCAACTGAAATCTATTTTCATACCTATTTTTAGTTACCAAATGCTCTGTATAGTGATAAATATTCCACTAATGTAATTAACACAAAGTATTTTCTGATGTATTATCTTGTTAAATCCTGAGAAATGTATGGCAGCTAGTATTATTATTGCCAGTTAGAGACAGAGTGGCCAGAACTTAAAACGAGCCTTGGAATTACAAGTTGAGTGCCCTTGGCACAAACCACCTGACAACACTGTGCGTTTGGATAATGAGCACATTTATTTTGGTGAGCATGTTATAACCTCAGCCTGGCTAGAAAGGAAATATGAGACCAACAGAAAGTATTTCCAATATTTCCATCTTTTACTGACATTTCCCATTTGGAAAAGAGCCAGACAGCACAGCACTGGCTGTCAGACCTGATGTGACTGTCATATGCACAATGGCTTGACCCGATTTCCTATTTCCTTCCTCCCACTGTTTCTTCTTGGACTTGATTCCTCCTTGGGAAGAACGGCCTCCCATCACCAGAGCGGGTCTATGTGTTCAATGGCGACTTTGTGGACCGAGGGAAGGATTCAGTTGAGATCCTAATGGTACTCTTTGCCTTCATGTTGGTTTATCCAAAAGAGTTCCATCTTAACCGAGGAAACCATGAGGACCATATGGTGAACTTACGGTACAAACCAAAACATGCTTGGGGATTTGGTCTTTACTGGTTGCAACTGTGAAGTTATTTTTCCAGAGCTTCTTATTTGTTAGATGCATTTTAAAAGCAGCCTTCAAGTTTATAAAGTGGAATACACAATATATACCATTTTAAAAGATTTTCTTAAAAGTTTACACATTATCCTACTATTCTAATAAAACTATTACATTTGTTTTCACATGGCCAAATACTTTAATCATATAAATGGTAAGGGTTCACTATAGAAAAAGTATAAAATATAGATAAGCAAAAGAAAAAGTATCCCATATTTCTATACACAGATAATGTTATAATTTTAAACAGTTGGCAATTATTTTGCAATGTTTTTTCTATATATATTTTTTATTTATTTTTGATTGGAGGATAATTGCTTTACTATATTTTGTTGGTTCCTGCTATATATATCAACATGAATCAGCCATAGGTATACATATAGAATATGCATTTTTATAAAAATGCAATTGTGCCATATCACTAAATTTAATGTCTGTTTCTGCTTCTAACTCTAGATATGGTTTTACCAAGGAAGTGATGCATAAATATAAGGTATGAAGCTCCTAAAAGCAAAAGTTTCTTTCAGTGCAGATGAATCAAGTGAATTATTTAAAACTTAGTATCATGTTTTCAGATACACGGCAAGAAAATACTAAAACTACTGCAAGATGTGTTCTGCTGGCTTCCACTGGCCACGCTGGTTGATGAGAAAGTCCTGATTCTTCATGGCGGAGTGTCAGACAGGACTGACTTGGAGCTCTTGGCTAAACTAGACAGGCACAAGGTACTGACTGAGCACTAAAATAATGTGGATTTCTGTATAATGCCAGGCGTCACTGCCAGCGAACGTAAAACTGTTGTCATCTTGACTCCACGCTGACTCCAGCTGACTGATAAGGGATGTTAAGAGAATCCGTTAAATCTTTGAACAGAGGATTGGGACTCCACCGCTGGAGCAGGTGTACTGTGATCCATTAACATTGGTCATGGATGACGGTGGGGAATGGCAGCTGGCGCCATCTGTTGAAAGCCTTGAGTCCTAACCACTGGACCTGTCAGGGAACTCCCTAGAACCTTTGCTTTCTAATTTTCCACTTCCAAAATAAAACAGAAAAAAATAGAAACTATTGGGGTATAAGGTATTCTGTTTTTTACACTCCCTCTCCTCCTCCTTGTTTTTGTTAAGTTCCTTTAGGACATGCATTAATACCATCTCTGGTTATTTTGTATTTCTGCTAGCACTTTCCTTGCATATAGTAAGTGCTTAAAACATGGTTGTTGAGTTTAACTGCAGGAATTGAGACCCTGCAAACTGTGCAGTGCAGCCAAAAAAAGAAGCAAAGATTCTGTTTTCTTTTAATCATAGACTCTTACCCTTGAATCATATATTATAGCCTCTCTCCTCCAACTGCCCATCCACACAGGAATGAATCCCTGCTATGACATTCTTGAGCAGTTCCAAAAACAGAGAACTCATTCCACATAAGCCAGTCTACTTTGGGCAACTCTAATTGATGGACAGTAAGTTCTGTATATACAGATGAATTTGGTTCCAAGAACACATTCATAAGTCCAATTTGTTTGTGAATCCCACGTTAGCCTAGGTTCCCAACATAATCAGCTATACAGTACTGTACTGTAATAAGTTTATAGTACTTTTCACACAAATAATACATACATAAAAAACAGACACAAAAAACACTTTAAATCTTACAGAACAGTACCTTGAAAAGTATAGTAGTACAGTATAACAGCTGGCATACAGGGGCTGGCACACACGTCTTTGAAAGTTTGCAACCTGTAGGCTCATATTTGAAAGTTTGCAACCTATAGGTTCATATATACAGAGACTTACTGTAAAAATCTATGCTGTTGTTCAGTTGCCAAGTGGTGTCTGACTCTTTGCAACCCACCAGGCCTCTCTGTCCCTCCGCATCTCCCAAAGTTTGCCCAAATTCATGTCCATTGAATCGGTGATGTCATCCAACCATTTCATCCTCTGTCACTCTCTTCTCCTTCTGTTATGAGACATAAATGAAAGAGTGTGGCCTTAAAATCAGACGGACCTGAGTCAGAATCTGGAAACAAGCACTTCTTGGCTGGTATGGCAGCTTTGTGTACCAGGTTGTCCAGGCGCCAAGGCTTCTTATGTCCTGTTACTCTGCCATCCTTAGAGTGTCATCCCCATGCCCTCATGTGCGTTGCTCAAGATCGCTGGCCACCACACCTGCGTTCCAAGCAACACAGCAGAGGAATGAAGGGAAGAATACCCTACCCTTTAAAGACATAGTGAAGACGTTGCAAACATCTCTTCCACTCTCATCCCATTGGTCAGAACTTAGTGCATTCCTGTAGGCAGGATGTGGTGGCTCCATTGATCTCTGTGGGACCATCTTAACTCCAGTGTGATGGATCCATGGCTTAATTCTCTTCAACTTCACCAGGGAAATGGGTCATGAGTATCATCACCTCATAAGGTCGAGTCCAGCAATGTGATACAGAAATGCACGGTATGTGCTCAAAATAATAACACCTTCCATAAGTTGTTCAGGTACAAGGACCTTGCTATGTCCATTACAGACCCACACTTCCTAGAGTCGGCATTCTGAGAATGGTTAGGACTCCAATCTGATCCCCATTCACTGGCCTTAAGTCTTCAGGAAAATACTCTGGATAGCATCTTATGAGATCCACATCAGTGATCAGGGCCAACACTTGGGCTGGTCTTCTGGATGTTTATTCTCCCAAGATTTCTACAGGATACAGTCTCCAGGACAGCAGTGGCACAGGCGAACATCTGTGGGAAACATTAACTTGCTAGAAGTAAACTTATATAGAGCCGTGAAAGTAGCTTCCAATGATTCTACATACCTGACAGTATCTATGTTCCTTAATTGAACTCCTCCTGGATCTCAAACTATTTCTGAAACAATGGCAGTGTCTCTAGAGCAACATTTCATAGTTGCTCAACTGGTGCCTGCTTCTAAGGCCTGGGCTTCCCTCGTGGTTCAGCTGGTAAAGAATCTGCCCACAATGTGGGAAACCTGGGTTCGATCCCTAGGTTAGGAAGATCCCCTGGAGAAGGGAACAGGCTACCCACTCTAGTATTCTGGCCTGGAGAATTCCATGGACTGTATAATCCATGGGGGTTGCAAAGAGTCAGACACGATTGAGCAACTTTCACTTCTAAGGGCTACCTTCAGCTGGAAGTAGGGCAACCAGTGAGGCTTTATCCCAGGTTAAAGTAATCTCCTGACAAATTTTAGCCATAGTCTTTTTAAGAGTGTGATTCCTCTTCCATTTTGCCAGTAGATTGGGGTTGTCAAGAAGCATGTAATTTCCAAAGAAGGTTTAAAGCTCCAGATACTTCTTGAGATATTCTTGCTATAAAGGCCCTTTTATTGTCACTCAAAATGGACATAAGTAACACAAACCTAGGAATTATTTCTTTTAGGAGAGCTTTAACAACCTCATGCTCTTTCAGGCCAGCAAGGAAATGCTTCTATCCAACCAGTAAAAGTGTTCACAAATGACTAACAAGGGCCTAAGGTTTCCAGTGACTATTGGCATCACAGTGAAGTCACTGATCTTCTCCCAGTCCAGCACCTGGGGTCTGAACTCCTTTGATTAAAGGCAGTGTCCCAGTTTTAGGAATATTTTTAGCACACACCATGCATTTCTGTATCAGGTTTTGAATTGTCCTCCGCTTACTCCTTGGAAGGAAAGTTATGACCAACCTAGATAGCATATTAAAAAGCAGAGACATTACTTTGCCAACCAAGGTCCGTCTAGTCAAGGCTATGGTTTTTCCCGTGGTCATGTATGGATGTGAGAGTTGGACTGTGAAGAAAGCTGATCGCCGAAGAATCGATGCTTTTGAACTGTGGTGTTGGAGAAGACTCTTGAGAGTCCCTTGGACTGCAAGGAGATCCAACCAGTCCATTCTAAAGGAGATCAATCCTGGGTGTTCATTGGAAAGACTGATGCTAAAACTGAAATTCCAATACTTTGGCCACCTCATGCGACGAGTTGACTCACTGGAAAAGACTCTGATGCTGGGAAGGATTGGGGGCAGGAAGAGAAGGGGACGACAGAGAATGAGATGGGCTGGATGGCATCACCGACTTGACGGACATGAGTTTGAGTGAACTCCAGGAGTTGGTGATGGACAGGGAGGCCTGGCGTGCTGTGATTCATGGGGTCGCAAAGAGTCGGACACGACTGAGCGACTGAACTGAACTGAACTGATGCATGTTTGGTCCTGTGTTAAGTTTGCGAATCCACTAGCGGGTACCATCTCTCCCACAGTGGGTACTTGGGTGTGCATACTGTTATACCTTCTGTAAGGTGTTCAGGTACAAGGACCTTACTATATCCATTATAAACCCAGTTTTCCTAGAGTCAGCATCCTGAGAATGACCAGGACTCCAATCAGATCCCCATTCATTGGCCTTAAATCTTCAGGAAAATAGATAGCATCTTTCCAGATCTACATCAGCGACCAGAGCCAACTCTGGGGACCTAGGTGTTCCTGGCTGCTGGCTTTGCTGCTTGAACTGCTAGATTATTCCTTCCAGCAGTCACACAATCTGCTTTCTGATGTCCTGAACAGTGGACATTCATTCTTCTGGCTCCATGACAGTTTCTAATAAGGTTAAAATTTCTTCAGCAGGGTTAAGTTCCTTATTCCCTGCAATTAACAGTCCTCTCTCTAAATGGCCCTATAAGTATGGACCACCAAGAAAGCATACTTTAGAATCGGTGAAAACAGTTACTCTCTTATCCTTACATAGGTGGAGGGCTCTCATCAGGGCTGTTAGTTATCCCTTTCATGCAGAGATTCCTGGGGGAAGGGCTTCTGCTTCCAGGGTATTTTGGTGAGTTACCACCACATACCCAGCTTTGCATTCTTCCTGGTCCATAAAGCTGCCTCCATCTGTGAACATCTCAAGGTCTGGGTTCTCCAGTGGCTGGTCCATCAGGTTGGGATGGCTGGAATAGACTGGTTCAATTATCTGAATACAATCATGCATAAGCTCTTCAGTATTATTTGGGAGCAGAGTGGCAGGATGCAAGATGGAGGCTGCTTGCAGAGTAACAGGATTATCCAATAATATAGCCTGATACTTTCCACATCTTCCTGAAGTTAACCAATATCTTCCCCCTCTGTTCTAGGAGGAGAAATAAACAGTGAGGGGCATGCACTGTGGTAGGTTGTCCTAATATAAATTTCTCCACTTCTGGTAAAAGACCACAGGTCACTGCTACAGCCCAAAGACAAACTGGCCATCCCTTGAGTGAGTGAGTGAAGTCACTCAGTCGTGTCCGACATATTGACTGTGCTGTGTGGCATGTGGGATCTTAATTCCCTGACCAGGAATCGAACTCATGCCCCCTATAGTGGAAGTGTGGAGTTTCAACCACTGGACAGCCAGAAAGTCCCCCTGCAATTGTCTTTTGGTAGTAGGAATGGCAATCCTGACTAGAGCTTCCTCTGTCAGGGAGCAAGTCTGTACTTGTGAGAGTTCAAAACCCAAATATTTAGCAAAGGGCAGAAAAGTGTGACTTTTTCTTGAACACCTTATAGCCTCGTTCAACCAGGAAGTTGAGTCAAAACTGTGTTCTGGTCTGAGGTGCCCTTTGTCTTAGTAGCAATCAGAATATCATCCACAAGCTGGATCAAGGCTGCTTCACTAGCTGCTGCTGCTGCTAAGTCGCTTCAGTCGTGTCCGACTCTGTGCGACGCCATAGACGGCAGCCGACCAGGCTCCGCCATCCCTGGGATTCTCCAGGCAAGACACTGGAGTGGGTTGCCATTTCCTTCTCCAATGTGTGAAAGTGAAAAGTGAAAGTGAAGTCGCTCAGTCGTGTCTGACTAGTAGCGACCCCATGGACTGCAGCCCACCAGGCTCCTCCGTCCATGCGATTTTCTAGGCAAGAGTACTGGAGTGGCTTGCCATTTCCCTCAAATCTTTTGCCAGGATTTCTCCAAATATCGTGGGAGTATTTTAAAATCCCTGTGGGACTACTGTCCAGTGGTATTCCTGCTGAACTTCTGTATCTAGATCTTACTATGCAAATCTTAGGATTCAAAACTCATGGGTATACAAAAAAAAGGGAATCCAAGTCTAATGCAGTTCAGTTCAGTTCAGTCGCTCAGTCGTGTCCGACTCTTTGTGACCGCATGAATCACAGCACACCAGGCCTCCCTGTCCATCACCAACTCCCAGAGTTCACTCAAACTCATGTCCATCGAGTCGGTGATACCATCCAGCCATCTCATTCTCTGTCCTTTCTGTCGTCCCCTTCTCCTCCTGCCCCCAATCCCTCCCAGCATCAGAATCTTTTCCAGTGAGTCAACTTGTCACATGAGGTGGCCAAAGTATTGCAGTTTCAGCTTTAGCATCAATCCTTCCAATGAACACCCAGGACTGGTCTCCTTTATAATGGACTGGTTGGATCTCCTTGCAATCCAAGGGACTCTCAAGAGTCTTCTCCAACACCACAGTTCAAAAGCATCAATTCTTCTGCAGTAAGCCAACACAAATCTCCAGAAAAAGTAGTGAGCAGAGTGTATGAGTTAGGGACTCCTGGATGAATATCTTCTACAGTTTGATTAATATCCCTTAAGGTGTGCACAAACCGATATTCATCTGTGCCTGGTGTTCAGACAGTAAAACTGAAGTATTATAAGGTGACAGCAGGGATGTATTAAATCATGTTCCAGGGTTTCCAGGGGGAAGTGAATCAATTTTTCCCCCTTTTGAATGGACTCAACTTCCAGGTTGTTGCAGCCAAGAAATTTTTCCAAGGGTCCCTGTTACAGTCACCAAAAAGCTGAATCCCCAATTGCCATTAACAACTTAATTAGATACAGATGGACATGGACAAGACCAAAATGAAACCAAAACCCAGATGGGCCCCGAGCTTTTAACTTGGGTATGGAGGTCAGAACTGCCCATCAGTCTAGGTACAGATGAATTTCTTGAACAGGGTTACTCATCCAAAAGACATCTTCTCACTCCAAGATGTCTTCCAACTCCAAATCCCCTCCTAGCTACAAAACTAAGCACTGAATGTTGGCTGCACCTCGCCAGGTAACCCAGGGAATCCTCCCTGGAACAGACGGACTCACCCACAGGCTTTTAATACCAGCATCAGGCTGACCAACCATGGGCAGCAGGTCCTTCTGGATTTATCTCCTGGCTGGTGTGCCGTATTTGTTACCGAACCAGGTTCCCTCTGCCCTAGCTTTGCAGCCAAAATGCTGGGATGCCAGAGTTTACAGCAAAGAGAGGGTTTATTCACAAGGCAGCCAAGTGAGGAGGCTGAAGAATAAATCTCGAATCCTCTTCCCTGAAGGCATGGGTTCAGGGTATTTATGGGAGGAAGAAGCAGGACATCTGAGCTGTGAGAAGAGTTGGGGGGAAGAGGGTAAGGAAAAGTTGCAGTAATCGTGGTTCTGAGCAGGCGTAACCAGGCTGCAGGCTCTGCACCTTCAAAAGGGCACTAATGGAACCCTCAAGCATGCCTGGTTGAAGGGTCAGTGGTCCCATCCAGTCTTAATCAACTCAGCTGGAACTAGACACAGCCGATTCCAAGTTCCCAGAAAACAACTCGGGCAAACATCTTATTTAGGCCATGTGCTGCTTGGAGGACATGCATGTCTTCTGTAGTGACAATTAAACCAGCCTTGATTAGTGAAGGTAGGTTAACAGGTGAAATGGATTTCACTAACGCTTACCCACCGTTTTAGAAACCTAGAGAAGCAGGGGGTCTAGAGTCAGCTATCTAGATTCCATCCCAGTGCAGTCTTAGTATCTCTGTGCCTTGGGGTTCTTACTTGTACTATAAGTGAGGGCTTCCCAGGTGGCACAGTGGCAAAGAACCTGCCTGCTAATGCAGGACATGTGAGAGACTCGGGTGGGATCCCTGGGTCAGGAAGATTCCCTAGAGAAAGAAATGGCAACCCACTAGAGTATTCTTGCCTGGACAATCCCACAAAGGAGCCTGGTGGGTTGCAGACTCTGTGGGATCACAGAGTCGGACATGACTGAGTGAGCCCACATTCTATTAAGTGAGAATGCTATTGCATAGGGGTGTTCAGGCTAATCAGTGTATTCATAAAAGGGCCCTGGATAGCACCTATTTGGAAGAGGCTTGATATATATTAACACTATTATCCTTAAGAATAAAAGTCAGGGACACCTCTTGAAGCAGATAACATCCTTATAAAGTTACCTGAGGACCAGAAGGGGTGGGACTGGTGGACCGGCCCTGACTGTGAGGCGGCAACAGGGAGGGGAGGAGGTGGTTAGGAGTCCATTCACACTCTGTGGACTCGCACTCTCTTCGCCCAGGGCCAGAACTGCCTAGGAAGTAATTAGCACTTGTCCAGTGTTACAGAATAACCTCTGATCTTCTCTTCCATCAGGATCCCTCTTCAAATGTCAGTCAGGTACTGCCGAGCCACGTCAAGTACCCGTCTTTGTTCCCACCCGCAGTGAGTCTGCACGGGGACATGGCTTTCTTGTACTGCAGTCCTTAGATCTATTTGCAGAAGGTTCTCGCTCCTTGATTGCACACCTGAAGAGTTTTCTTTGTGAACCAGACGTTTCTCTTTATATCCCTATGGATGCCGTGGCACTGGGGCATGCTGGGAATGGCTGCTCTTGCCTTAGGCTGGATGCCCCAGGTCTGCTCTGTGGCCTGAGCCAGCTCTTTCTCATGATCAGAATTCCTCCTGCTTGTGTTCTCTACATTGTCAGCTTGGTCCAGTACCACGATGACTGAGGCAGGGAGAGGAACCACACCTGGTCCCTCTGGCAAGAAGAGCATCTTCCCGATTAGGTCCAGGTTGAAGTGAGGTGCTCCCATTCCCTCCCAGTTCCTTCCTCAGCAGGCACTTCCTGTGAATGGCCAGTTATAGCAGGTGTCGGGTTTTTCCCATTCCAGGCATCCTCAGTCAAGGGTGCACTTCCTCCCCTTTGGGTTCGCATCTGTGGAACAAGAGAGTCAATAAGGGCTTGCCTTCTGAGAGGTGCTCTGTCTAAAAATCACTAGGTTTCTAGAAACAGGTCAGCATTTCTCCAATTATTTGTGGTGAAGGACCAGGTTTCATAAATTTTTAATTTGTCGCAGACCAGTACTGTTGTAAAATACGATAAACGTGAATTACTAGAAAAATGAAATGCAAACCGAAAATATAAGCCCACTGATCATGTGTTTGAATGACAGCAATATCAAATTGTGATAAAAGCTTGGAAAGGCTTAGTCTCAGTTCTGTGCTGACCTTGTCACCATCGGGACAATCCATGGGGCCCAACTGACTTGATGCCAAAGTGCTGCTCTGCTGTCAAAGGGAGAACAGTTTCATTGAAGCATCTGTATCTTTTCTGACTACTTTTAGATTGTTTCCACCATGAGGTACAAAACAAGAAAGGAGAATAAGAAACAGGCGGAGGAGAAGGGAAAAGCCAACCAGACGGGTTCTGCTGGGAGACCCTCCCCGTGGTTTCTCCCCCAGAGCCGCTCTCTGCCCTCCTCGCCCCTCCGCCCCAGCACCCACAAGGCCCACAGAGCCGGGCGCTCCTCCAGCGTCCCCTGCGGCGTCCCCCTGGACCCCAAGGAGCTCTCCCGCCGGGTGCGGCGCTCCGTGGACCTGGAGCTGGAGAGGTGCCGGCAGCAAGCGGGCTTCCCGGCGATCAAGGAGAAGGAAGAGCCCTCGGCCTCGGAGTCAGAAGTGGACTCAGATGCCGAGGAGCAGCCGGAACCCACACCGGAGGAGTGGAGGCAGGTGGGTGTGGCCCGCGCCACTCTCTGCAAAAAGCAAGGGTTTCACAAAACCCAGCACATCTCCTCCTGCCTCTTTCCGTCCTCCTCCCTCTCTCTCCCTGAGATTAGAGCACCCAAATTGGTATTTTGCTTGTGTGCTAAATTGCTTCAGTCGTGTCTGACTTTGCGACCCTGCGGACTGGACTGTATGTAGCTGGCCAGACTGCTCTGTCTATGGGATTCTCCAGGCAAGAATACTGGAGTGGGTTGCCATGCCCACCTCCAGGGGATCTTCCCGACCTAGGGATCATACCCTTGTCTCTTGGGTCTCATGTATTGGTAGGCGGGTTTCTTTACCACTAGTGCCACCTGGGAAGCCTGGTATTTGCTTAGTGATGCCTATAGTCTGGAGTTTTATAAAGATGGGAGATGGGCAAGGTGGGCTCTATTGTCTGAGTAAGCTTGGTTTAGTGACTCAGCATCACAGAAGGGAGAAGGTAAGCCACAATTTATCGGATGCTGTTTTATGCATAGCTGACATATGTACCAGATGGCTGCTGCAGCTCAAGGCCAAAAGTGTCATATCAGCAGCTCCTGTCCTCTGCAGGCTGCATCCCATGGCCAGCCCAAGGGGCAAGGGGGAGTGGAAAAGTACATATTTAGCCAGGCACAGTGCCATGCCAAATACCCCAGTCTAAGAGTTCTGTTAGCAAGGAAGAGGGAGGAGAATGGATACTGAGGAGGAACGCACAGTGACTGCCAAAACAGATGACTTTGGCAGCCAAATGGGGGGCTATTTCAGGGCAAGACTGTGGCAGGGAGACTGTAATCTAGGTGGGAGATGCTGCTGCTGGTGATCTCATGTAGTAGAGTTAATAGGACTACTTGGACTCTTTTTTTCCAACCACTTTTGATCTACAAAAATAGCAACTTCTTATGCTTCATTGAATAAAGAAAAGAAAAGGAGAGAATCCAGAATTACTGAAGAGTTAAAATTAGCAGAACTTGCTGGCTGACTGGATGGAGGGTGGTGAGAAAGAGGAGGAATTGCAGGTGATTCTGAGGCTAGAAACCTCCAAGAAAGATGGTCAGTTTGGGTTACACTGAGTTATCAATCGGGACCTCAACATCCTCTTAGAACCGAAACTTTAAAATGCAAGTCTCTCCTTTCGCAAAACATACCTTTTTTTCTCTCCAGGTGGTGGATATACTGTGGAGTGACCCCATGGCTCAGGAGGGCTGCAGGGCCAACACCGTTCGAGGAGGTGGCTGTTATTTTGGGCCTAATGTGACAGAGCGGTTGCTACAGAAGTACAACCTGCAGTTCCTGATCCGCTCACACGAGTGCAAACCTGAAGGCTATGAATTCTGCCACAGTCGCAAGGTGGGTGGGTGGGTGTTTGCTACAGCACAGGAGTGGTCCTATTGGCCCTCCAGGGCATGGATGAGCTAAGGCCCTGGCTCCTCACAAACAGCTGAGCCTGGTATTTGTTACCCACTTGCTCAAAGCAACAAGGCCCTTTACTGTCATTTATCCTTGGCATTTGTAGCCTCTTTAAAACTCAAAATTTGATTGAGGCCACCACCTACCAATACATACCCTGAGAGGAAAGTAAAGAGCAGATAGAGCCCCATTTCATGGATGGAAATATGGCTGGGTATTTTCCCAGCCACCGTGCAATTCTTTGTCACACTGCCCACTGTCACAGGTCTCCAATTACATGACAGGGTCACAGGATCTCTGCACTGCACCCCAGGCAGGAATTCAGGATTGTTTGTCTTCTCGGAAGCATGATTAACATCCTGTCTAAATCTCTGGGCATCTCCAAATCTTTCATTGTTTGCTGGTCTAATACCACTAGGATGAGACTGTTCCCAGGAATACTAACCCTGCAGGAGAATTATATGTTTCCATGCAGAAAACAAAGCTTGAGGTCAACTAAGGTAAACAGTGTTTAACAGGAATGTTAAACAGTTGTATGCATTTCTTTTTTTTTTTTTAAGGTTTTTAAAATAACATTTATTTCTTAAAAGTTAACATGTGCATAACAGGAAACCAGAAAACACAAGAAGCAAAAAACAAAGTCATTCTTACTCACAAGCAGTTACCATCTGACATGTCCTTTTAGGTCTCATCTGTGTATTTTCACAGCTAGGCATCAATTTTAATGTAATTAAGATCATACAGTTATATATCATTCTGTTTCACACATAATGAATATTTACCATTTCAAAGTCCCAAAGCTATGAGTATTTTGATAAACAAGAAGACACTATACCAACTCAATCTGGAAGGGAAAAAAAATGTAATTTTGCCTTTCTTAGCAAAAAAAATTTCAAAGACAAAAATGGCAACAGGCCTCTAGGTAAACATATTGGCAGAGCTATGATTAAAATACTATATTCCCTTAATGTTCAATTAAAAATGAGACATAAAGCAAGAGAGTACACAAAGTATAATTCTTCTAAGAGGATTCATTATCTAAACTAAATAGTTGTATACATTTCTATATTACAGAACTTCTCAGAGCCTTTAATTTCCTATATTCACTGTGAATCCCCAAGAAGAGATACAGTGTCCAGCATTTCCCAATGTATGAACAACAGAAACTTTTTTCCACAGGGCATCTCAGGAGGCTCAACACTCCGCGGTAAACTTTGCTCTGAGGCTTAACGCCAGTGTTAATAGCTGATGTGCCTACTAGCTGTAATGGCCATCCCAGTTTATCAGGCCTAGCTTACCTTTAAGTTGGACCAAATAAAGTGTTATCTATGACCACTGCTATTTTTTATTGGGATAAAAATGTTAAGAAAACATGTTGTGGATGTCCTGTCAGAATTCAAGTTTATGAGTCACAACTCCTGCCCTGCTAGCATTAATGATTTAACATAAATAAACTGGGCTTCCCTGGTGGCTCAGACAGTAAAGAATCTGCCTGCAATGGAGGATTAAAATAGATATAGATATAGATGGGGCTTCCCTGGTGGCTCAGTGGTAAAGAATCTGCCTGCCAATGCAAGAGACCCAGGTTTGATTCCTGGGTTGTGAAGATCCCCTGGAGAAGGAAATGGCAACCCACTCTAGTATTCTTGCCTGGGAAATCCCATGGATGGAGGAGCCTGGAGGACTGCAGTCCATGGGTTGCAAAAGAGTCAGACATGACTTAGCAACTCGACAACAACAACAACACAGATGAAATCAAGAAGGAACAAAAGGAGTAACCACCTCCAAAATTGGGTTGGGACCTATGGGATTGAGGGTGAACAGTTCTTCAGTGAACCTGAATGCCCGTCTCTCTTCTGTTTTGATTTAGGTGTTAACCATCTTTTCTGCCTCCAACTACTACGAAGTTGGCAGCAACAGAGGAGCCTATGTCAAACTGGGGCCAGACTTGACCCCACACATCATGCAGTTTCAAGCTAACAAGGCAACCCACACACTTACCATGAGGCAAAGGCAAGACTTTTCAATGAATGATTTTCAGAAAGAGAATGATAGTGTTTGTGGAAACTGTGCAGTGCAAATGTTGTTAAATTTATCCAGATGCTAAGTAAAAATTTAGCTATGTCAGGACTAGGACCTAGAATAGACTTTAGAACAGGGGTTCTTCTTTTCCTCCAATACACTCTGCCTACCCATCATTAATGGAAGTGACATGTTTATTTCCTGCAGAAATTATTCTCAGTGGGTATGTGATATATTGTTATTCATAAATCCTGCCGTGTTTGATATAAATAATAAATATAAGGAAAACATATGATTATGATAACATACCACTTGCTGAGTGATTTCTACATGCCGGGCTTTCTTCTAGGTACTTTACATGAATTTACTTATTTAATCTTCACAATAATCTATGCATTAGGTACCATTTTTGTTGCTGTTTTGCAGATGGAGAAAATGAGGTACAGTGTATTGGGTGGGCCCAAAAGTTCATTTGGATTTTTCCATAACACATTATGGGACTTCTGCTCTAACCACTGTCCTACACTGGGAAGGATAGCAGCATTCCCCAGATCAGTCCTGTTTGTGCACAACAGGGAAAAGCAGGAGAGCAGTGGAAAGAAGTAAGAGATGGAGCTCTTGGGAAGTTGAGATGTTCAGAAAAAGAGGAGACAGTGTAGTAAAAACCCATGACTATCGATCCTAAAGGAAATCAACCCTGAATAGTCACTGAAAGGACTGATGCTATATTAAGTTCCAGTACTTTGGCCACCTGATGCAAAGAGCCAACTCGTTGGAAAATGCCTTGATGCTGGGAAAGATTGGGGGCTGGAAGAAAAGGGGATGACAGAGGATGAGATGGTTGGATGGTATCACCAACTCAATGGCCATGAGTCTGAGCAAACTCCAGGAGATAGTGAAGGACTGGGAAGCCTGGCGTGCTGCAGTCCATGGGGTCACAAAGAATCAGACACAACTGAGGGGCTGAACTGATTTCTTCTATACTGATTTTTTTTTTTTTTAATGTTCCCTGTCATCTCCTGTACCAGGATTAGCAGAGTGGAAGAGTCAGCTCTGAGAGCCCTACGGGAGAAGTTATTTGCTCATTCCTCAGATATTCTTGTTGAATTTAAGAAGCGTGATAAAGATGAAAGTGGTAAGACTAATCAAGTAAAATATTCCCAGAGGAAGAAAACTGGTCAAAAGACCTGTCTCAGTAATTAGCAAATAAATATTGGCTTAAGGATTAAATGACCAGAAGACCTCTTTGACCACTTCCTCCATTTTATTCAACTTGATCTCCTAGCTATCTTTTCTAAATTTTTTGATTCTAAGCTTTCAACAGAATGTAAACTTGGCTAAATATAAACAAAGATGGTGAAAAGAAATGGAGTCAGGGAAGGGTGATAAAGCCAGAACTAGGCAAAAAGCAATGGGGGACAGGTTAAAAGAGTGGATCCAAGACCAAAAAGCCCAATAATCATGTTTCTCATCAACAAGTGTGTGATCACCTGTTCTGTTACCCAAGCTGGAAATTTTGTCTTTTCTCAACTCAGTAGAATGTCTAATGGACTCTGACTACATGTAGCCCAGTTCAAAAAATAGCAGTAACAGTCCTAAAATCATAGCACTATCTTTTTATATACATAGAAATAACTAATGCTATGTATACATATGTGTGTATGTGAGTGTATATGTATATATATGACATTATATATATATATATATTTGAAATATAGACAATAGATAGTTTTTAAATATAAGTATATCCCAGGCAATATATGGGACATACTTATATTCTGTAGTCTGAGAACTGGATCTACTGGGCACCCTGTATTTTATCTGGCAACCCTACTTTCCAGCCAGCTCTTCCATAACCAACAAGAATAGTGACAGTACTCATCATTGCTGTTACCTACAGATAGTAAGGAGACTGTCAGGATAGGAGATTTATAGGTGATGAATCAACCAGTCAGCTCTTTCCTACAGGTCTAATCACCCTGAGCGACTGGGCTGCAGCCGTGGAGTCTGTGCTGCACCTGGGACTGCCCTGGCGGATGCTGAGGCCACAGCTGGTGAGCAGCTTGACGGATAACAAGCTGGTGTACAAGTCCTGGCTGGAGAACTTGGCCAAAGCAAAACTGAGCCAACAGGTAAGGGTGTAAAAATGGTCGATGAAAGCATATCGTGGATCAGGAAGCCCCTTGAGGAGAACTTTGAATCAGTAACAGCCAAATATTGAGAACCCCAAAGGGAAGATGAATGGAAACAACTCTCTGTTGAGTTCCTGTGTGTCAGGCTTTGTGTTAAGTGACCTATATATGTTGCCTCACAGTTTATTCTCAAAACCATCTCCAAGAAGTAGATATAATCAGCACCAACATACCCAAGAGAACACTGGGGTGAGATAATCTGCCTAGGATAACTTTGAACAGAGTTTCTAAGTTATGGAACTGGAACTCAGACCCAGATATATCCCCCATTTAAAAAGGTATTTGTTCAGTAAATACTTACATGTAACGTATGTGAGGCCTTGGGCCATGTACTTAAAAAAAAGAAGCTTTATTGCGATATAATTCATGTATCATGCAGTTCATTCATTTAAAGTGTAGAGTTCAGTGTTTTTCACTATATTTGAAGCTATGTGCAACCATCACCATCTTGGTGAATTTTACATTTTTTATCATGGGTAGGTGCTTCTTAAACCATCAGGTTATTTAGTAGGCTGGAGGGGGTTAGGGTAGAGGGATCATAAAACACCTTCAGTTCTTTCAGGAGTCTTGTTATCAGGGTTGATGGTGTGGTAATTATGTATGAGGAGAAATGTAAACATAAGAGACAGAAGGAAATTGAGATTTTTTTTCTTGCAGAACATACAGTCAAGTTTGCTGGAAACACTGTATCGCAACCGATCCAACCTGGAGACCATTTTTAGGATCATAGACAGTGATCACTCAGGTAAAGGCACACACCGTCCTGTTACTTCTGACATGTAGCAAGCATTTTACCCCCACCCTTGCATCTTTTAGAGTAAAATTAGTGGCGGTGCTAAAAACAGAAACTAGAATAGTATTTGAGCCACATGAGCGGTCCCTATGGATGCGGGGTTGGGCAAAAAAGAATGAAGACAAACTGAATGAGAACATCTTACAGGAAGAATTATATCAGCTGTAATATCCTGGAGAAGGAAATGGCAACCCACTTCAGTGTTCTTGCCTGGAGAATCCCAGGGATGGGGGAGCCTGGTGGGCTTCCGTCTATGGAGTCACACAGAGTCGGACATGACTGAAGTGACTTAGAAGCAGCAGCAGCAGCAATATCCTTTACAGGTCTATCAGAGATTGCCACAAAGGGATGAAGAGTGTCTAAAACAGAAAAGCTTTGGCACTCACTCCTAAAGTATTATTTAAATTTTTAAATAATTACAGGTTAACAAGGAGTTTACAAAATCTCCTTGGAAGTACAAGGAAGTCTTATATACCCTCACCCTATTTCCTCATTGTTCCAAAGGCCTTTTCAAGTATTATTACTTTTTTTGAGATGTAATTCACATACCATATAATTTACTCATTTACAATGTGCTTCTTTAGTAAATATACAAGCTTGTGGAACTATCATTCTAAAGAGAAACCCATACCCATTAACTGTCACTCCCCATTCCCTGGTCCTTCTCCCTGGCCATCATTAGTTTGCTTTCTTTATCTGTGCATTTGCCTATTCTGGACATTCCATAGAAATAGACTCATGACACATGGCCTTTTGTGTCCAGCTTCTTTCACTTAGCACATTTTCAAGGATTACCCATGTTGCAGCATGTATCAGTTTCTTTCTTTTTATACCTGAATAATATTCTATTGTATGAACATATCACATTTTGTTTATCCATTCATCTGTTGATAGACAGTTGGATTGTTTCCACTTTTTGGCTGTTATGAATAATATTGTTTTGAACAGTCATATACAACTTTGTGTGTGAACATACGTTTTCAGTTCTCTTGGATATATTCCCAGGAGTGCAATTGTTAGACCATATGGTAAAACTGTGTTTAACTTTTTGGGGAATTGCCAGACTGTTTTTCCACAGTGGCTATACCATTTTACATTCCTACTGACGATATATGAGGGTTCTAATTTCTCTATATCCTCACCAACACTTGTTTTTTTTTCATTAAAACTTTTTTTTTCATAGCCATCCTACCGGGTGTGAAATATCTCATTATAGTTTTGATTTGCATTTCCTTCATAACTAACAAAGTTGAACATTTTTTCATGTGCTTATTGGAAATGTATATATCTTCTGTGAGAAATGTCTATTCAAATCCTTTGCCCATTTTTTTAATTGGGTTAGCTTTTTATTGTTGAGTTGTAAGAGTTCTTTATATATTCTGGATATTAGCCCATTATCAGATGTAAGATTTGCAAATATTTTTTCTGATTTTATGGGTTATCTCTTCACTTTTTTGGTAGTGCCTTTGGTGTACAAAGGTTTTTAATTTTTTAAAAGTCCAGTTTATTCTTTTTATTTTGCTGTTTGTATTTTTTTGGTATCGTATCTAAGAAAATGTTATGTAAAGGTCACAAAGATTTGTACCTAAGTATTCCTCCAAGAGTCTTACAGTTTTAGCTTTTACAGTGGGGTCTTTGATCTGTTTGAGTTAATTTTTGTTTGCAGTGCAAGGTGGGGTCTCACTTCATTGTTTCCATGTGGATATCCAATTGTCCTCTACCATCTGTTGAAAAAATTATTTTTCCCCTGTTGAATGGTCTTGAAATCCTAGTAAAAAATTAACTGACCATAGATGTATAGATCCTTAGGCTTTTTATAAGCAGAATAAATTAGCATACGTTCGAGATGATTTAATGCAGGGTTTCTCAGCATGGCATTACTTAACATTTGTGCTTGAGTAATTCTTTGTTTTGGGGCGTACCCTATACATTTTAGGATGTTTAGTAACATCCCTGGCCTTTACCTATTAGATACCAGTAACACCCTACCCCCACTCCAGTCATGACCATCAAAATTGTCTCAAAACATTTCCAAATGTCCCTATAAGGAGAGCAGTCAAATTGCTTCTAGCTAAGAACCACTGATCAAGTGATTTAGTGTGATCCTCTTGGGAATTTAAAGTGGATGGCAGGCCTTGTGTGTCTTTGTTTAACAGTAGAGAACAGGCGTCCTTGAAAGGATATCAGAGGAAATGAGCACTGAAAACCAGAATGACTCACTGAAGTGACTTGCTCTCTCTTGTAAGGGTCCATCTCACTGGACGAGTTCAGGCATACTTGGAAGCTATTCAGCTCTCATATGAACATTGACATCACAGACGACTGCATCTGTGACCTTGCCCGGAGCATCGACTTCAACAAGGATGGCCACATTGACATCAATGAGTTCCTGGAGGCCTTCCGTCTTGTGGAGCAATCCTGCTCAGGGGGTGATGTCTCAGATTGCCCACAAGTCACAAACAGTAGTAACAGTGACTGCAGCAGCCGAGGTGCCCAGTAAGGCCAGCTTTGCCCCCATCGTCCAAGGTGCCTCAGAAGCAATGCCGAGCTCGTTGCTGGAATGTCTCCCTTATTCTCCATAAATTCATGGAACTTTATGCTGAGAATCTGCCTACCAATATGCAACAGAATCACCTGTATATTCAGGTGAATTCTACCAAAGAACTTTTACCAATCTTTCTCAAACTTTTCCAAAAGACTGAAGGGGGGACACTCCTAAAGATCATTCTATGAAACCACCATCACCCTGATACCAAAGTCAGACAGATACCACCAAAAAAGAAAATTACAGGCCAATATCTTTGATAACTATAGATATTTGTATTTATAATGCAAAATTTTTCAACAAAATATTATCAAACTGAATACAACACCACATAAAAATGATCATACACCATGACCAAGTAGGATTCATCCCAAGTTCACAAGGATGGTTCAGCATAAGCAAAATCAATGGGAAACACCACATCAACAAAAGAAAAGACAAAAACCACATGATCATCTCAAAAGATGCAGGAAAAGCATTTCACAGTTCAACATCCATTCATGATAAAAACTCTTGTCAGATTGGATTGGGGGAACATATTTCAACATAATAAAAGCTATTTATGACAAACCCACAGCCAATATAACACTCAACAGTGAAAAGCTGAAAGCCTTTCCTCTAAAACCTGGAACAAGACAAGAGTACCCACTCTCACCACTTCTATTGAACATCATATTGGAAGTCTGAGCAACAGCAATCAGACAATAAAGAGAAATAAATGGTATTCAAATTTGAAGGGGAGAGGTAAAACTGTCATTATAGGCAGACAACATGATATTATATAGAGAAAACCATAAAGATTCTACACAAATACTAGAATTGATAAATCAATCTGGCGAGGTAGCAAGATACAAAATTAACACACAGAAATCAGTTGCATTTTATACTAACAATGAAATATCAAAAAGGGAATGTAAGAAAAAATAATACCTTTAAAATTTATACTTAGGAATAAACCTGACCAAGGCAGTGAAAGCTTTATATGCTGAGAACTATAAAACATTAATAAAGAAAATTAAAGCTGATTCAAAGAAATGGAAAGATGTATCATGCTCTTGGACTAGAAAAATTAATAGTGTTAAAATGGCAATACTGCCCAAAGCAATCTACAGATTTAATGTGATCCCTATCAAATTACCCATGACATTTTTCATAGGACTAGAACAAATAATCCTAAAAATTAATATGGAACCATAAAAGAACCAGAACTGCTAAACCAATCCTAAAGAAAAAGAACAAAGCAAGAGGCGTAATTCTCCCAGACTACAGACAATACTACAGAGCTACCATAATCAAAACAGTGTGGACTTGGCACAAAAACAGACACACAGATCAATGGAACAGAATAGAGACCAGAAATAAACCACACACCTATGGTCAATTAATCATCAACAGAGGAGCAAGAACATAAAATAGGAAAAAGACAATCTCTTCAATAAGTGGTGCTGGCAAAGTTGGAGAATTACAACTTTGCATCAGTGAAGTTTGAATACACCCTAACAGTATGCACAAAAATAAACTCAAAATGCCTTAAGGACTTAAACCTAAGAAATGACACCATAAAACTCCTAGAAGCAATTGTAGGCATTCTCCGAAATAAATTGTACCAGTGTTTTCTTAGATCAGTCTCTCAAGGCAACAGAAATAAAAATGAAAATAAACAAATGGGACCTAATCAAACTTACAAGCTTTTGTACAGTAAAGGAAACCATAAACAGAATGAAAAGATACCGTGTAAAATGGGAGGAAAATCTGCAAATGATATGACCTACAAAGGTTTACTTTCCAAAATATACAAACTCATAAAACTCAACAACAATAAAACAAACCCAATCAAAAATGGGCAGAAGACCTAAATAGACATTTTTCCAAAGAAGACATATAGATGGCCAATAGGCACATGCTCAACATTGCTAATTATTAGAGAAATGCAAATCAAAACTATAATAAGGTACCACCTCACACCTGTCAGAATGACCATCATTAAAAAGTCTACAAATAACAAATGCTAGAGAGTGTGTAGAGAAAAGGGAACCCTCGTCCACTGTTGGTGGGAGTGTAAGTTGGTGCAGCCACTGTGGAAAACAATATTGAAGTTCCTCAGTAAGCTAAAAATAGAATTACTATGTGATCCAACAATGCTACTCCTGGGCATATATCCAGACAAAACTATAATTCAAAAAGATACATGCACCCCTATGTTCACAGGAGCCCTATTTACAATAGCCAAGACATGGAAACAACCTAAATGCCCATCAACAGATAGAGAAGATGCAATGTTTATACACAGTGGAATACTACGCCCATAAATTCCACTCCCAGTGGAATACTTCAGTCATAAAAAAGAACAAAATAATGCCATTTGCAGCAACATGGGTGGACCTAGAGATTATCGCACTAAGTACATAAGTCAGAAAGAGAAAAACAAATACCATGTGCTATCACTTATATGTAGACTCTAAATGAATATATCTACAAGACTGAAATAAACTCATAGATATAGAGAACAGACTTGTGGTTGTGCAGGTGGGTAGACAGGGGAGTGATGGACTGGGAATTTGGAGTTAGTAGATGCAAAATATGACATAAACAATGGATAAACAACAAGGTCCTACTGTATAGCACAGGGAACTATATTCAATATCCTGTAATAAACCATAGAACAGTAATAAATAAAAACAGTAATAAACCAGAAAAGAACAGTAAAAGGAATGTATATATACAACCGAGTCACTCTGCTGTACTGCAGAAATGAACATAACGTAAATCAACTCTGCTTCAATTTAAAAAGTATCACCTGTGTAGTGGGTATGGAGGATGAGATTATTTTTAAATATATAGGTCCTCAGCCCCATCTCAGGATTTTCACAAAGTAGCACCCAGGTGTAAGTATTCTGAAATTCTGAGGTCTACCCCAGTTGCTGCTGCTGCTGAGTCACTTCAGTCGTGTCCGACTCTGTGTGACCCCTAAGACGGAAGCCCACCAGGCTCCCCTGTCCCTGGGATTCTCCAGGCAAGAACACTGGAGTGGGTTGCCATTTCCTTCTCCAATGTGTGAAAGTGAAAAGTGAAAGTGAAGTCGCTCAGTCGTGTCCGACTGTTAGCGATCCCACGGACTGCAGCCTACCAGGCTCCTCCGTCCATGGGATTTTCTAGGCAACAGTACTGGAGTGGCTTGCCATTGCCTTCTCCGAGTTAAGAACCACTAATAATTCAACCCCTTCATTGTTTTCATTGTATACCTTTTATTTATTGTTTTTATAATGTCTTATTGATAAAGTTATAAGAAATTGTGTAATCCCATGACCAAAACATATGTATCCTTTTCCTTATTTTTTCTTGTTATAACTATAATGTTTATGTAGCTCAATGTTCTGCTCGTTTTATAAATTCACATCTGTGTTGTTACATAGTCTTCATGATTATTTATTTAATGGCTGCATAATTTCACATAGATGTAATATAATCTAGTCAGCCATTCGCCAATTGTTAAACATGTATTTCCAGTTTTTCGTTACTATAAATAACACTGGTTCAAAACTTTATGCATATGGCTTGTTTCATAAAAATCTTTCAAATTATACATCTTCTTAGGCTAGATTCCCAGGCAAGAGATCATTTTTGTCAGTGCAGCCAGGCTCCAATACTGCTTATCTAACTGGTTTACCCTGCAATAGAGAAGGATGATTATTTGGTAAGACATTACCTGCTGTTTGCAGTGGCATAACTAAGTATCAACATTCAGAAAACAAAGATCATGGCATCTGGTCCCATCACTTCATGGGAAATAGATGGAAAAACAGTGGAAACAGTGTCAGACTTTATTTTTTTGGGCTCCAAAATCACTGCAGATGCTGACTGCAGCCATGAAATTAAAAGACGCTTGCTCCTTGGAAGGAAAGTTATGACCAACCTTGATAGTATATTAAAAAGCAGACACATTACTTTGCCAACCAAGGTCCGTCTAGTCAAGGCAATGGTTTTTCCCATGGTCATGTATGGATGTGAGAGTTGGACTGTGAAGAAAGCTGATCGCCGAAGAATTGATGCTTTTGAACTGTGGTGCTGGAGAAGACTCTTGAGAGTCCCTTATACTGCAAGGAGATCCAACCAGTCCATTCTAAAGGAGATCAATCCTGGGTGTTCAATGGAGGGACTGATGCTAAAGCTGAAACTGCAATACTTTGGCCACCTCATGCGGCGAGTTGACTCACTGGAAAAGACTCTGATGCTGGGAAAGGTTGGGGGCAGGAGGAGAAGGGGACGACCGAGAGTGAGATGGCTGGATGGCATCACCGACTCTGTGGACATGAGTTTGAGTGTACTCCGGGAGTTGGTGATGGACAGGGAGGCCTGGAGTGCTGTGATTCATGGGGTCGTGGAGAGTCGGACACGACTGAGCGACTGAACTGAACTGAACTAAGTATGAGGAAAACAACAGAATAGGAAAAACAAGAGACCTCTTCAAGAAAATTAGAGATTCCAAGGGAACTTTTCATGCAAAGATGGGCTCGATAAAGGACAGAAATGGTATGGACCTAACAGAAGCAGAAGATATTAAGAAGAGGTGGCAGGAATACACAGAAGAACTGTACAAAAAAGATCTTCACGACCAAGATAGTCACGATAACGTGATCACTCACCTAGAGCCAGACATCTTGGAATGTGAAGTCAAGTGGGCCTTAGAAAGCATCACTACTAACAAAGCTAGTGGAGGTGATGGAATTCCAGTTGAGCTATTTCAAGTCTTGATAGATGATGCTGTGAAAGTGCTTCACTCAATATGCCAGCAGATTTGGAAAACTCAGCAGTGGCCACAGGACTGGAAGAGGTCAGTCTTCATTCCAATCCCAAAGAAAGGCAATGCCAAAGAATGCTCAAACTACCGCACAATTGCACTCATCTCACATGCTAGTAAAGTTATGCTCAAAATTCTCCAAGCCAGGCTTCAGCAGTATGTAAACCGTGAACTCCCAGATGTTCAAGCAGGTTTTAGAAAAGGCAGAGGCACCAGAGATCAAATTGCCAATATCCGCTGGATCATGGAGAAAGCAAGAGAGTTCCAGAAAAACATCTATTTCTGCTTCATTGACTATGCCAAAGCCTTTGACTGTGTGGATCACAATAAACTGTGGAACATTCTGAAAGAGATGGGAATCCCAGACCACCTGACCTGCCTCTTGAGAAACCTGTATGCAGGTCAGGAAGCAACAGTTAGAACTGTACATGGAACAACAGACTGGTTCCAAATAGGAAAAGGTGTACGTCAAGGTTGAATATTGTCACCTTGCTTATTTAACTTATATGCAGAGTACATCATGAGAAATGCTGGGCTGGAAGAAGCACAAGCTGGAATCAAGATTGCTGGGAGAAATATCAATAACCTCAGATATGCAGATGACACTACCCTTATGGCAGAAAGCGAAGAGGAACTCAAAAGCCTCTTGATGAAAGTGAAAGAGGAGAGTGAAAAGGTTGGCTTGAAGCTCAACATTCAGAAAACAAAGATCATGGCATCTGGTCCCATCACTTCATGAGAAATAGATGGGGAAACAGTGGAAACAGTGTCAGACTTTATTTTTTTGGGCTCCAAAATCACTGCAGATGCTGATTGCAGCCATGAAATTAAAAGACGCTTGCTCCTTGGAAGGAAAGTTATGACCAACCTTGATAGTATATTAAAAAGCAGAGACATTACTTTGCCAACCAAGGTCCGTCTAGTCAAGGCAATGGTTTTTCCCGTGGTCATGTATGGATGTGAGAGTTGGACTGTGAAGAAAGCTGATCGCCGAAGAATCGATGCTTTTGAACTGTGGTGTTGGAGAAGACTCTTGAGAGTCCCTTATACTGCAAGGAGATCCAACCAGTCCATTCTAAAGGAGATCAATCCTGGGTGTTCATTGGAGGGACTGATGCTAAAGCTGAAACTGCAATACTTTGGCCACCTCATGCGGCGAGTTGACTCACTGGAAAAGACTCTGATGCTGGGAAAGGTTGGGGGCGGGAGGAGAAGGGGACGACGGAGAATGAGATGGCTGGATGGCATCACCGACTCTGTGGACATGAGTTTGAGTGAACTCCGGGAGTTGGTGATGGACAGGGAGGCCTGGCATGCTGTGATTCATGGGATCGCGGAGAGTCGGACACGACTGAGCGACTGAACTGAACTGAACTGAACTGAACTAAGTATGAGAGGCCAATTCAGAAACCTAATAATTTTAGATTTAGAAGAGGAAACTGCCAGCCTTCCCCAGTGGTGACATCTTAGCCACCGTACATTATCAAAATCAAACTGACAAAACAACTGGGACCTACTTAAACTCAAAAGCTTTTGCATAGGAAAAGGAAACAATAAACAAAACAGAAAAGACAACCCATAGACTGGGAGAAAACATTTGCAAATGATGTGACTGATAAGGGATTAGTCTCCAAAATTTACAAACAGCTCACAGCATGCAGCAACCAAGACCCAGCACAGCCAAAAAAAAAACAAATAAAAATGACCATCATATAAAGAAAAGAATATACTAAGTCTTTTTCTATTTCAAGATTTTTGACATATCATCAAATTATAAATATTTTAGAAGTTTTTTAAAGCAATTATTAATACTACTGCTGTTGGACACAGAATTCACACACAGTTAGAATTCCTTAAACCTCTTAACAATCATTGCTTTAAAAGTGAACATTTATTTCTGTAGAAGTCAAAACCTTTTATCTATGCTTTAATGATTCAAACAAGGTTGTAAGTTTCTTAATCTCTGAGCAAGTGTCTTGAAATATTTCCAGACACAGACTTTAGACACTAACCTACAATCTCACCACCACTTTACAGGCAGGTATGTGCTGGAACGGGCTTCCCAGGTGGTGCTAGTAAAAAACCCGCCTGCCAGTGGAGGTTAGACGTAAGAGATGTGGGTTCGATCCCTGGGTCAGGAGGATCCCCTGGAGGAGGGCACAGCAACCCACTCTAGTATTCCTGCCTGGAGAATCCCATGGACAGAGAAGCCTGGCTAGCTGCAGTCCATAGGGTCACAAAGAGTCGGACACGACTGAAGCTACTTAGCACGTGCGCTGGAATGCTCCAGGCAGGAGGTCCCTGCTCCTAGAGGCCGCTTAGTCCTGTTTTCGGAGAGCTAATAGGTGTTAGTAAGTTTTCCTTGCGTCAAGCATCAGCCTCGTATGAGAATCTGGAGTCAGAAGACACTAGATTTTGATTCCCAGTTGTGGGACTTGGGTGGTCATCTGAGATCCCTGCTCCTGCTCTTTACCAGGTAGGTGGGGCAGGGGTGGGGTGGGGGATGGGGGTGGTGGTTAACATACCCACAGGTGTGTTGGGGTCTAGGGTTAATTAACACAAAATCAGAAACAGAACTGTCTTGACAGAACCCTCATCTTGGTCTGAAACTAAGGCACAGAGCTGAATCTCTTCATTATAAATCTTTATTTTCCCAGATGAAGATAATTTTAGGTGTGTATTTTTTAAACATTAGATTCATTGTTATATATATTGTAATATTAAACTATTTCAAAGGTACTCACTTGGATTTTTTCTTTTTTTTCCTTTTTTACCAAAGTTGTTGTTATGGTATCTTACATTTATAGCAAAGGATATTGATTTTTCAATTAGAGCACTGGGGTAATGTTGTTTTTTTAAATAGAGTCCAGAGTTTGAGAAACACCAGACTCTCAAAGTACAAACTCTGTTACCCAGCCTGTGTCCATCTCTATGGTCTAAAATCTGAGCTGCTTCCCAAACTCTTTCTAGCCACTTGGATCTCGTCCCCCAGTTATACCCTACTATTCACATATTGGCTTCCTGATCCACCCAACCCTCCCCATCTGTTGGCCTGGCCTCATTGTTCAAGACCCAGCTCAAATGCCTTCTCCTCTGTGAGGCCTTCCAGGGAGCCATCCTCTCCTCCATCCAGCTGGCCTGAGGTTCCTCCCACTAGAGATTGACTCACACTCTCACAATGACTGGCTTACATGCTGGCTTCACTGACTCCCCAGTAACATAAGGGAGGGTTCATATCCTATTCTCCCTGAGTCTCCAGCAACCTGGCCAGACACTCCACAGATAACATTTGTTACTATTAATAAGGGTCAAAAATTTCCTTCTTTCTAGGTTTGTTCACCACTAGGATACAAATGGCTTCCCAGGTGGTATAGTGGTGAAGAATCTGCCTGCCAATGCAGGAGATGCAAGAAACACTGGTTTGATCCCTTGGTTGGGAAGATCCCCTGGAGCAGGAAACAGCAACCCACTCCACTATTTCTTGCCTGGAAAATTCCACAGACAGAAGAACCTGGCAGTCTACAAGTCCATAGGGTCGCAAAGAGTCAGACACAACTGATCACAGACACACAAATTACAAACTCAGCATGAAATGTTTCTAGGAAGATTAACAGAAAAACCTGTATCACACAGAACCCAACCTAGTCATGGCAACAACAAAAAAAAGATCAAAATAAGCTGCACAGGTTTGTATTTAAATGATAATGTACTGATCTGAGCACACGGGGCAACTGTACCTTCATACATTGTGGGTAGAGGTGTAAACTGATGCAAAAAATATTTATTCTCTTTGTCCCAGTAATTTGACTTCAAGATTACCATCTTCGAAAACACTCTCGAGAGTATAAAAATCACAAGTTCACAGATGTTCTTGGCAGCATTGTTTGTAATAGCAAAAAAAAACATTTACAATCTACCCCAAAGTTCATTGATGAGGAATAGGGTGAAAAAAATTTATGAAATAGTAGGCAGCTATTAAAGAGAACTATCACCCATTAGCTGAGGCTACTCCTGGGGTGTGGGTTTTGTGGGACTTCCACTTTCTACTCACACAGTGCGCAAGGAAAGTTTTGAGTGAAATTCTGGAAACAAATTTAATTGCCAAGGCTACTTACTATTCAGTATCCTTTAAGATTTTTCTTCTGATTGTGAGATACTTTTGTAATTAAAAAATACAAAATTTAAAACCAAACTACAGTTTGATGTTCCTTCAATAAAGGGCCCCTAGGACCTGGATGGCATCACCGACTCGATGGACATGAGTTTGAGTGAACTCCGGGAGCTGGTGATGGACAGGGAGGCCTGGCGTGCTGTGATTCATGGGGTTGCAAAGAGTCGGACATGACTCAGTGATTGAACTGAACTGAACTGAGGACTTACTTGGCGGTCCAATAGTTAAGACTCAGTGCTTCCGCTGTGGGGAGGCGGAGGAGGGGTGGGGGACTAAGATCCCACTGGCAGCAGTGTTCAGTTCAGTCCAGTTCAGTCGCTCAGTCATGTCCGACTCTTTGCGACCCCATGAATCGCAGCACGCCAGGCCTCCCTGTCCATCACCAACTCCCGGAGTTCACTCAAACTCATGTCCATCGAGTCGGTAAGGCCATCCAGCCATCTCATTCTCTGTCGTCCCCTTCTCCTCCTGCCCCCAATCCCTCCCAGCATCAGAGTCTTTTCCAGTGAGTCAACTCTTCGCATGAAGTGGCCAAGGCAGCAGTGTAGTCAAGAGAAAAAAGAGGGGGGTGCCCTACACCTCAATAAATTGTATATTTAAAGCCACTAGATGTCACTCTGACCAAATGTTCTGTGTCACAAAACTGTAGAAAAAGCTGATCCCTCTGATGATCCCAACTAGCTAGAAATACAGATGTCATCTGGTCTCAGGGAAATGCTGACTTGGGGAAGAGCCCACTGAACTGCAGATGCCATACTCGGTGCCAAGTGGCAACAATCAGGAAAGGAGAGGCACAATCACCCAGGTAGAGGCAGGATGTCTGAGGGAGGCAGGACTGCACCTGGACCCTGACCTGGGACAGGGATCCTCCTGGCAGGGGCTGGTCACACCATGGCCACAGGCAGGCCCTGTCTTCCTCCTGGGCCATGAATTTATGTGTATTGGCTGCCTGGCCTTCACTACTGATTTTGCTTCCAAAATTTCTGCCTTCAGGCAATACTTTTCCAGCACTTAGGAAGGTATTTGGAGGGTTGGGGGAGGACTGGGAATCCAACCCCAATCTGATCAAACTTCTGGATCTATCTACTAAATTATAGGCACTACAGAGCCCAAGGGACAGTATGAAATACAAGAGCAATTTACAGTCAGCAAAACCCAGACAACTGGGGGCAGTATGTGACATATGACCTGGTTTCTTCAACAAATAAATTATAAAGAGACAGACAAAAAGAGATGAAGGGAAAACCCTCAGATTAGAAGAGACTTAAGAGCCATATCAAACAACTGCAACGTATAGAACTTATTTAGACCCCTAATCAAAAAAACTGTTTGGGGAAAAAAAGACAAAGATGTGTGAATACTGACTGGATTGTGCTTTTACTCGGTTGCTAATGGGAAATAGATGGAAAAACAGTGGAAACAGTGTCAGACTTTATTTTTTTGGGTTCCAAAATCACTGCAGATGCTGATTGCAGCCATGAAATTAAAAGACGCTTGCTCCTTGGAAGGAAAGTTATGACCAACCTTGATAGTATATTAAAAAGCAGAGACATTACTTTGCCAACCAAGGTCCGTCTGGTCAAGGCAATGGTTTTTCCCGTGGTCATGTATGGATGTGAGAGTTGGACTGTGAAGAAAGCTGATCGCCGAAGAATCGATGCTTTTGAACTGTGGTGTTGGAGAAGACTCTTGAGAGTCCCTTATACTGCAAGGAGATCCAACCATTCCATTCTAAAGGAGATCAATCCTGGATGTTCATTGGAGGGACTGATGCTAAAGCTGAAACTCCAATACTTTGGCCACCTCATGAGACGAGCTGACTCACTGGAAAAGACTCTGATGCTGGGAAAGGTTGGGGGCGGGAGGAGAAGGGGACGACGGAGAATGAGATGGCTGGATGGCATCACCGACTCTGTGGACATGAGTTTGAGTGTACTCCGGGAGTTGGTGATGGACAGGGAGGCCTGGCGTGCTGTGATTCATGGGGTCGCGGAGAGTCGGACACGACTGAGCGACTGAACTGAACTGAACTGAAGTTGTGTCCAACTCTTTGAGACCCCATGGACTGTCTCCTGCCAGGCTCCTCTGTCCATGGGATTCTCCAGGCAAGAATACTGGAGTAGATTACCATTCCCTTCTCCAGGGGATCTTCCCAACCCAGGGATCAAACCCGCAGCTCCTGCTTGGCAGGCGGATTCTTTACACTGAACCACCAGGGAAGCCCCACTGACTGGATATTTGATGATATTTATGTATTACTGTTAACTTTTTAGGTATGATAATGACACTGAGGTTATTTTGTTTTTAAGTCCTTAGAGAAACACACTGGAATATTTACTGGTATTTGTTTCAAGAGATGGGGCATTGTGTGGGGGTGTAGATAAAATCACATTGACCCTAAATTGATTCTTGTTTGAAGCTGGGTGATTACACGAGTTAATTATACGTTTGTGTTTTTTTTAAATAATTTTCTGTTTGAATGTTACTTTAAAGCATAAAGTTAAAAAAAATTAAAAAAAACAACAACATAAAGTTAGACATCAGTGTTAAGGTGGGAGGAATAAATGACATACTTGACAAAGCACTACTGGAGCCAGATGAGAACCAGAGCAGTCATGAAATTTCTGTGGATGAGGGTTAAACACAGTTTATCAGTTTTGTGGGATTTGGGAGGGGAAACCACCTAATCTCATTAAGCCTCTGTCCTCAAGTGTAAATGCGTATCACATCAGTATTTTCCAGGGGAGTCACAAGACTTAAATGAAAGGAACATATAAAAGAGTATTTTGAAACCCAAGACATACTACCAAGTGCTATTAATAGTTTATGTGATAACACTAATTCATTTAGGGCTTCCTTGGTGGCTCAGATGGTAAAAAATCTCCCGATCCTTGGGTCGGGAAGACCCCCTGGAGAAGGAAATGGCTACCCACTCCAGTATTCATGCCTGGAGAATCCATGAACAGAGGAACCTGGTGGGATACAGTGAGGTCACAAAGAGTTGGACTCGACAGACCCAGTATTTTCCAGGGGAGTCAGAAGACTTAAATGAAAGAAGCCTATAAAAGTATTTTTAAACCCATGACATATTACTTGAGTGCTACATGACATACTACTTGATTTACTATTAGTAGTTCATGTGATAACACTAATTCATTTATTCACACAGACATTCCATAAACATTTATGAAGAGCCAGATACTGTGTTAGGCACTGTGAATACAAAGACGGAACATGAGCCTTGCTTTGTCTAACTTCATGTTTATCAACCGTGGGTACACATTAAAAACACCAGTGCCTGGGCATCCACCCAGACCAATTAAGTCATAGTCTTGGTTATAGGGATTTGTTTGCTTGTTTAGAGCTTCACAAGTGATTGATTCAACTTCGAGGGTTGAGAACCAGTCTTCTCATCAATTTCGATGAGTAGTTCTAAGCAAACTTTTAAGCCTGGGTCTTAAAAAAAAAAGGCACAAATTAATTTATTTACAAAATGGAAGTAGAGCTACAGATGTAGAAAAACTTGTGGTTATCAGTGGGGAAAGGTGGGGAGAAGGATTAACTGGGAGACTGGGATTGACATACACACACTACTATATATAAAATAGATAACTAAAAAGGGCTTGTTGTATAGCACAAAGAAGTCTAATCAATACTCTGTAATGATCTATATGGGAAAAGAATTTAAAAATAAGTGGATCTATGTATCTGTTGTTGTTGTTTAGTCACTAAGTCATGTCGGACTCTTTTGTGACCCCACGGACTGTAGCCCACCAGGCTCCTCTGATGTATAACTAATTCACTTTGCTGTACAGCATAAACTAAGGCAACATTTTAAATCAGTTATACTCCAATAAAACAATTTAAAAAAAAAGAAACCCGGGTCTTGGTTTATGTAATTTTCAAGCAACTTTTAATAACTAAAGACACCCTCTAGCAGTTCAATCTCTGAAAGGACAAGGACTTGTCCAGCTGTGCACCAAATGGCCATCTGGCCATACCTGACTTCCCGGTGGTCGACAAAGTCACGCAATTTCAGGTGTTTGCCATGGAATTTTCCATTGTGTTTTTCTTCCATAGAGGGGATTTATCTTTTCTGATTAAAAAAGGTTTTGCTGTTGTTATTCAGTTGCTAATTCATGTCTGACTCTTTGCAACCCCATGGACTGCAGCACACCAGGCTTCTCTGTCCTTCACTTGATCTCCCAGAGATTGCTCAGATTTGTGTCCCTTGAGCTGGTGATAAAAAGTTTGAGATTGTGCAAGTTTCCCAGTTTCAGACATGAACAAAGGAGACTGGTCAGTGTTCTGACTCACATGTCAAGTCAGACTTTCCAGAGTTTGCACCCCTGAGTCATGCTGAGCCCTGAAACCACAGGGTGTGAAGGAAGAGAGCAGTAAGCCTGGCCACACCAGTCTACCCCACATGGAATTCCTCACAAACACTTCCTGTTTGACCTTCCAGTTTGTCCCAGAAGGTTCTCAAAAGAGAGAAATAGGATCCGCTGAAATGCTTAAGAAAGGTAAGAAAATCAGTTTGAGAGTAAAATTTCTGGAGAAACAAGTAAATTAATGCTCTGAAAGCAGAGGCCCAGATTCTCCAAGTCTCATTACTAGATGCATGAGTTATGTAAAACCACAGAAATATGGATTTAATTGCAGGAGATCTTATTTTACTTCTTCTCTCTACATATCCAAGTATCTTTTCTTCCTCAATGCATATCCTCAAATGCAAGCACCCGGGTGGGATCTTTCTGGGCACAGAGCAAGTCCAGAAGGAAGACAATATATGCTCTGAAACTATAGATACCAAGTGACACCCTAGCTCCACCCCTTACCCACTGTGTGACCTTGAATAAAATGCTTAAAGTTTCTGTCTCGGTAAAGTGGGGCTCATGATAGATAATACCTACTTCAGTAAAGTTCCTGGGAAGATTAAATGAGATTACGCGTAAATGAGATTGAGATAAAGAATGCTTAGCACAGCATCCGCTGCATAGTAAACTATGATTAAGTTTAACACACAATCTACCGCCAGAAATCCCTCAGACCAGTACTTCTTAAACTTTGTGCATATAATTATCTGGAGACTGCATATTCAGGGTACAAGTTTCAGTTTGGGAAGATGAAAAAGTTCTGGAGATGGATAGTTGCACAACAATGTGAATTACCTAATGCCACTGAACTGTACTTTTAAAAATGGTTAAAATGGCAAATTTTCTTCTGTACATTTTTGCCACAATTTAAAAGCACTTTCAGGGCCTGCCCTGGTGGCTCAGTGGTAAAGAATCCACCTGCCAATGCAGGAGACATGGGTTCAATCCCTGATCTGGGAAGGTCCCACATGCCTGGGAACAACTGAGCCCTGTATCACAACTATTGAACCTGTGCTCTAGAGCTTGGGAGCAGCAACTGCCGAGCCCACATGCCTCGACTACTGAAGCCCTTGCACCCCAGAGCCTGTGCTCTGCTACAAGGGAGCAACCCCCGCCCGCTGCAGCTAGACAAGGGCCCTCACAGTAGTGTCCGACTCTTTGCAACCCCGTGAACGGTAGCCCGCCAGGCTCCTCTGATCATAGAATTCTCCAGGCCAGAATACTGGAGTGGGTAGTCATTTCCTTCTCCAGGGGATCAAACCTGGGTCTCCCGCATTGCAGGCAGATTCTTTACTATCTGAGCCACCAGGGATGCCCAATGAAGACCCAGCACAGCCTAAATAAATAAATAGAACGCACTTTCAGTAGCACTTCGAGTAAGCTCCTAGATGAGGCTGATGATAGTTTGCGCACCACACTTTGAGTAGCAAGGTCCTCTGGGTATTGAACCACTACCATCAAATTGATATTACACTTTACAGTTAACATAAGGCATTTCTACATCCCTTGTCTCTGTGATCCCCAGAGTAACAACACACGATACTGTATTCAGAGTGAATGCAATTCTTCCTCTCCTGCAAGCAAAACCTTGATCTTGGGTCGTAGCCCTCTTATATCAAATCAGGGCTGTTTCTCTGTGTAAGCAGACAGGATCTTACTTGAGGGCATCTTCATTTTTTTCCCTGTATTTACTGCTCTTTTTAGGGAAATCTCCCAAGCAAATGCTTCCCGTATCACCTCAGCCTTTCCTTCCCCATTTACATTTATGGCTGGGGTAAAGACAGGTTCTCCAGCCTAAATGGGGCTTCCCAGGTGGCGCTAGTGGTAAAGAATCGACATGCCAATGCAGGAGATGCTGTAGGTTCCATCCCCAGGTCAGGAAGATTCCCTGGAGGAGGGCATCACAACCCACTCCAGTACTCTTGCCTAGAGAATCTCATGGACAGAGAAGCCTGGCAGGCTATAGTCCATGGGGTCACAAAGCGTCAGACATGACTGAAAGACTGAGCACCAGCCTAAACAGGGAGCATCTGCTTCACCCATTGGATGCTGGCCTTCCTCCCAGTCTGACTGGGGACATGTCAAACATCTCCTCTGCATTTACCATCTTACTGACAGGACACATGGAAAACTGCTTTGTCATGTCTGTTGAGCGTGGGACCTGACAGCATTCATTAGAATTCTAGTTTTTGTTCAGTCGTCTCTGCTATGTATCAGCAAGTGAAAACAGAACTGGATGTGCTCAGCTACAGTGTGTGCTTGGCATGACTGGCAGCCCAGAGCAACAATTTTCTAAACGTGCCTGCGTAAGCGAGTGAGAGCATATTTCCCTGCAGAGCTGCAAATGGAGCTCTGATTAGTGCGTTTGCTCACAGCTGTTTCTTGTACCAGGGGTTCACACGGCCTCAGACTGTGGGCCGTCACTATTGTGTATCTCTCCGCGGAGTGGTCTGCAGGAATCCTGCAGTAATGGGTCCATTTCCTTAGCCACTGGGAACAGGATCAAAGTCACTGGGCACAAGAACAAGGTCACCGGGCATCCTTAATTCCACTTGAAAAAGCTGTCCTGTCCACAATCTAATCCAAGAAGAAACTGCTGTAGAGGCCAAAGTGCCTGCCGCCAGCACCCCCAACAGTAGGATTCCCTCCAATCAGCAGCAGGAATTCTCAGGGATCTCCAGTCTCAAAAGGAGAGGAGGTAGGACAGATACCCCAGGGTTCAAGTCCCTGAGAACCTGGTTCTCCATGTTAGAATCATCTGGGGAGGCAACCATTTATTGATGCCAGAGCTTCATTCCAGATCAACATTAGTATAATCAGAATGTCTGGGGGTAGAAACTGGGCATCGACAACTGTTATAAAAAGTCAGTCTAGGGTTTTCCTGGTGGCTCAGTAGTGAAGAGTCCACCTTCCAATGCAGGGGACACGGGTTTGATCCCTGGTTTGGGGAGATCCCACATGCCACGGAGCCACTAAGCCCGTGTGCCCCAACTATTGAGCCTGTGCCCTAGACCCTGGGAGCCACAACTACTGAGCCCACACACCACAACGCCCATGTGTCCTAGAGCCTGAGAAGCCAGCACAATGAGAAGCCCGCACACCGCAACTAGGGAGTAGCCCTTGTTCGCCGCAACTAGAGAAAAGCCTGAGCAGCGACGAAGACTCAGTACAGCCAGAAATAAATAAATATTTTTTTAAAAAGGTCAGTCTAATGTGTGGCCATATTGAAAACCGCTACCTTAGGGGGTTTCTGTTTTTTCAGACTTTAGAGCAAAAATTATGATGACAAAGAGGCAGGAGCCTCTTATTACAAAACATAAGATTCTAATGTCTTTAATGACACAGTGGGAACACTGTGTCTGAGCACGGCAGTAGTTTGGGTGAATGTAATCATGGTGTAAGTGTGTTTACTCCAAGGGTGAGGATAATTCGCTCTTCAGTGAAGGCATAGAACCAAGGACCAGCTCCCACCTTGGGAAGCCCTGGCTGCTGACCCGGCCCCAACGGGAGGACCTTCAGGGAAGAGGCTTTGGTGGGCCTCATTCACACTGGCTGGATGCATTGAATTTTGAAATAAAAGGCATTGTAAACTACAAAAGAATTCCAAAAATTAATCTCTTTATCTGAGAGGCAAGTTTGGAATTAATCATTCCATGAAGTAGACAGCAAACATAGCAGAACTTGGAAAACTACTAACACATTCACCAAATTCTCTTAAAATGAATATGGATTAACACTTGATTTCTGGATTTCCTGGCCACTTTCATATACTCCCCTCTATCAGGAGGAGTATTTGGTTGGACATGCTTTAGAAAAATGACATCTCCAAAGATAAAAGTTTTATCTACAAAATTAGCATTCTAATTTTTAACAGATTTTAATACATGAAGAAACTGAGTCATCTGATACATGACACTTTCCTTTTGATTTCATTAATGACTGAAGTTTCCTCTTTCCTAAGGGAGAGTGAGGATCTGGTGATTTTAGCTTATCTCTTTTGGCTTCTCAATCACTCAACTAGTCAGGATTTCTAAAACACCACAGTGCATGCAGACACTCCTGCCACTTCCTGCTTCATCATCCTTTCAGAAGACTGAACTACCTATGGATCCACCAATGCACCATGTTCTCACTTCCATGTTTTTGCTCACACTGTCCCCTTTGCTTGGAATGTCTTTTCTGTCCTTCCCAATAAGCCTGGGTGAAATTTTGCCATTTGCAACAACATGGATGGACCTGGAGGGTATCATGCTTAGTGAAATAACAGAAAGACAAATACTCTATCACTTATATGTGGCATCTAAAACATAAAACAAATGAATGAATATAAAAAAACAGAAATAGACACAGATACAGAAAATAAATGAATGGTTACCAGTGGGGAGAAGGAAGAGCAAGATAGGGATAGGGGATAAAAGTAGTACAAACTACTTTGTATAAAATAAGATACAAGGATTTCCTCGAGAGGGAAATGGCTACCCATTCCAGTATTCTTGCCCAGAGAATCCCATGGACAGAGGAGGCTGGTGGGCTACAGTCCATGGGTTGCAAGAGTAGGATATGATTTAGTAACTAAACCACCACCACCCACAAGGAATATAGCCAATATTTTATAATAATTTTAAATGGAGTGTTATATAAAATATTGAATCACTATGTTGTATATTTTCAACTAATATATAAATCAACTAAAAAAAAAAAAGAACAAAAGGCACACTGAAAAAATGTGTTACATTCTATTCGAGGTGGCAGTCTGTGCTTCTTTGTGCTGAGAGCTTGTGAATCTTCAAAGGGAAAGCACACACTCCTTTGGGATGCCACACCTCAGGAAGTTGAGAGGTCCACCCCCTCAAATTTATTCCTGAAGGACCAAACTTTTGATCCCCACTGTTGAGAAGCCAAGAGTTAGTGCCTCAATTTTAGGAGATGCAGATAGGATAACAAGCAAGGTTCTCTCGTCGGTCAGCCACCCTTTTGCCAAGGCAGGAGGAACAAGCAGGGTCTTCTGACAACTGTGGTCCTGAGGAAGCAGATTGGAAAAGGTGAAACCTGTATCTTTCAAGACTGGTGGCTTCTTGGAAATGGCTGCTCTTCCTTGGAGGCTGCCACGTTTTGTGATCCTGGCTCTGGCAGGCCATGTTGGCTGTTAATTCGCCCCTCAAGTGAGTGGTGCCACATCTCTCGTGTTCTGTCTTTATCCACATTTTCTGTTCTTACAGCACACCACACCTTTCTTCTTTTTTCTGAATGTAAAATTTCCTCAAGGTTTAAAAACAAACAAGGTTCTCATATGGCTCCCAGACTATCCTGTTTGCTGCTGCTTGGTAAGGTGGTTGGGTCCCCATGATGATAGTCCAGAGGTTTCTTTGACTTTTCTCACTTATCACTATCTCTGTTCCAGATAAGATGAAAGAGAAGAGGGGATACTGCTTTAAAAGGGCTCAATCTGTTTCATCAAACTAGAGAAAAAGAGTGAATTCTGGGTTGCAGGCAATTACACTATTCACATAGTTTCATAGCTAGACATGGGAGGTCTCTGAGGCAAAGTTGTGAAGCTTGCATTTTATTTCATTCTGCATTGAGCTTAAAAGTACTAGAACCTTTTCACAGAACTAGGTTATATAGCCCAATAAAAGACAGCTCATTAGAAAGAAATACTGTGAAAGGAATTGGGTTTGGCAAAGTGATGCCTTCGCTAAGCTGTTGGTGTCCCACAGGTGATGTTATTCAAGACTGAATAACCAAGATTTTGATTTAAAAAAAAGTACTGCAGACCAATTTCAGGGAAGGTAATGGCAACCCACTCCAGTGTTCTTGCCTGGAGAATCCAGGGACAGGGGAGCCTGGTGGGCTGCCATCTATGGGGTCACACAGAGTCGGACACGACTGAAGTGACTTAGCAGCAGCAGACCAATTTACCTGGACCACATAAGTAAAACCTAGAGACATGGAGAGTACAGGAATTCTCCAAAAGGAACTAAATATTTATCCTACCAAAGAATGTCTTTTCTCTGGTACTGAGTTAGCAGGGACCTGGGCTCTGAGATAAGCAGAGCCCTGAGTGTTCTCTGAGGGAAATTGAACTGACCTTCAACAAGTGATGCCAGCACAGGCAGAGCTGAGCTTGGACTCAGGGGCTAGTGCTCCCTCCGCTTACCCAGCTCACAGCCTCTTGTCTCCACGATGAATGAGATGGCAGAACAAGACTTCCTCTGTCAAGGTATGATTCATACAAATGTCAATGGATTTATGTTAAGTCTTTTAAGCTGAAATTCTCAAGGTGTATCTTTCAGCCAAGCTACTAATACAGTTTGGTACTTTTCTAGTTGTTGCAATTATTTGTCCTGATTGTTCATTAGCAAAACCCTAGGTCTCCTGAATTATTCATATCTCAAGAACAACCACAGAAATGTACTCTGATCAGAGACAAGATCTTGTCTCTTGGCCCGGCCAAGAATGACGTATTGGCCCCTGTCCTAGTCCCATGCAAATGAGGGTCATGAGGACTCCCTGTTTTTTAATGTGCTGACACTACACGTCATTAGAATCCACGTATATAAATACCTTTCAGTTATCCAGGTAACCTGGAAACGAGGCGTCAAGGAAATCTCAACCATCTTGAACATTCCATTTTTCCTGGTGTACAAGGTAATAAATTTCCTTTCGATTATAAATTTTATTATTTTATCAAAAATATGGACAACTGGAAAGGCTGAGAATTAAAGAATTTAGTTTAATTTATTGACAATAACATTTTAATTCTGTTTTATAGTCATGTGGCCTATGTTTTTAATTCTTTAAATATTATCCCATGGACTCACATTTTATTTATTTTAAATGTGCTACTCTGATACTTGTTCCAGGTTGTATTAGGGTTTTAAAATAGTGAATGAAAACAAATTACAGAAAAAGAGCAATCACAAAAATCCTACATAAGTAGAATTTTAGACGTTATTCCTATTTCCCTCCTCCATATTTAGAGCAATGAATATATGGGAAAAAAGAGGAGCATCAATCAATAGTTTTAAGAGGGGAACATAAAGGAGGCAAGCTTGCCAGTAGGCAATAATAGTTACAAGAATTTGGTCTTGATATCATCCTCTTGAAGGCTCTCTCCCCATTTCAAATATTGTTTAACCTCGAAGATGGATTTTTTAAAATCAGTCATTGGCAGCTTGTTTTAAGACATATTCTCTTATGGCATTTCACAGATCTAAAGTTATTGGATATGTGTTGTCATTTTCTGTCTTGATTTATTTTAAAATTATATCTCCCTTTGTAAAAAGTATTCCAAATGACAGAATTAGTTTTTATAATAAACATTTACCAAGTGACCCCTCTTACAAAAATGAATCAATTAATATACTGTTGGTAAAAATTATAGCATTCTTATGGAGAAGGAAAACAATTATTTATCTTCAGAATGCCTCATCTCTCCTCTTCCTGCCAAACAACAATAAAGGGCATTTTGTATATCATTTAAAAGATGTTCTAATAACAGTGTAGCTTTTTTCTTGTTTTCAAGAAAAATGAAAATGATTGAAATAAAAGTTACTGTGATATAGTAGAAAACAGAAAACCATGAATCTATTAGAATTTACTGTCACATCAAATAAACCATCTATATCATAATATAGGAGTATAGACAAGACAAATACCCATTTCTAAGTAGATATTATATTAATATCTACCTATCAAAGTCACTGTAAGAATCAAATGAAATAATAACTGTATTTCAGAAACTGTGTTTTTATAAACAGCTAATAGACCAATCGGAGAAGGCAATGGCAAGCCACTCCAGTACTCTTGCCTAGAAAATCCCATGGATGGAGGAGCCTGGTAGGCTGCAGTCCGTGGGGTCGCTAAAGGTCGGACACGACTGAGCGACTTCACTTTCACACGTTGGAGAAGGAAATGGCAACCCACTCCAGTGTTCTTGCCTGGAGAATCCCAGGGACGGGGGAGCCTGGTGGGCTTCCGTCTATGGGGTCACACAGAGTCGGACACGACTGAAGTGACTTAGCAGCAGCAGCAGTAGCAGCAATAGACCAATATTCTTTTAAACTCACTAGGTAAATATTGCTAATAAGTATGAAATCCGCCTGCAATGCAGGAGACCCCAGTTTGATTCCTGGGTTAGGAAGATCCATTGGAGAAGGGATAAGCTACCCACTCTAGTGTTCTTGGGCTTCACTGGTGGCTCAGGAGGTAAAGAATCCGCTTGCAATGTGGGAGACCTGGGTTTTATCCCTGGGTTGGGAAGATCCCACGGAGAAGGAAGTGGCAACTAACTCCAGTATTCTGGCCTGGAGAATTCCATAGACAGAGGAGGCTGGCGGGCTACAGTCCGTGGAGTCACAAAATGTCACACAGGACTGAGCAACTTTCCCTTTATGAAATGTTATATACTGTACCTGAATGTGTGTGTATGATATAGATCTTGAATTAGAGCCACATACCATTCATAAGGGGCTTTCCTGGTAACTCAGACGGTAAAGCATCTGCCTACAATGTGGGAGACCCGGGTTCGATCCCTGGGTCGGAAAGATCCCCTGGAGAAGGAAATGGCAACCCACTCCAGTATTCTTGCCTGGAAAATCCCATGGACCGAGGAGCCTGGTAGGCTACAGTCCATGGGGTCACAAAGAGTCGGACACAACTAAGTGACTTCACTTTCACTTTCTTTCACTTTCACCATTCATAAGGCATGTGAATCACAATCTATATTCCAATTGTTTAACATACTTAGTGACTAAAACAACAACAACAAAATTATCTTCCAGAATCTCTAATCTATACATCCTTTGGTTCCTAATAGCATAAGCTTCAGTCAAGTTTCTTAAGAACGTGCCTGATCCAGGCTCAGGCTACATAAACAGGAAAGGGTTACATATTTTCTAAGTTAAGAATTAATACTCTTGTTTTACTTACAGATAGAGTCTAAAGATGAAAGTGGTGTTTCTGATCACTTTCCTTTTGGTCATGGCTCACTGCACACCAGTAAGTAACCTCTTAATGTTTATTTCTGCAAATCAGCCTTGGTTCACGCATTCTAAACTTTAATACTCAGTCTTCAAAAAAATAAAATCTATCACTGGAGTCAAAGTCACAGTCTCCCTTTTAAGTTTCTTTGGAGCTAAAAGTAGCTCTTCCAAGGTTATTTTTAAAAACCCTGTTAGAGGGCTTCCCTGCTGGCCCAGTGGCTAAGATTCCGAGCTCCCCCGGCAGGGGGCCTGGGTTCGATCCCTGGTCAGGGAATTAGATCCTACATTCCACAAAAGACCCACAGAAGCCAAAAAAATAAATAAAAATAAATATATTTTTTTTAAAAAACCTGTTAGAAAAACAAAAGAAGACTGTCAGAAAAGCAACAGATTTGAGTCAAACGTAGTAGGGAACCTTGCCTGGCCTCAGAGCACAGTGGTAGTTCTCAATCTTGGCTGCACTTTGGAATTGCTTGGGAAACTTTACAAAGTCCTAAGGCCTGGGTCCTGCCCTCCCAAGGCTGACTTAATTGGCCTGGGCGTGATGCAGGCATCAGGATTTTTATCATCTTCCCAGGTGACTGTTCCACTGGGCCGCCAAGGTTGAGAAGTGCTGGTGGAGGAAGGGGCGTTGACTGCTCTGGAGAAGCCCTTGATGAACTCTGAGACAATCGGAAGCCCCATGGTGGTTTACGAAGACTGCAGCTCAGGTTGTTAACTGTGAACAAAGCAGAAAGTGAACACAATGAGACAATTACAGGCTTACCTCGGAGATATGGCGAGTTCAGTTACAGACCACAATAAAGCAACTATCTCAAGAAAGCGGGTCATACGAATTTCTTAGCTTCCCAGTGCATATAAAAGTTATGTCTATATTATAACCTATTATGTATGTATGCAGCAGCGTTATGTCTGCAAAACAATGTGCACCTTAATTTTTTTTTGTTTGCTTAAATTTTTCCTTTTCTAAAATTTATCTTTAAACCATGTGCACTTTTATTGAAAAATAATTTATTGCTAAAAAACACTAACCATCATCTGAGCCTTTAGCAAGTCGGAGTTGTAACATTAAAGATCACTGAGCACAGATCACCATGACAAATATAATAATAATGAAAAAGCTTGAAACACTTGAGAATTACCAAACTGTGACTCAGAGACACGAAGTGAGCAAGTGCTAGTGGAAAAATGGACAGTAGACCTGCTCGTTACAGGGTTGCCACAAACCTTTGATTTGTTTTTAAAAATATGTACTATCTGTGAAGCACAATAAAACCACGTATGCTTATATTTGAGATAATATTTTTGGTACTAAAACAGATTAGTGACTGATGTTAACAGATACAATATTCATTTGCTTATTCTAAAAACAAATGTTTTTGAGATGGGCGATCATGCGAGGTGCCAGAACTACACAGATGACAAAACATAGTTCCTGCCTTTGGGAACTCAAAGTCCAAGCCTCCTAGTTAACTACTATTATCATTACATCTATTTCCTTAGTCTCCATATTCTGTCTCTCAATTTTCACAGGTACGAGAATTTTATCCTGGAATTCACCATGATTACGTCTTAAACTGGAAGGTAATTGTGTGTTTTTTTTTTTAAAAAAACAAAACACCTAAATTAGGAATATTTGTGGTCTCCTAGGAAAATGATTTAAAGAGAAAATATGTGAGACATTTTCAAGAAGTAGTATTTTCAGGAGCATAAAGTATGATTACAAGATTTTCTCTTAGAAAAGGGAACCCTCCTACACTGTTGATGGGAATGTAAATTAGTGCAGCCACTATGGAGAACAGTATGGAGGTCCCTCAGAAAATAAAGACTGAACTACCATATGATCCAGCAATTCCACTCCTGGGCATATATCCAGACAAAGCTATAATTTGAAAAGATATGTGCACCTCTATGTTTATAGCAGCACTATTTACAACAGCCAGGACATGGAAGCAACCTAAATATTCACTGATAGATGAATGGATAAAGAAGATGTAGTATATACACAATGGAGTATTAGTCATAAGAAAATGAAATATTAATAATGCCATTTGCAGCAACACAGATGAACCTAGAGATTATCATATCAAGTGAAGTAAGTCAAAGACAAATGATACCACTTATGTGTGGAGTCTAAAATACAACACAAATGAACTTATCTACAAAACAGAAATAGACTCATAGACATAAAGAACAGATCTGTAGCTGCCAAGGGAAAGTGGGATGGAGGAGAGATGGATAGTGAGTTTGGGATTAGCAGATGCAAACTATTACGTATAGAATGCGTGTGTTAGTCACTCAGTCGTGTCCAACTCTTTACGACCCCATGGACTGTAGCCCACCAAGCTCCTCTGTCCATGGAATTCTCCAGGCAAGAATACTGGAGAGGGCTGCCATTTTCTTCTCCAGGGGACCTTCCAAAACCAGGGATCAAAGTCGGGTCTCCCACACTGCAGGTAGATGCTTTACACTCTGAGCTACTAGGGAAGCCCACACATAAAATGGATAACAACAAAGTTCTACTATATGCACAGGGGACTACATTCAATATCCTTTATTGAAAAGAATATGAAAAAGAATATATATGCATAACCGAGTCAGTGTGCCATATAGCAGAAATTAATACAATACTGTAAATCAACTATATATGAAAAACATTAAAAAATATATTTTCTCCAAGGTAAAAATGAAAAAACTCTAAGGTGGGAAGCATAGGAACCAGCCTCACTGGCATTGCTAGGAATTCTGTGGACAGTTCCTGCCAGTTGGGAAAATCATCTCCAGAGAAACAGACCTCTCTAGGCCTGTGAAAATCAGAACATCAGCCTTGAGTTATCTCTTGTCTGAGTGAACACCACCATTCTCAGTGTGCAACTGATTTAGAGTCTTCTCTTTTGCAAATAAGGGGACAACATAAGTCATGAAACTGCTTTTACAAGTTTAGCGTAATCTGACTTCAATAATCTAGAACCCAGAAATCACCAGAATATTTTGTTTTTACAACTTAATATTATGTCTTTACTTTTCAGAGGATCCATCACAGAATGAGCCCATATCAACTATTCTTGTATCACATGGTAAAAACTCATTTAATCTAATATCTAAAAGTCCTCATTAAAAAGTTACATATGCGATTAATTCCTTTTAGAAGACTTTATCTCAACTGACAAATATCTTTTGTCCTTTTTTTTGCTAAGCAAGCTCAGAGATCAATTTTTACTTATTTTCAGGAATTATGTTTCGTATAGACTTTTTGATCTGTAGATGGCGGCTTCTTGGTATATTGCTTGCTTCTTCGCATCTCCCTGAAGATGCTTGGAACATCTTTGAAAGCTCAGGTTTCTGCTCAGAGAGAACTGCCAAAGCATGTAGTTCTCTGCTCCTCACCTGGCTACTTGACTGTCCTTTCCTTTCATAGGCAGGGATGAATCTCTATGTTTCTATGGATCCTTGTTGCTTTATTTTTTTATGTGAGGCTGCTAATCTCTGGAAAATTTTTGTACATTCTCTTCTCGGCTAACTCCTAACTCCATTCTCTTCATATGATTGTCCAATTAACATTACAATAAGCCCCTTTATTATTCACAGACCTTAAAGTAATTTTTGTAATTTCCTCTTGGAAGTAATTTTTTTTTTTTTGAGAACTTAAAAAAATATCTTTGAACTGAAAATTTCCTAACAAGTGTCAGATAACTGTTTTGGTTTTTCTTTCCCCCCTTACAGTACCTTCAGAGGCTTTATGAACTCTGCAATGCCTATGTAAGTTTTCATTCTTGATTTTTCTATCATTATCAGCACTTGAGAGAAGAGTGAAGGCTCAGGAAAATAAAGAGAAAGACACAGGAAATGTGAAATCAAATTTGATTGATTTGTCATCATAATACTGGCTAATTTCCCATTTATATCTTGTTTTTAATACAACTTTAAGTCACTTATTATGAATTAAGAATGTTCCACATACTAACAAAATTACTAATTAATGGAAGAACTAACACTTGTGAATTTGTTTGAAAAGCTTTAGAATTTTTTGAAAATGTTGAAGACAGTTATTAAGCCAAAGTCCTCTCAAATTTTCATTACATGTATCCTACTAATAATATCTGAGAAAGAACTTCAATTTTTAAAAAAATACATATATTCATATATATAAATATGTGAAACCATTTAATAATAATTTCTTAAACGTATTGTATTTCCTTCCTTCCACTTTTCAGCTCTAAAATGTCCATTTTATGTCAAAGTCACCATCTTATCTTTTAATCCCTTGAGCATTTTAATCATAGCTACTTTAAAGTTGGTGTCTAGTAATTACAACTATTTGGATCTCCTGAGGGTCTGCCTCTCTGCTCTAATTTTTTTTTTCGTTGTCAGTCCAGTCTTGTCCCCCCACTCCCTCTGATACTTCTTTTAAACCTGGTTGTTGTTGACTGAGCAGTTAACATTGTTTTTGAAAACTGTAGACAATTTGAGATTCTAGATGAAACTGCCTTCCTCCAAAGTATTTTTTTTCCCTAGACTGTGTAGACTATGGGTGCAACTTTCATAGGCCACCTTGATCCACACAGAGACCAAGTGATTAGAACAAGTCCCCCTGGTTCATTCTTACTCCCAGGGTGAGGTCTGAGTTCTAGCTGTTTAAAAGTCTCCTTCTCCCTGCATGCTAAATCATGTCCGACTCTTTGCAACCCCAGGAACATGTAGCCTGCCAGGCTCCTCTGTCCATGGGATTCTCCAGGCAAGAATACTGGAGTGTGTTGCCATGCCCTTCACTCCTTCTCCCCAGTAGCCCCTGAACTTGGAACTTTTGTCCCCTAGCCCTGTGAGTTTGTTAAAAGTCCTGCTCAGCTTCCACCCTTTCAGCCACTACTTTTGGGATTGCCAATTGCCTCAAAAGTAAAGTCAAATGCCTCCCTGGGATTCTTGCCTCCCCACAATCTCGAGTCCATAAAGCCTCACTTTCTTATAACTCTACTACCTTAAACATTTGCGGGGGAGGGGGGTCCAACTCTTCCAGTTGTTCTTTCCCAAGGGATTGGCTGGAACAACAGGTTGGAAAGTAGTTGATTTTCTTTGCAATGATCAAATACAAACAATGTGAAATTTCATTAACTCTCCTACACATACAGAGAACTAGAAGAAGCTGATAATTTTAATAAAACTAAAAAAAAAAAAAAATGGTACTGGTTGAAAATTCTCTTATCTATAATAAACTTAACAATGTTTTATTATTCGAGTAGTGGCTATGTAATATTTGTATGTTGAGTGCTTATAGATGCATTCTTGTGTCTTGATTTTTGTCTTATCAGAGGAAACCACCAGTGAACAGACAGACTACCACAGACTCCATGCTACCGTTCTCACCAGTGACAGAAATTGCTCCTCCTCTGACTCCTACTCCAGCAGGCCCCTATACCCCACCAAGCCCCTTTATCCCTGACAGACGGGGAGACATGTGATTCGTGAAGTTCCACAGAGACTTCCAAGCCAAACACAGCATTCTTCCTCCTGCACTGTTTATCACCACAACTGATGATCAAAGACATCATCTCTCTGCTTCTTGGACCACAGCGCACCCTTTTCAGTATCCTGGATAAAATGGCAATGCTTCATTAAAAAAATGCTTTTATCACTCCTATTATTTCTGAGTGGAATGTCATTTTCCATCATTATTGACATTTAAAGATAGATCAGGAAAATGAGCAGAGGAATTTCAGAAACAGGATCTCTTTCTCTGGGAAATCACAGGCCTATAGTTAAGAGCCAGAGGTTCTATGACAAAGGAAGGAAGGAAAAAGAATTTCGGGGAGGGGTATGCAGCCTGCAGTCTCTGCCAAACATGGGGAGGTGAGAGGTGACAGGACCATCCCCAGCCTACATCCAAACCCTTGAGAGACTTATGGGATGCTTTCCAGCAAGAGGAGATGGCGTTTTGATCCTTTTAACTGGGAGGGAAACTGATGAAGCCATGAAGAAATGCACTTAAAATTTCTTTATGTCTTATTTGAGAGGCAAAGTTACAAGTTTCTCCCTGATCTGTTTATACAGATGTACAAAACAAAAAGGAAGAAAGATTTTATGGATATGACTCATTCTCCATCTCTACAAATACCAGGCCGACTTTTCAGGAAAGAGAATGGTTACCTTGGCACCTCTGAATTAAGAACAATGATCACAGTTTATTAGTCCTTTCTGTTCCTCCACAGTGAAAAACCACTACATGACATTCACAGGGAACTCTGGTTTTGCTGGGAAGTTTTCCCTTACACGGGGTTGCAACAGGCTATACCTAGAAATCAAAGGAAACGAAGTCTGCATAGGAAAGGTGTGTGCGTATGCTGTGTCTCTGTCATGTCCGACTCTGCGGAGAGAGCCCGCCAGGCTCCTCTGTCCATGGGATTCTCCAGGCAAGAATACTAGAGTGGGTTGTCATGCCCTCCTCCAGGGGATCTTCCCAGACACTGGGATCGAACACTGGCAGGTGGTTTCTTTACCACTAGCGCCACCTGGGAAGCCTACAGGAGAGGACACAAAATCAAAGGAGTCAAAGTCTCAGACTTGAAAGACCTTAGAGACTACTGACTGAGTCAACATGAGCTGGGGCTTGTTAGAAATGCAGGTGAGATCAGGCTCCACCGGGGACAAACCCAAGCAGTATCTGCATTTAATCAGAAGCCCTGATTAAGTGCTCCTCCACAACATCACTGACGTATATTCAGCTGCCAGAATATCTGTCTATGCAAGAGAGCCATTCCATAGTCCTTTCTTGGCTAACTTTGATCTTGGAAAAAGTCATTCTTTGTATGGAATTAAAATTTGGTTCTAATCCAACTCTTTGTGGTCATGGTGGATAAATCCAGTCTGTTTTCTCAATGTTAACCTTTCAAATAAATAAAAATAATTTCCACAGTCCTGCATTCCTCCAAGCAAAACTTGCCCAGTCTTCCAACTATTCTGTGTGACATGGTTCGATTTTTCCCCACATCCAGGGAGTCTTTGCTAAATATTCTCTAGTTTTTATATTGTCCTCACCCTCAATGGTGGTTTTCAGAAATCCACATAATACCACTGATGTGATGTGGAAAAGGACAAAAATGGGATGATTGCTTCTGACATTCCAGAGCCTACACCTGTTAATATGATCCAGGGCTGTCTCTCTGGGTAACCAAAAAGTCCTTTCTATGCATTGCTAAAAACATGGCAGATGTCTTCTGTGCCTGGACCCTTGGACAGAAGGATGGAGCCTCACTTACATTTACTCCTGTTATCACTTATGTGATTAGACCCAGATCAGCATTCTCACACACAGATATTTCTAATCTAGTTATTTAAATGTATTCTCTAGTCTCTAAATGTAATACTCTAGTGTTTAAATGTATTGAAGTTCACTACTCAGTGTTACGCTCTTAGGCAGCCTGGATAGAAGGAGAGTTTTGGGGGAGAATGGATACATGTATATGTATGGTTGAGTCCCTTCACTGTCCACCTGAAACTATCACAACAGGGTTCAGTTCAGTTCAGTTCAGTCGCTCAGTCGTGTCCGACTCTCCGCGACCCCATGAATCACAGCATGCCAGGCCTCCCTGTCCATCACCAACTCCCGGAGTTCACTCAAACTCACGTCCACAGAGTCAGTGATGCCATCCAGCCATCTCATTCTCCATCGTCCCCTTCTCCTCCCGCCCCCAACCTTTCCCAGCATCAGAGTCTTTTCCAGTGAGTCAACTCGTCGCATGTGGTGGCCAAAGTATTGCAGTTTCAGCTTCAGCATCAGTCCCGCCAATGAACACCCAGGATCGATCTCCCTTAGAATGGACTGGTTGGATCTCCCTGCGGTACAAGGGACTCTCAAGAGTCTTCTCCAACACCACAGTTCAAAAGCATCAATTCTTCGGCGATCAGCTTTCTTCACAGTCCAACTCTCACATCCATACATGACCACGGGAAAAACCATTGCCTTGACTAGACGGACCTTGGCTGGCAAAGTAATGTCTCTGCTTTTTAATATACTATCAAGGTTGGTCATAACTTTCCTTCCAAGGAGTAAGCATCTTTTAATTTCATGGCTGCAATCAGCATCTGCAGTGATTTTGGAGCCCAAAAAAATAAAGTCTGACACGGTTTCCACTGTTTTTCCATCTATTTCCCATGAAGTGATGGGACCAGATGCCATGATCTTTGTTTTCTGAATGTTGAGCTTCAAGCCAACCTTTTCACTCTCCTCTTTCACTTTCATCAAGAGGCTTTTGAGTTCCTCTTCACTTTCTACTATAAAGGTAGTGTCATCTGCATATCTGAGATTATTGATATTTCTCCCTGCAATCTTGATTCCAGCTTGTGCTTCTTCAAGCCCAGCGTTCCTCAATACTTTTGTTTTTTATAAAAAAAAAAACAGTAAAAAATAAAAAGTTTAAAGTTTGAAAAAAAATTTTTAAAATAAGTATCTTTTTAAAAAGCAATAAATAAATTTGAGTTCAGTAGTTCAATATATGGTCTTAACTCTGTTTGCCTATCCATCCAAAAATTTTAAGTATCTCCTTAGTTTCAGGGGAAACAGATGAGAACAGGACATTCTGGGCTTCTGTCCTCATCTGATTCTCACTGCTTTGAAGCAGTATTTGCCATCCCTGGGAGGGTGCTATTAAATATAATGAAATATATTTGACAGTATAGCAGATACCCTAAGGGCTGTAAATTACAGTTTCATGAGCACTGAGAATGAACACAGGAAGGACTTAGTAAAGCAAATATTCACATGGCTAATAAAGGATATGTTACATGCATCTTGACAGCTGGGTCCTGTACGAAAAGGCTTATCCAGAACTACCCAGCCCCGGCTCCACTTCAGAATCATCTGGGGACTTTAAATACACCAAAGTCCCATTCCAAGCCTACTGAATTGATCATTTGTGGTTGGGTAAGGAACCAGAGCATCACCATTTTTCAGTTGCCTGGGGTGGTCCTAACCTGTAGTGGGGTTTGAGACCCACAGCTCTAAACAGATTCTCGGAAGCACAGAGGTCCCTCTGCTCTCAGAGATTTGGTCCAGGACCCCCCATGGATACTAAGACCTGGGAGTGCTCAAGTTCCTTACATAAAATGGCCTAGTATTTGCATATGACCTATACACATCCTTCCTCCCTGAATACTTTAAGTCATTTCTAGATTACTTATAATACGTGGTGGGTACTCAGTTGCTCAGTCCTGTGTAACCCTTTGGGACCACATGCACTGTAGCCCATCAGGCCCCTCTGTCCATGTAATTCTCCAGCCAAGAATACTGGAGTGGGTTGCCATTTCCTTCTCCAGGGGATCTTCCCCACCCAGGGATCTAACTCCAATCTCCTGCATTTGCAGGTGGATTCTTTACTACTGAGCCACCAGGGAAGCCCACTTACAATACCTACTACAACGTTAAGTACTATGTAAATAGTTTTTACACTGTATTTTTTTAGGAAATAATGGTAAGAAAAAGAAGTCTGCCTGTGTTCAGTACAGACACAACCATCCTTGGCCTAACTACATTAGTACAGGTCAAAAACAACCTAACATTTTCTTTCAACACTTAGATTGCTTTTGTTTAATGACCTCAAAGAGAACTACAGAGAATAAAACAATATTTAAAACACAAGTACATATAGAAAATATAAAGAAACTATAAATTCATTCCCTCTGTCTTCCACAAACATATACACTGTTCAGTTCAGTTCAGTTCAGTCGCTCAGTTGTGTCTGACTCTTTGCAACGCCATGAATCACAGCACGCTAGGCCTCCCTGTCCATCACCAACTCCCGGAGTTCACTCAAACTCATGTCCACAGAGTCGGTGATGCCATCCAGCCATCTCATTCTCTGTCGTCCCCTTCTCCTCCTGCCCCCAATCCCTCCCAGCATCAGAGTCTTTTCCAGTGAGTCAACTCGTCGCATCAGGTGGCCAAAGTACTGGAGTTTCAGCTTTAGCATCAGTCCTTCCAATGAACACCCAGGATTGATCTCCTTGAGAATGGACTGGTTGGATCTCCTTGCAGTCCAAGGGACTCTCAAGAGTCTTCTCCAGCCCCACAGTTCAAAAGCATCAATTCTTCGGCGATCAGCTTTCTTCACAGTCCAACTCTCACATCCATACATGACCACGGGAAAAACCATAGCCTTGACTAGATGGACCTTTGTTGGCAAAGTAATGTCTCTGCTTTTTATTATGTTGTCTAGGTTGGTCATAACTTTCCTTCCAAGGAGTAAGTGTCTTTAACACTCACCAAAACCCTGGTTTTTCTCTCCTGATAAACCTAGATAACCATGTCGATGACGCTGAGGACAACTGCCTGTATGGTGCCTACAGTACCCATGTGGACGTGTGGCACTGAGATTTCAGGCTAAGCTTAACTTCTGACAGAACATCAGAAGGATCATCTCGGTGGGAGGAATTGGGTCCTGATTATAGATTATGGATGCTTCAGAGGAGGCTCAGTAACAGCCAGGACCTGTTACAAAACTGTTCCCTTTGGAGGTGTCACTAACTCCACGCTCGTTGAAAAATCAGACCCTTCAACACTTGCACCTGTTGGAAAGCTGCCACAAACTTCTCAAATATCCAAACCAAGAAAATCCACTGTAACAATTCTATCCAAGGCAAACCATTCAATATCATGGTAATCCAAGTCTATGCCGACTGGTAATGCTGAAAAGCTGAAGTTGAACGGTTCTATGAAGACCTACAAGACCTTTTAGAACTAACACCCCAAAAAGATGTCCTTTTCATCATAGGGGACTGGAATGCAAAAGTAGGAAGTCAAGAAATACCTAGAGTAACAGGCAAATTTGGCCTTGGAGCACGGAATGAAGCAGAACAAAGGCTAATAGAGTTTTGTCAAGAGAACACACTGGTCATAGCAAACATCCTCTTCCAACAACACAAGAGAAGACTCTACACATGGACATCACCAGATGGTCAACAACGGAATCAGACTGATTATATTCTTCACAGCCAAAGATAGAGAAGCCCTATACAGTCAGCAAAAACAAGACCAGGAGCTGACTGTGGCTCAGATCATGAACTTCTTATGGCCAAATTCAGACTTAAATTGAAGAAAGTAGGGAAAACCACTAGACCATCCAGGTATGACCTAAATCAAATCCTTTACAATTATACAGTGGAAGTGAGAAATAGATTTAAGGGACTAAATCTGATAGAGTGCCTGATGAACTATGGATAGAGCTTCATGACATTGTACAGGAGATACGGATCAAAACCATCCCCAGGAAAAAGAAATGCAAAAAAGCAAAATGGCTGTCTGAGGAGAACTTACAAATAGCTGTGAAAAGAAGGGAAGCAGAAAGCAAAGGAGAAAAGGAAAGATATACCTGTTTGAATGCAAAGTTCCAAAGAATAGCAAAGGGAGATAAGAAAGCCTTCCTCAGTGATCACTGCAAAGAAATAGAGGAAAACAATAGAATGGGAAGGCTAGAGATCTCGTCAAGAAAATTAGAGATATCAAGGGAACATTTCATGCAAAGATGGGCTCAATAAAGGACTAAAATGGAATGGACCTAACATAAGCACAAGATATTAAGAAGAGGTGGGAAGAATACACAGAAGAACTGTACAAAAAAGATCTTCATGACCCAGATAATCATGATGGTGTGATCACTCACCTAGAGTCAGACATCCTGGAATGTGAAGTCAAGTGGGCCTTAGGAAGCATCACTAAGAACAAAGCTAGTGGAGGTGATGGAATTCCAGGTGAGCTATTTCAAATCCTGAAAGATGATGGTGTAAAAGTGTTGCACTCAATATGTCAGCAAATTTGGAAAACTCAGCACTGGCCACAGGACTGGAAAAGGTCAGTTTTCATTCCAACCCCAAAGAAAGGCAATGCCAAAGAATGCTCAAACTACTGAACAATTGCACTCATCTCACACGCTAGTAAAGTCATGCTCAAAATTCTCCAGGCCAGGCTTCAACAATACGTGAACCGTGAACTTCCAGATATTCAAGCTGGTTTTAGAAAAGGCAAAGGAACCAGAGATCAAATTGCCAACATGCTCTGGATCATCGAAAAAAGCAAAAGAGTTCCAGAAAAACATCTGGTTCTGCTTTATTGACTATGCCAAAATCTTTGACTGTGTGGATCACAATAAACTGGAAATTTCTGAAAGAAATGGGAATACCAGACCACCTGACCTGCCTCTTGAGAAACTTGTATGCAGGTCAGGAAGCAACAGTTAGAAGTGAACACGGAACAACAGACTGGTTCCAAATACGAAAAGGTCCCTCTAGTCAAGGCTATGGTATTTCCAGTAGTCATGCACGGATGTGAGAGTTGGACTATAAAGAAAGCTGAGAGCCCAAGGATTGATGCTTTTGAACTGTGGTGCTGGAGAAGACTCTTGAGAGTCCCTTGGACTGCAAGGAGATCCAACCAGTCCATCCTAAACGAAATCAGTCCTGAATATTCACTGGAAGGACTGACGTTGAAGCTAAAACTCCAATACTTCGGCCACCTGATGCAAAGAACTGACTCCTTGGAAAAGACCCTGATGCTGGGAAAGATTGAAGGCGGGAAGAGAAGGGAACGACAAAGCATGATGGTTGGATGGCATCACCGACTCAATGGGCATGAGTTTGAGTAAACTCTGGGAGTTGGTGTTGTACAGGGAAACCTGGCGTACTGCTGTCCATGAGGTCGCAAAGAGTCGGACACGACTGAGCGACGGAACTGAACAATTTTACCTCATCATTGAGCTCTCAGTGGTTCACGTTGTTCAGTTCAGTCGCTCAGTCGTGTCCGATTCTTTGCAACCCCATGAATCACAGCACGCCAGGCCTTCCTGTCCATCACCAACTCCCGGAGTTCACTCAACCTCGTGTATATCGAGTCAGTGATGCCATCCAACCATCTCATCCTCTGTCGTTCCCTTCTCCTCCTGCCCCCAAACCCTTTCAGCATCAGGGTCTTTTCCAATGAGTCAGCTCTTCGCATGATGTGACCAAAGTATTGGAGTTTCAGCTTTAGCATCAGTCCTTCCAATGAACACCCAGGATCGATCTCCTTTAGAATGGACTAGTTGGATCTCCTTGCAGTCCAAGGGACTCTCAAGAGTCTTCTCTGACACCACAGTCCAAAAGCATCAATTCTTCGGTGATCAGCTTTCTTCACAGTCCAACTCTCACATCCATACATGACCACGGGAAAAACCATAGCCTTGACTAGATGGTTGGTTGGCAAAGTAATGTCTCTGCTTTTTAATATGCTATCTAGGTTGGTCATAACTTTCCTTCCAAGGAGTAAGCGTCTTTTAATTTCATGGCTGCAATCACCATCTGCAGTGATTTTGGAGCCCAGAAAAATAAAGTCTGACACTGTTTCCACTGTTTCCCCATCTAGTTCCCATGAAGTGATGGGACCAGATGCCATGCATGATCTTCATCTTCTGAATGTTGCGCTTTAAGCCAACTTTTTCACTCTCCCCTTTCACTTTCATCAAGAGGCTTTTGAGTTCCTCTTCACTTTCTGCCATAAGGGTGGTGTCATCTGCATATCTGAGGTTATTGATATTTCTCCAGACAACCTTGATTCCAGCTTGTGCTTCTTCCAGCCCAGTGTTTCTCATGATGTACTCTGCATATAAGTTAAATAAGCAGGGTGACAATATACAACTTTGACATACTGCTTTTCTGATTTGGAACCAGTCTGTTGTTCCATGTCCAGTTCTAACTGTTGCTTCCTGAACTGCATATAGGTTTCTCAAGAGGCAGGTCAGGTGGTCTGGTATACCCATCTCTTTCAGAATTTTCCAGTTTATTGTGATCCACACAGTCAAAGGCTTTGGCATAGTCAATAAAGCAGAAATAGATGTGTTTCTGGAACTCTTTTGCTTTTTCCATGATCCAGCAGATGTTGGAAATTTGATCTCTGGTTCCTCTGCCTTTTCTAAAACCAGCTTGAACGTCTGGAAGTTCACAGTTCACGTATTGCTGTAGCCTGGCTTGGAGAATTTTGAGCATGACTTTACTAGCGTGTGAGATGAGTGCAATTGTGTGGTAGTTTGAGCATTCTTTGGCATTGGAATGAAAACTCTCTTCAAACACCCGGAGAAGAAAGTGGGCCCGACACCACTTACCTTCAGATTCTGAACACTCCGAATATACCCTTAATGCAAACTCTAGTCTACCATTTACAAGAGAAAGACTTCTCCGAACTACAAAAGCCAGGCAATAATATTTTGGATTCCAGAATGTCTGCGAAAATCATAAATATACGTACTACGGGATGAAGGCCAGAAGACACTCGGCAAGTTTACATGTTCCACACCTCTTTTAAGTGACGTCATTCTCTAGCTCCTGAGAATAACGAAAAAATCCGCAGGTTTTACGAAGGTGGAAGGCTGAATGACAGCCCACCAAAACTGTCCACATCCCAATCTCTGGAACCTGAGAACATGTTTAGTTCAGTTCAGCCGCTCAGTCGTGTCCGACTCTTTGTGACCCCCTGAACCGCAGCTCGCCAGGCCTCCCTGTCTGTCCATCACCAACTCCCGGTGTTCACCCAAACCCATGTCCATCGAGTGGGTGATGCCATCTAACCATCCCATCCTTCTTCATCTCCTTCTCCTCCTGCCCTCAGTCTTTCCCAGCATCAGGGTCTTTTCAAATGAGTCAGCTCTTTGCATCAGGTGGCCAAAGTATTAGAAGTCTCAGCTTCAACATCAGTCCCTCCAATGAACACCCAGGACTGATCTCCTTTAAGATGGACTGGTTGGATCTCCTTTCAGTCCAAGGGACCCTCAAGAGTCTTCTCCAACACCACAGCGAATATGTTACCTCATACAAAAAAAAAGAAATTTTGGCAGATGTGATTAAGGATTTGAGCCGGAGAGCAGTACTGCAAATTATCAAGACGGCCTTTTAATAGGAAAGGCCAGAGAAATCAGAAGTCAGCTGACACAAGATGCTAACACTGCTGGCTTCAAAATGAAAGAGAGGAGAACAGCAAGTAATTCACAGAGGTGGCAGAGAAAGAAGAGGAAAGTGGAGATTCTTCCCAGGAAAGAAAGGGAGCTGCTGCATCTCGACATTCGACCTGTAAAAACTGATTTTTCTGAACACTTTCAAAGCCGCGGCTACCTACTACATCATCAGAAACTAGTACTTTGAAGATCAGAAAACAAAACCGGCGGCAGCGCTGGGGTCTGACCTTCGCCTCTGCGCACACCCACAAACGGGCGGAGCTAATGACGGCAAACGCGACGCGCGCTTTACTCGCTAGCAGTACTGATGCGAAAAAACAGTTCATGGGAAAAGGATTCTGGGAAAGATTGAGAACGGGAGAAAAAAAAAGGAAACAACAAAAAAAGAAGACTGTGGAAGAGGATCAGCAACTCAACGACCTGTGAACTTAAGAAAATTCCAGGGAATAACTAATCACAGAAAAAGCTAAATGTACTACTAGAAAATCGCAAAACATCAACTTAATACTTATAACAGCCATCACGCCTTAGAAAAAAGTTGAAGATTCGTCACACAATTTCCAGTGAGTAACAAAAAGCCCAAAATTCTATCTTTAAACAAAAAGACCAGGGGAAAGCGCGAACGCAGTCCCCCACTACCACAAATTATGCAGTCGAGTTTCCCACATTTGGGGAAATCGCAGGGGTCAGCACATCCGGAGTGCAATGGATAAGCCTCGCCCTGGGAAAACCACCTTCGTGATCATGGTATCTCCCCTGCCAGGTAAGTATGAGTTGCTATCGCTGCTTGGTACCACACCATCAGATTCCAATCACTCTCTACGTAGGACGACTTTTCTCATGCAGTCTAGACCACTCCCCTTCTGAGGTATAAAGAGTTTCCAAGAGATAATTGCCACCAGCAGCATTTAACATCGGGAAATTGTCTAAACTCAGGAAATATATATGTTGCTTAAGCTCGACCAGCAGTCACTGCGCGCATCTACATATTCCACGCCCCTTTCGTGATCTCATTTAGCGCGCGTCCTGTTCCTAGCATTGTTAGTGGCGCAGTTCCAATAAAAACGTATAAAGGTAAAGACGCTGCACAAACTTAGACAATATAAATTAGCTTCTATCTTGAAAGCCTTGGGACAAGTGACGTCGATGTTGACATCTGGCGCGATTCAACAAGCCGCTGTCCATGTAACTAAAACACAAGTCGGGAAAGTTGAAACTTGACCAAAAAAAAAAACCCTACATTTGACAGTCCAGGCCTTGGGTCGATAAAAGTAGGTTGTCAGTTTAAAGCTTCAAGCCCAAGGACAAAACATGCTTTCTTTCAAACAAGCAGATCGCCCTTAACCTGAAAGGTCAGTTGCGTAAACACTCACTTTGACTCTGGCAAACTAGACGGACAAGCTCAGGCAAGCGCCCCCCTCCCTCGTATCTGTGCAGTCTCCAGAGCCTGCACAGCCGCAGTGATCACACTCCGCCAGTGGAAACCAACTTCGTGATCAGTGTCTCCCTTCCCAACCAAGAATAAAGTGCGTTTCCTTGTGTTCTTAAACCCTCTCGTGCTCAACGCTACAAGCACAGGGTCATCTGTTCTCTTTTACACAGACCTTTGAAATCCAGAACAAGACTGCAGGAGAATCCATCTTGCAAGAAAGAAACTTCCGAGCCCTCCTAGACTCATATTAGACTTCCAAAAGAGCAAATCCTGTCTCAGGCAGCAGTTAGTAATTCATGAAATAAATATCGTCCCCAGTCCTCTACCTCCTTCTGTTAGGAAACAGAGGTCTTGACCTTCCCCAATCAATAGAAATTGACTAGCGGCCCATGCTGCAGGAGCAGACAGAATAAACAACAGGTCCCCTTGATTGCTGGTTCCCCAGAGTAGGGGAGAAGCTTATTCCTTATATGGGGTGAGGGGAGGGGCATATGGCTGGGGGCAAAGGAGTGATTCAGGTGTTTTGCCCACTCCTTCGCGTGGTGCGGTGTCCAAGGTGAATGCTCAATACTCTGCTTTTGCTCCTAACACTCTGTTTTTGCTCCAGGCTCCTCGAAAGAGGAAGTTGGATTTTTTGATCTCTGCATCTTTTGGGTCCCAAAGTTGCCGCAACCGCGCATGCGCACAGTTATTTTTAGGCCCATAGAGTTTCTTTGTATTTTGTTGTTCCAGGATAGGTGTTTCCAGGTGCAAGCATTGAAACAAAGTGTCCCAGGTCTCAGCCTGACTACCTCTTCACTGTGAATTAGAATTGGAATTTACAGGTTTACCTAGCCTGAATTGTCTTTCCTGGGATTGCACTGAAGGAGGGAACAGAACAAGCTCTATTTTGAAAGCAGGACTCTATCCTGGACTCTGAGCTATATGCCCAGTATCTATGGAAACAACATACCAGCTGGAAAACCAGGCCCCTGGAAGCAAGAGCCCCAGGGCTCTCCATCGCCTAAAACAATACCCTAATTATCCGTGTAACCTAATAGACTCATACATTCTATTATGCTTACTGGGGTATGACCACAGGCCTATTGATAATTGTTCACTGTTAACTACCTAGGTTTAAGGCATACAATCACGGATTAACTTTGTATCTTTCTTTTTCCTTTGTTCAGACTAGTTTCAGGGAACCTTATACACTTAGGGTATATAAGGTTTTCACAAAAACTGGTCGGGATCCTTGGCTAAGAGGAGACTCTGCCTTGGGCCCGCCGGTGTAATAAACTGCACTCCACTATCTGTATTGTCCTTCTGAGTGAGTTTGTTTCCCGGATTGCGTGGCTACAACAGCACCAGTATGCTTTTGGTATTCTCCCTTTGGCCAGAATAAATTAGCCAGAGTTTTGTATCTTTAAAACAGGAAGAAATAGTGATTTTTAATAAAAATGAACCTGAATAACTGAGAACACAGAGGTGTCTGAAGTGGGCAGAGACACAAATATTAGATCAAGAAAGGAGCGAGCTCTGTTGTTGAAGGGAAAAGCCAATTCTGCCTCCCTGTTGGAACTGTTCTTTGACTTGCATTTCCTCACTTTTATTATTATAATCATACATAATGGCTTGCCTCAGAGAATCCTGCCCTCTCAGCCTAACTATTAAACTAAAGTGCCTTTGTTCAGGACCCTGTCCACCTGCTAGATGGCAAGAAGGAAGAAATTACCACATCCCCTGTCTGAGGCTTGCCATTCTAGGACATATGAGAAAGGATTAATGACCTTTTTACTTTGTTTCCTCACCTCCCCCATCTCTGTTCAGTAAAAGAACCTGAAACTCAGAGGACCCCCCCCACCCACCCAGAAGATGGTCATTTTGAAACATTAGTTTGGTATCTTCTCAGCGGGAAGCTTTCTGAGCTTTCCCAATAAAGTCATATTCCTTGCCTCAACACTTCCTCGCTCAGATTCACTGGCCTTTCCTACCAGGAGCAGAGCCAGCTTGGACTTGGTAATAAAGTGAGCTGCAACTATTCCTGAAATCTGACCTTTTGACAGTCTACTAGTTTGATTTTTTACAGACTATCTCCTCCAAAGTATTATGTAATATAGATATACATATGATACATACATACACCTACATACACATATATATAGATAAAATCTATATATATTTTGTTTTGTGACATAAAAGTTAAGATACTTGGAACTCTGGTTTGGGAACTACTCGTGTAAGGGGAAAAAGTGGTGCTAGACTGGGCTTCCCAGGTGGTGCTGGTGGTAAAGAACTTTCTTGCCCATAGAGGTAGACTTAAGAGATGTGGGTTCAGTCCCTGGGTTGCGAAGATCCCCTGGAGGAGGGCGTGGCAACCCACTCCAGTATTCTTGCAAGGAGAATCCAATGGACAGAGGAGCCTGGCAGGCTCCGGTCCACTGGATCGCACAGAGCTGGAAAGGACTGAGTGACTAACACACTATACTAAGACTTCGTGTATGCTAAGTTGCTTCAGTTGTGTTCAACTCTGTGCAACCCTATGTACTGTAGTCCGCCAGGCTTCTCTGTCCATGGATTCTCCAGGCAAGAATACTGAAGTGGGTTGCCAATCCCTTCTCTAGGGGATCTTTCCGACCCAGGGATCAAACCTGTGTCTCCATTACAGGCAGATTCTTTACCAACTGAACCACCAGATTACTGTTACCATCAGAAAAATTTTAAATGCAAAATGCCATTTTCATATTTGTGACTAACAGTGATTTCTTAAATAATAGAGTTGTTCAAGAGCCCATAGTCTTTCACGACTAGTCTCAATATTTTACAAAAAATTTCAGGGCCTTCCTGCCAAAGAATCCACCTGCCAATGCAGAAGACAGAGGTTCAATCCCTGGTCAGAGAACTAAGATCAAAAAAGCCATGGAACATCTAAGCCCATGCACCACAAATACTGAAGCTTGTACACCATTACTCCTGAAGCACCCTAGAGCTGGTGCACTGCAACAAAATATCACGCGAGCGTATGCTCTTCGGTTTTTGTCTCATCACAAAAAAGATTTGGAGTGACGGACTTTAAAGCCCCCTCAGCGTGTCAAGCTCTCGGGTCTTGGACCGACCATGTTATAGCTCTCAGGTCTCGAACAGACCATGCTATAGCTCTTAGACAAATCAGTGTTACAGCTCAGTGTTACAACTCTATTTTATTTAGAAGATACCGGGAAAATCCATCTTCGAGGTGCAAGGGCACGTCAATCCAAAGACGCGAAGAGAAGAGCAGCCCAGCGCATGGGGGAGAGAGAGAGAGCTAGCTTTGGCTCCTCTTTTTATATGCTTCTTTCCCCCTGGGCCTTTCCTATGTAAATTGGGCCAGCCAGGAGTGTTGTTTGTTTTACCTGAGGTCCTAACTCCGGTCACCGACCTTCCTTTGTTCTACTTTCACGGACTTCCCTGGTGGGTCAGATGGTAAAGTGTCTGCCCACAATGCGGGAGACCTGGGTTCGATCCCTGGGTTGGGAAGAGCTCCTGGAGAAGGAAATTGCAACCCACTCCAGTATCCTTGCCTGAAAAATCCCATGGATGGAGGAGCCTGGTAGGCTACAGTCCATGGGGTCCCAAAGAGTTGGACACGACTGAGCAGCTTCACTTCACTTCCCTTCCTTGTCTTTTGGCCACCGCCATTTTGGACTCCTTTTCCTTACTGTACCTACCTAACAAAAAGAAGCCACCACAATTTGAAGCCCGGGCATCACAATGAAGAGCCCCTGCTCACCGCAACTAGAGAAAGCCCACATGTAGCAATGAAGAGCCAGTGCAACCAAAAGTAAATAAATTAATTTAAATTAAAAATTTGTAAAGAAATTCATTGATTTTGGCCTAGTAATCAAATTATTTGTTTAAGACAGTCTGCCTCAGGTCAAGAAGGTCCTCCACTCTCTGGTAGCTCAAGCGGGTTAATTAAAGCATTAGCGTTATGATCCTTACAGAAGCCCTGAAGATCTGGATATCCTTTGAGGAGAGTCGTATTTGATTAGAAAAACATCAGGAAATATACATGTGTGTTAAATACTAACATAGGTTAGCATGGAGACAGCTTCTTTAGTCATTTTACAAAGGTTGAAAACCTCATGCCAAAACCAAAGTAGACATAATAATCTCATAGATAAATCTCATCTATGAACAAAATGTAAAACTCTTAACTAAACCTGCAAAATCTTTATGCACTGAAGCTAGTAGGGTATTGAAAGACATATGCAATAACTAAATAGGATACATACCAGGAACATAGGCCTGAAGTACACATAAGTATACTTTTTTTTTTTTTTGAAATTTAGAAACAAATTTTATTTAAGATATGAAATACGATTCCTAAAATATCAACCTCTCCGGAAAACCATGGCTACACAATAATACATTGCCTCTATCATGTTAGAACGTGCATTAGATTCAAATACAGAAACCATGAAACAAACCACCATCCTTCAACAACTTGAGCAAAGATAGAATGAATGCTTAAGGAACAACATAGATGGACTTGCAGAGGATGGGCTGTTTTACTTCAAACACCATAAAATAAAAGCACAAATGCATGGGTTTTTCGGGAATATACATTGACACTTTGGCACTAGGAATCGGGGCATTTTTCACATAGCATTAACACATATTAGAAAATTGTGTAGTGTCAAAGGGATAGAACCACCAGCATTCATGCAATGTTGTCAACTAGGCAATAAAATGTTCTACTGAATGTTTCTTCTTTGTCTACTGCATACACTGGTAGCAACTTTGAAATGAGGAAAGGAGCTTACACTCCTTTTATTTTCTGTTTAGGAGAAAACAGAAACCTAAACATAAGCCCTGTTAAACATTAACGATTTTAAAGAGTATCAATTATACAAGAAAAAAACTAAGGAAAAAAAAAGCGTTTACAGATACCAGAAGTAACAGCGAGTGGTCGGTAGACCCTCACAGGGCTTTGCGGTGGTACTCAGCAGAAGCCACTTTATAATCGCTGGCAGTGAACAGAGACGGAGCATTTTCTGCCAGGTATTTCAGGAAATCATGCAAATAGCCCAACAATAATGCAAGGCTCTTCTCATCAAGGGGCGTGTATGCCAACATTGCCCCAATTCTTACAAATAATCTCAGGAGGTGTGGTGCCCCATAAACCTGGGACATTGGCACATCAGGGTGAGCCAAGAGAATTTCGGCATACTGGGGCCTCTCAAATTTGTAGAGCAGCTGGGTGCCCAACATCACACTGAAGTACTCTTTTATCCCTCCCACCACCTCATTAACTGCATACTCCTTGTTGTCAACATTGCCTTGTGATATTTTGCAGTTGGCATATTCTTCCAAAATAACATCCACGTTTTTCTTGGCTGGGAGTTGGAATAGTTGTTTCTGCTTGGTGACTAAGTCCCAGTCCTCAACAAGCCATGGCTTTAATTCTCCTGGAATCTTCACCTTAACTTCCATTCTATTCTTAAAAGCATCCTCACTTTCAACTGTGGGGTCTGCCCGGGCCCTTTTCTTCCGAGGTGGCTGGGGTGCTTTGCTGGTGCTGCCATCATCTCCGTTCTCAGGGGTCTTCTATTTGTTCTTTCTGGTCTTCCTCACTGACACTGATGGGGAATTCTCAGCAGAGCGACCCCCCCATCTGCCTGGGGATGCTGCTTCCAGATTCTTCTGCTGGGGACCAGCTGTCTTCTTTCTAGAGGACCCTCTCATCTTACTTCTTTGCATATTGCTTCTAGTTGGTTTTTTGAAATTGTCTTCTTCAGCAGATTGGCATCCACGGGTTTGAGAACCCTGCTTTCTGGAACTCATTTAACCCTGTTTTTATTCCAACCAGCAATCCTCTTCTTTCCCTGCCAAGAACTCCTAGTGTTTTCCCAGATGGAATCTTATAGATCTTCTGGGATGGCTGTGGAGATGAGGTGAGAGACACACCCTTTCTAGAGTGTTAGGATAAGTCCGAAGTTATAATTTCAGAATTCAGTTCTAGCAGTAACCGCTGCTTCCAAGATTCTGTAATGAGGGATGTTCTGCAAAAAGGATCAGACCTGATCCTCACTACACAGCAAACTTAGTTTTTCTGATGGTAGTCTGAAACGAGGATCTAGTTCTTTCCGACAGACGACGTGTGATCACTGCCGACTCTCCAACCGCCATAGTCCACATAGGTATACAGTACATATATGCAGGATACTAATTCACTCTCTGGAAATCTCTGTTGGAGGAACTCCCCTTGCAGGTTGTGGATGAGTACATTTTTTGGTGCATTTCTGTGTGCCTACCAAGGGTAACATCGGAGCAAAGGCCAGCACAAGAGATGTGATGTAACTTGCTGCTGTTGCTTAGTCACTTCAGTTGTGTCTGACTCTCTGCAACCCTATGGACTGCAGCCTGCCAAACTCCTCTGTCCATGGGATTTTCTAGGCAAGAGTACTAGAGTGGGATGCCATGCCCTTCTCCAGGGGATCTTCCCGACCCACGGATCGAACCTGGGTCTTCTGCACTGCAGGAGATTCTTTACCGCTGAACCACCAGGGAAGCCCCGTGATATGACTTCAGTTCAGTCGCTCAGTCGTGTCCAACTCTCTGCGACCCCATGAATCACAGCACACCAGGCCTCCCTGTCCATCACCAACTCCCGGAGTTCACTCAAACTCATGTCCATAGAGTCGGTGATGCCATCCAGCCATCTCATTCTCTGCCGTCCCTGTCTCCTCCCAGCCCCAATCCCTCCCAGCATCAGACTCTTTTCCAGTGAGTTAACTCGTCTCATGAGGTGGCCAAAGTATTGGAGTTTCAGCTTTAGCATCAGTCCTTCCAATGAACACCCAGGATTGATCTCCTTTAGAATGGACTGGTTGGATCTCCTCGCAGTCCAAGGAACTCTCAAGAGTCTTCTCCAGCACCACAGTTCAAAAGCATCAATTCTTCAGTGATCAGCTTTCTTCACAGTCCAACTCTCACATTCATACATGACCACGGGAAAAACCATAGCCTTGACTAGACGGACCTTGTTTGGTCCACTCAATTAGAATTTGACATCTGCCATGTATTTTTCTCTGACAACAGTGGTAGTTTCAACTTGGAAAAAAATAAAACTGACACACAAAGCATTTCAAATGTTACTTGTCTGCAGGATTTGGTTCTGTTTCTTTGATGGGTTCTCTGCTGGTTAGGAATTCATTGTCCATTTGTGTACGGTACACCCGGGCCTCACCCGGCTTCTGACGTGCACGGCCCCCTCCAGCCTCCGTATAATTATGTGAAATCAGGAATGTGTGGTTGGCTGCAAAGCCAGGGGTAAGCAGTTCTCTTAAAAGCAAATCCTGAAAACAGACTGTCACTCCCCATCTGACATCATGTTTTGTAAGGCCTCCTGTCCAGAGAGCACACAAAGCCACGGGCATTTTGTGGGGTTAAGAGAAGACTTGGTCGTGTTACTCTTGGTGGAGCTTCCTGTCTATCTCACACAGCTCCAGCGGCAGCAGGTGAGTCTTGAGTCTGGAGGGAAACACCTACTCTCAGATTTATTGATTTATGGATCTGAGGCTTAGTGAACCTTTTGATATCAGTTAGAGGGGGAACTCCTTCTGGTGGATTGTGGCAACAGGAGATGGTCACTGGAGTAGAGCAGAGTGTTTGTATCCTGGGAGTGGGCAAAAGACCCACTGGGGAAGAAAAACATTTTAAGATTTTTATATTTTCAAATTCCATACTTTTAAACTTATTTTTCAGTGATTTCTGTAATGTACATAATAAATATGCAGCAGAACATGCTTAAGGATGGATGCATAATTAAATGATATCTATTTATATTTATATATACATAGTGCATGCTCAAAATTTTTTACTGATGAAATGTATGATAAAAAACAACAAGAAACAAGACCATGGTGGTAGAAGTCTGTGAGGCAAGCGGGCCTGATTTGCCTGCAAGGTTTCCAGTTCCCTCTCCCTAAAGTTCTCCCCGTGCAGTTTTGCTGAAGGGAGAAGGCAGAAATGGAATCAGCCAAGTTTGTGGCTGCGAAAGATTTCTCCATACATGTCTTTGTTATTCAAACTTGAAATGGTAAGACTGGGTCATTATATGTTTTCCCCTTTGCCAAACAGCTACAGGAGTGTATAGTTTAGTAGAAGCGCTGAAGGAACCAAAACAACCCCATACCTACAAGACGTTTTAAAAATTAGGATCTACTGGATAAAAGGGACATTTTACTTAGACTGTTTACTTTCCTAAAGTCATTCCAGCCGTGCTTTAAAAAAAATTTTAACAGAGCAGGTAATTTAAACATGTATTGATTATTTTGTAGCTTGTGTGTGTGCCTAGTCGCTCAGCCAAACCCAGCTCTTGGGACCCTACAGACTGTAGCCTGCCAGGCTCGTCTGTCCATGGGATTCTCCAGGCAAGGATAATGGAGTGGTTTTCCATTTCCTGCTCCAGGGGATCTTCCCGACCCAGGAGTCAAACCCAGGTCTCCAGGCAAGGATAATGGAGTGGGTTGCCATTTCCTGCTCCAGGGGATCTTCACAACCTAGGAATCAAACCCAGGTCTCCTGCATTTCAGGCAGTCTCTTTACCAACTGAGCTATGAGGGAAGCCCCTTGTAGCTTGTTGGGAAGATCAAACAGATAGCACAGTGCCTTGGCTGTAATGAGAACTTAGTGAGGATTAGTTTTATTATGATTGGTTTTTTAATTATTATTTAAAATTTTTTATCGCTATGACAGAGCTCCCCCAAGTGGCCTAACTTTCTTGAGGTGGTTCTCTAGATTTCTGGAAGCTATTTGGGACCCTGAGAAATGTATTCTTTGTGACACTTTCTCCAGGCAGTTCTGGCTTCACTTCTCATTGTCCCTGACCAGACACGAGTGCTTAATTCTTCTCTGACATGGAGCATTCTTAATAAGCAGATTGGGCCAGGTTGCTTTTCCTTCATAAGGGCCCAGTGTAACTGGCAGACCTGACAAGCCTTCAGTAAAAAGATACTAACTTTCATCTCTTTATCCCTATCACCTTTCGCAGTAAATGTTTATTGGATTGAACCAAATATTAGGAGAGGCAGTAACTTAAGTCAAAGGAATGATTGTTTAAAGGTGGAATGTCAGACGATGTCATAGGGAGGGACAGAGAGCTCATCTCTGTGGGTTAATATTTCTCAGAGAATCAGCTTAATCAGCCTCCATAAAGTCAGTCCAGCTGTCCTTCATTAATAGGGAAGGCTGAGTGATGAGTGGGGAATGGCCCCCTGGGGAGTGCTGGTCTGGGGTGTGTCAGAGGAAGACCCTAGATTCATGGGAAGATAAAAGTAGACAGTATCATTGTGCATGGCAGGCAGGTGGCTCCTAGGTGCAGAGGTATCCCAGCACCTGGAACTGTCCCGCACTAGAACCAAGGGGCTTGAAGAGCAAGTCTTGGGAGCAGTACAGTGGGCCTGTGTCTTAGCTTGGGCTCCTATAACAAAATACCCAATGGCACCCCACTCCAGTATCCTTGCCTGGAAACTCCCATGGACAGAGGAGCCTGGTGGGCTGCAGTCCATGGGGTCACGAAGAGTTGGACACGACTGAGCGTCTTCACTTTCACTTTTCACTTTCATGCATTGGAGAAGGAAATGGCAACCCACTCCAGTATTCTTGCCTGGAGAATCCCAGGGACGGGGGAGCCTGGTGGGCTTCCGTCTATGGGGTCACACAGAGTCGGACACGACTGAAGCGACTTACCAGCATAGACTGGGCAGATTGAGAATCAGGTGTGTGTTTCCCACTGTTGTGGAGGCTAGGCAGGGTCAGGAGCCAGCATGGTCAGGTTCTGGTGAGGGCTTTCTTCTTAGCTTGCAGGCAGCCACTTTCTTACTGTATCTTCACACGATAGAGACAAAAAGAAAGAGAAGCATGCAATCTCTCTGAGCTCTTAAGGGCACTAATCTTACCAAGGGCTTCCCTGGTGGCTAGGTGGTAAAGAACCTGCCTGCAGAGACCTGGGTTTGATCCCTGGGTCGGGAAGATTCCCTGGAGAAGAAAATTGCTGCCCACTCCAGTATTCTTGCCTGGGAAATCCCATGGACAGAGGAGCCTGGAAGGGTACAGTCCATGGGATTGTAAAGAGCTGGACATGACTGAACGAATAATACTCATCTTAACAACAGGATCCCAGCTTTATGGCTTCATCTAAACTTACTTATCTCCCAAAGGCCAACCTGTAACTATTATCACAGAACACAATGTTTGTCAGCTCCAAGGCTTCCAGGCAGACTGCCATGAATACAATAGGCACTTGCAAATGCCAGTGGCAGGCAGTTTGGCCATTGGTTTTGTGATTTTCCAAAATGGTGGACGACTCCTGGGAAAATTCCAAATAAAGTTCAATTTTGCCTGGATCTACACGATTGTGTAAATGGTAAAATATTTATGCATGCCCATTACCCTGTCCAACTCCAAAGAGCCAAGTAAAGAACAGGCGTGGGGATCAGAAAAAATCAGCTGGAATCAGACAGACATTCAAACCCTGCTGTACCACCTCCTTTGGTGTGATGTTGGAGAACTTATTAACCTTTCTAACCGTGACTTCCTCATGTACAAAATGTGGATATAAAATACCCTCCTGATGCAGTCACTGAAAGGATCAAATGAAATAATATGTGAAAAGCACACTACATGGGACCTGGAGTATAGAAATTTCTCAATAAAGGATTTTTGGGATGGGATGTCCCTGGTGGCTCAGTGGATAAGAATCTGCCTGCCAATGCAGGGGGCACGAATTCGATCCCTGGTCTGGGAAGATTCCACAAGTCGCGGAGCAACTAAGTATGCACACCACAGCTACTGAAGCCCATGTGCCCAGAGCCTGTGCTCCAGGAAGAAGAGAAGCCACTGCAAGGCGAAGTCCTCCCACTGCAACTAAAGAGTAGCCCCCTTGCAGAAACTAGAGAAAGCCGCACATAGCAAAAAGACCCAGTGCAACCAAAAATAAATAAAAAGGATTTTGAGGTGACAGGTAGGCAGGAAATAGGGAAGGGAAAAAAATCCATTTTCCTTTACTCATTTTAGGATCTCCAGTTGGAACCCTGGAAGACTGACAAAGACAGATAAACAAGAGAAAAACAAGCAGAAGTTTATTAACAAGTGCATTGCACATGTGCACAAGGGAGCCCCCAGCGATGAGAGACCTAAAAGGTGTTGTTAGAACTTGGGCTCATAGCCTATCTTGTGCTAACACAAAGGAAAGTGATCTGGGGCTTCTGAGTGGGAGGGGACAAGCTTTGCTTGTCAAGAAGCAGCCAGGATCTCAGCAGTGTCCAGTGCTTAACCAGAACCTAATTTTCCAGGACCCATGTGACCATTAAGTTGCTTTAAATATTTTTCAATTTTGAAAGATTCATCTTCTGATCTAGACAGCTGTGCAAGGCGCTGTTCAGGTCAAACTCACTCTGAGCTGCATCCAGTTTATGGATCCTCTTTATCCCATTTCCCTAGTGGCTCAGACAGTTAAGAATCTGCCTGCATGAGGGAAGACCCCGGTTCCATCCCTGGGTCAGGAAGATCCCCTGGAGAAGGGAATGGCAACCCACTCCAGTATTCTTGCCTGGAAAATTCCATGAACAGAAGAGCCTGGCAGGCTCCAGGCCATGGGGTTGTTGTAGGAAGGGGAGCCGCTCTCCAGGGGCGCAAGAGCGGGCTCTTGTCTAACACACGGAAAAGAATTGTCCAAGGAGACACGTGCTGACAAAGTAAGAGACTTTATTGGAAGAAGGCACCCGGGCAGAGAGCAGCAGGGTAAGGGAACCCAGGAGAGCTGCTCTGCCACGTGGCTCGCAGTCTCAGGTCTTATGGTGATGGGATTAGTTTCCAGGTTGTCTTTGGCCAATCATTCTGACTCAGAGTCCTTCCTGGTGGCGTACGCATCGCTTATTAGTTCCGTATTCCTTACCAGGACCTCCTGTCATAAAATGACTCATGTGAACGGTTACTAGAGAGCCTGGCCGGGGTGGGCAGTTTCAGTCAGTGTGCTTCCCCTAACAGGTCACAAAGAGTCGGACGTGACTGAGCAGCTAACACAGGGGATAAAGCAGTAAGCAATGGAGGCAGAAATCCACTCCTTTTATTTAGTCTCTTGAACAGACTATAAATTCTTCACAGCCAGGCCTCTATTTTATTTATCTCTTTTGGGGCTTCCCTGGTGGCTCAGCAGTAATCTACCTGCAGTGCAGGACACCCAGGTTCAATCCCTGGGTTGAAAGAGCCTCTGAAGGAGGAAATGGCAACCCACTCCGGTATTCTGGCCTGGAAAATCCCATGGACAGAGGAGCCTGGCGGGCTACAGTCCATGGGGTCGCAAAGAGTCGGACACGACTGAGCAACTAACATAACATTTGCTGTCCAGCTCAGAGCATGGTAATAATAATAAAAGCTAAAAACGTACAGAGGGCTGCCGTGTTCCTGTACTATTTAAAATGCATCATATGAACTTCCTCATTTGAATTTCATAATCACCCTTGAAATAGCTTTTAATATTATCTCCATTTTATCGATGAGAAAAATAAGGCACAAAGAGGTTAAATAATTTGTCCCAGGTCTCACAGCGAGCAAGTGTTTCAAAGTGAGGATTTCAAACCCCACCTGCTCTAGCACCTGTGCTCACGGTACATGGTCACTGTTAAATAAAGACTGATCAAGACTTCATCTGTGCATATATACACTCATGTTCATTTACATGAATAAAAAAGTTCCCCTTGTGCTTTCAGCCACTCAGCATGGCGCGGCACGTGAGTCTTCTGGTCTTTGTCCACGGAGTTCTCACATTTCAGATGGTGAGTAGCCACTGATGTCTTCACATTCTTTTCCCTTCCAGGTCTTCTAGATTTACCTATAGGAACACAAAGACACGTGACATCTAGATTTCTCATGCTCTGGACATAAGAGTGACTATATCAATTCTTCCCCCCGACCCCGCATTCTCCACCCTTTTGTATCCATCCTGTCTTTCAAAAAAGGATCTAAATTCATTTATGCTAAATTGAAAGCAGGAACTGGCAACCCACTCTAGTATTCTTGCCTGGAGAATTTCATGGACAGAGGAACTTGGCGGGCTATAGTCCATGGGGTTGCAAAGAGTCGGACACGACTGAGCAGCTAACAAGGGTAACTTGCATGTGTGCTCAGCTGCTTCAGTTGTGTCCCACTCTGTGCGACCCCATGGACTGTATATAACCTGCCAGGCTCCTCTGTCCATGGGATTCCCCAGACAAGAATACTAGAGTGGGCTGCCATGCCTTCCACCAGGGAATCTTTCCAACCCAGGGATTGAAACCGTGTCTCTTGTATCTCCTGCAATGCAGGTGGATTCTTAATCCGCTGAGTCACCAGGGAAGTCCTAAGGGTAATTTAGGTATCCATATGATGAAAGTGAAAGAGGAGAGTGAAAAAGTTGGCTTAAAGCTCAACATTCAGAAAACTAAGATCATGGCATCTGGTCCCATCACTTCATGGCAAATAGATGGGGAAATGGTGGCTGACTTTATTTTTCTGGGGTCCAAAATCACTGCCGATGGTGATGCAGCCATGAAATTAAAAGACGCTTACTCGTTGGAAGGAAAGTTATGACCAACTTAGACAGCATATTAAAAAGCAGAGACATTACTTTGTCAACAAAGGTCCATCTAGTCAAGGCTATGGTTTTTCCAGTGGTCATGTATGGATGTGAGAGTTGGACTATAAAGAAAGCTGAATGCTGAAGAATTGATGCTTTTGAACTGTGGTGCTGGAGAAGACTCTTGAGAGTCCCTTGGACTTCAGGGATATCCAACCAGTCCATTGTAAAGATCAGTCCTGGGCGTTCATTGGAAGGACTGATGTTGAAGCTGAGACTCCAATACTTTGGCCACCTGATGCGAAGAGCTGACTATTTGAAAAGACCCTGATGCTGGGAAAGATTGAGGGCAGGAGGAGAAGGGGATGACAGAGGATGAGATGGTTGGATGGCATCACCAACTCAATGGGCATGAATTTGGGTGAACTCCGGGAATTGGTGATGGACAGGGAGGCCTGGTGTGCTGCGATTCATGGGGTCGCAAAGAGTCAGATACGACTGAGAGACTGAAGTGAGATGAACTGAAATGTTCAGAAGTGATGTTTAAGTTACTGACTCCAAGGTGTGAAGAGAGACTAACTTGGATAAACAGAAGGTCTTTCTGCTCAATAATAGCTCTACAACACATTCTACCTAAAAATTATTTAAGTTTAGGTTTTTTCTGAAGCTCAGAGAAGAACCCATGGGCACAGAGGCAGAAGAAAAAGGCGAGCAACAGAGATCTGACTCAGTCTCCACTGTTGCTGCTTCCTTCCCGTGAAATATTTTTTCTCTCCAGCCTGCCCCAGAGCTGCCCTCCTCCCCATCCCCAAACCCTTAACTGTTAGTCATCCCTGGGAGTGTGGTTTGAAAAGCACTTCTCTGATCCTTCCTCCCCATTTCCAGTTTAGTCAAATCACCCCAGGCTCACTAGCACTCCCTGCAATTCTTTGTAGCACTTCTACCAGTCCTGACTGAATAATCCACGTTGTACTCAGTTGTTTGATGTGTGTCTTCCCTACTATAATTTATGTTCCCAAGGATGGGAACTCTGTCTTACTCAATACTATGACCCCCGAGCCTGGCAACATAGTGGGTACTCAATAAATGTGAGTCATGAGTGTTGAATGAACTTCCCAGTATTGATGGTGGTGTCCAGGGACTTGGTGAGCAAGTGTGAATCCTCTTCCTGTGCCTCTGTCTGCCTTCGGTAGGACCTGTCCTGGAAGCACCAATCTTGCAAGGAATGTGAGCATGACAGGAAGTGGACACCATCTGAAGCCTGGATGGGGTTCAAGTCCCCACTGCATCACTCACCAGGTTCTTGTCACCTCTGGCAAGCCTCCCAGTTTTGTCATTTTTAAAATGAACTGCCTTGAGAATCAAACATGATCACACACATGAAAGAGCTTTGTGTGCCATAAGGCACTTTGTGAACATTGCCCTCTGTGGGGATTCATTTATGTTGTGTGGCATGAAGCCAGGTCTGCTCAGAGACTAAAGGTCCTTGTGTGGAATTCCAGGTACCTTACAGGCAGGTAGGTAGAGTCAGGTGATAAGAAAGTGTCTTCTCAGTGCCCCAAATCATACTGAATTGGTGGTCACTAACATAAGGCTTGTTGAGAAGAAAACATCCTAAGAATAAAGGCAGAGTAAGGAAAAATCGTGAAAGACTGAAATTTAGTGACAATCTAGCTAGTACGTTTATTCCAGTTATTGCCACTTTGCCTTTGACTGTTTTATTTAAAAATTTTTTAAAATTTTTGGCTGTGCAGGGTCTTCGTGGCTGCGTAGGCTTTTCTCTAGTTGCAATGAGAGGGGTTAACTCTTTGTTGCGGAGCACAGGCTCTAGGGTGCACGGATTTCAGTAGTTGCAGCATGTGGGCTCAGAAATTATGATTCCTGGGCTCTAGAGCACTGGCTCAACAGCTGTGGCGCAGGGGCTTAGTTGCTCCGAGGCATCCACATGATCTTCAAGGACTTGGGATAGAACCCTTGTCTCCTGCAACAGCAGGTGAATTTTTTACCACTGAGCTACCAGGGGAGCCCTGCCTTTAACTGTTTTAGAACACTGGAGAGAGAGAAGTTAACTTGCACAAAAAACTGATAGTAATGTAATTACATCCTGTGCATAGTAAAGAGAGCTGCCTGGTAGGACACAATTGATTATTGCCTGTGGATATTGACCAGTTGGGCCCATTTTGCACCATCTGTAAATTAATTTCAGTTTCCCTTATCTGAGCAGAAATGTGTGGTATTGAGTTCTCTTTTAAACTGTTGTAACAGCTTGCCAGTGCCCCCATTAATTAATGAATTAAATATAATCCTTGACACTTGTTACTTTTATGTTTGTGTAAAAATCATGGCTACATTCTCTTTTTCTAGTGAAAGTGAAAGTCACTCGGTTGTGTCTGACTCTTTGTGACCCCGTGGACTATACAGTTTGATCCCTGGGTCCAGAAGATCCCCTGGAGAAGGAAATGGTTTCTCCCACTTCAGTGGGAAGGAGATACCCACTCCAGTATTTTTGCCCGGAGAATTCCATGGACAGAGGAGCCTGGTAGGCTGCAGTTCATGGGGTTACAAAGAGTTGAACATGACTGAAGCAACTTAGCACACACACACAAAATCTCTTACACAACACTCTGGACTTCCCTGGCGGTCCAGTGGTTAAAACTCCATGCATCCAGTGCAGGGGGTACGGGTCTGATCCCTGGTTGGGGAGCTAAAATCCCACGTGCTGCGTGTTGCGGCCAAAAAGTAAAAAGTATTTTAAAACAAAGACCACCACCATGTGAATCCATTAAATAACATTATAATAATGTTTACAAATGTTTTTAATGTTTACAAAGTCAGAACATTAAAGATCACCTTCAGCATCTTAAACACTGCTTATTCTGGTTTTGTTTTCTAATCAGTTCTCTTTCATCAGCCATGTATAAAATACTTTTTCCTTTTCTAGCATTTTTTGGATCATTTTCAAAGTTTTAAAATATATGTATCTGTAAAATATCTGGAAAGGAAGTCACAGACCAAAAGAACAAAAGGGTTCTAAGACAACTGCATTTTCCTGTTTACAGAAAGGGGTGCTTGGTTTGTCCAAAGAGAGCAGTGATAGCAGTCCTGGATACAGAAAAAGCTACTATATATTTCCAGTGCTGGTGAGTCAGGGGCATTTATGTTTCCTAAAAGAATTAAGTTACTTTGGATCAGCGTGTCTCAACAGTAGCACTATTGACTTTTGGGGCTGGATAATTCTTTGTTGCTGGGTTGTGCTGTGCATTGCAGGATGTTTAGCCTGTCCCCTCTGGATGCCACTAGCACCCTTATCCTCTATATGGGACAATCAACAATGTCTCCAGACATTGTCAAATGTCCCCTGGAGGGCAGAATTTCTCCCAGGCTAGAATCCTTGTTTTAGATCACTTACAAGAGGAGTCCGTATTGGAATTGTAGAAACAGCACACAGCTAATATTTGAGGGACCGGTAAAATTAAGGTGTCTAAATTTTTCAAACTTTTTGTGTACTGAACCCAGAGAGAAATGTTTTAGATTCAGCAAGAACATATTTTTTTTTCTTATAATATTCTTCTATCATATCAGAAAAATTCTGTACTGGGAATTTTAGTTCAGTAGATATAAAGTTGAAACTATTTTAATTCCAATATCATCCTGAAGGAAATCCTAAGTCTACAATAACAGCTACATCAAGAAAATATTCAGTCATTTAGGACATAATGACTAGGATGTTTGTAGGCCACCTAAAAAACTCTGTGGCTCCCTCAGCAAGAAAGACCAACAGAACTTGGGCTCAGTAAAAACTATGTGAGACTTCCCTGGTGGTCCTGTGGTTGAGAATAAGCCTTCCAATGCAGGGGACATGGGTTTGATCCCCTATGGGGAACTAAGATCCCACATGCCATGGGGCTACTAAGCCATGGGCTGCGACTACAGAAAGCCCACATGGTGCAATGAAGACCCAGCAGAGCCAAAATACAAAAAGAAAGAAAAAGTTTGACCTATTTGTATTTGCTTGTGGCACTTTACCATTCTAATAGGAAACTGGTGACAAAAAATAGGTCAATGGAGATGAGACAAGAAAGATACAAAATATTAGACCAAATTAAAGGACACTGATTGGTGAAAGGGTTTGTAGGATATAGCACAGTAGTGCCAAAAGGATTTCTTTGTTGAAAATGTCCTACCATTTGGACACACTAATAATAAAGGGGAGAAAAAATGAAAGGACAGAAAATATCTGGCCCACTGTAACTGTTTGGTCAAAGCATCAGCATGGACACGACTTGGGCCGTGTGTGGCAGGGACCAGGCTACAGCAGGGATCTAAGGACACTTTAGAACCTTTCTCCTTGGGGATGTTGACGTGGACCTGTCCTCGGGACTTGCTTCCTTATGCTCTATGTTTGTATCTCTGGGGACAGATGGCATTCAAAACCTAGGCAAAGCAGGCAAAGTCAAACCAGTTTCCCAGTTTAGCCCAACTTCAACCACACCTACCTGTTGCACGTCACCCCAGTCTCAGACACCCTCTTCATTTCCTGCAGAAGCCTTACATGCACTGTGTGTGTGTGTTAGTCACTAAGTCGTGTCTGACTCCTTGCGACCCCATGGACTATAGTCCTCCAGGCTCCTCTGACCATGGAATTTTCCAGGCAAGAAAACTGGAGTGGGTAGCCATTCCCTTCTCCAGGGTATCTTCCCGACCCAGGGATCGAACCCAGGTCTCCTTTATTGCAGGCAGATTCTTTGCCATTGAGCCAATTCTTGTGCACTGCTCCTTCCAAAAAAAAAAAAGTTCTTTCAGGCCAAATGGTCAATTAGCACAAAGCAGCCGCCTGTATATTCCAGCCAGAAAGTGTCTTCTCTAACTTGGTCTCTCTGTCCTCCTTACAGCCAATTCAAAGACCGATGGAGCGACCAGAGTATGCTTACAACAGGGAGGCAGCGCCCTTGCTAGCTTTGTGGCCATCCAGTATTTTTGGAGCTCCAGATGGAATTAGGCCCAGAGTCAGCACGGTGGCACGCATCCAGCTTCAGCCAGTGCCCGTCATTTCCAGACCGAGGGCGTCCACCCAGGCCCCTTCCTCATCTGGGAGCACAGCTGTGAGGGACCCTGTCCTCACACCCTCTGCCCAGCCCAAGACCTCGGAGGGGAACAGAGAGGCTTCTGCATCTGGGAACCTGGGGACCTACTGTGGCATGTCAGCCAGGTTTTCCCCGACACCCCAAGTTCTGACAACTCCAGGTCTCCCCACAAAGGGCGCACATCACAGCACCAGCTTCCCAACCTCCTCTCCAACTAAGGAGCCCCGAGGAGACATGTAAGCTGAAGTCTGGGAGAAGGCCAGGCCCCATATCTGTAGGGGCTGCTATCTGTGTGTGGAAGCTACTTTCAAGGGAAGTGTTCAAAGCTCAGGTGGTCCTGGTCAAAGTCAATCACCCCTGGGGATGTATCCTGTGAACCCATTTTTATTACAGGATTCACCTCAATCACCAACTCCTGTAGAAACGAAGTTCCATAAGGAAGTTCCATAGAACCAGGAAAGTGGCATAGTCTTTGAGGCAATTTCTCAGTTACCTAAAAATAAAACAACACAACTTTTAAACCATCTCTGAGCTATTTTTTTTTAAAGCCAATTGCAGGCAAAAGTGGGAAGCCATAGGAATCTGCCATCTGCTGCACTGTCCTATCTTTTTCTTTTTGCTTCTTTTTCCTGTCTGAGGGATTGGAATCTCCTGTTCTCAGATTGTCTCTACCACATCTGGAAACATTCTGACGTTGGTAATTTACAATTTTTATTCCTATAGTACTCTTTAGATTATTGAGATTATCTTGATGTCATTGTTTTCCAACATTTGAAATCTGACCTCCAAAGAAAAAGAGAAAGCCTGGATGATAACAAATGGAATAATTCCAAATTGCAGAATTCTTAAAAGCCTCAGAAAACTATGTACTGTTCCGGCAGGAAATTTTTTTTAAAATACATTAGTTTTCTCCTTGGTTAAATCAGAGTCTCCTTCAAGTGGAAATAGCTGTGTTGACAAAGTATCTTCAGAGAGTGAATTGGGGGACTTCCCTGGTGTTCCAGTGGCTAAGATTCCACACTCCCAAATGGAGGGAGCCCGGGTTGGATCCCTGGTCAAGGAACTAGATCCTGTGCGTGATCAGTTGCTCAGTTGTGTCTGACTCTGTAACCCCATAAACTGTAGCCTGCCAGGCTCCTCTTTCCATGAGATTTTCCAGGCAAGAATACCAGAGTGGGTTGCCATTTCTTTCTCCAGGGGATCTTCCTGACTCAGGGATCGAACCTGTGTCTCCTGTATCCCCTGCATTGGCAGGCAGATTTTTTATTGCTGAGCCACCTGGGAAGTCCTCTAGATAGGAAAATCTACCTAGATTCCACATGCCGCAACTAAAGATCACGCATGCAGCTAAGACCGAAGATCCCAAGGGCCACAACTGAGACCCAGTGCAGCCAAATAAATAAATATTTTTTAAAAACAACTGTATTTAAAAAACAGAGCGAGAGAGAGAGTGAATTAGTAGAGATGATAAAGGAATAGTGAACATGAGTTAGAAACTATGCATATGCCAACTATGCAGATGACTGTAATTGAAAAGCTGCAACAACTACTATACTTTGATTACGGTACAACTGACAGAGATTCACTCAAGAGATTTTAGTGGTGCTTGTGTACAACAAATGAAATACAAAACTTAGAGCCGACTCAAAGGAAGAAGCTTACCTATTCAATGAGACAGAAGTTGCTCTTCTGTTAGCTAACTTCTGTTGTCTAAACCAAAGATAAAATTATCCTCTTTAGCCAAGGTTGAAAGGACAAAGCACATGACTTGGTAGAAACCTTCCTATGAACTGATTGCACCAATCTTGAAACTGGAAGAAAGAAGAATGATGTTAACATTCACATCAAAAGTGAGGATTTGGTCATTAGAACTTAATAAATGATCAAGCAGATTTTTATAGGCTTAGAGCAGTGGTGTGCTGGCAAATGTTTAGTAACTGGCTTTCTAGGGGGATTAAACTCCAAATTGTGGCTTTTGCCCTGACATCACTGAACAGGGAGTTGGAAAGAGGTGGGTAGTACCACACCATATACAGTGTTGCCTCCATACAGATAGGTGTATGTGAGTGCGTTCTCAGTCACTTCAGTTGTGTCCAACTCTTTGCAACCACATGGACCAGAGCCCACCAGGCTCCTCTGTCCACGGAATTCTCCAGGCAAGAATACCGAGTGGGTTGCTATGCTCCCTCCAAGGGATCTTCCTGGCCCAGGGATTGAACCTGGGTCTCCTGCATTGCAGGCAGATTCTTTACCACTGAGCCACTGGGGAAGTCCCATACGGATAGATAGAATCGGCATAAACATCCTCAAGATCACAGATAATAGTATAGTAAAATAATTAGGAAGTGTTGGCTTGAGTTTGGAGTACTTATTACGTATGTTTTTAGCATAATTTATTTAATTGTAAGTTTATATAAGTCAATTTTTAGTAATAGCCATGTTTAAAAACTAGTTCATAAAATCCCTGAAAAATTAGCAAGCAGCTAAAGCACACCACCAGGCATGAAGATGAAATCAGAAGACAAAAGGAAGCAGACAAGGAAGTCTTGCCATACCAGAATGACTATATTATTGTGTTTCTAGATGTAACACAGGAACATTAAAAGAAGATGAAAAATGAAAGTGGGAAATAGACATCCTGGTGCTTACAGTTGTAAAGTGCCACAGGAAATTTTCTATACTGTACTGCAGGCAGGAAAGCATGTTCATTAATAAAGAATCCAGAGGAAGAAAGTGAAGAGAAATACTCAGACGGGGCTGTGCTGGAATGGGATGAAGAAATAGAAGGAAAGGAAGAAAAGAGTGCAGCTGGTGAAAAACAGAGCAACCTGAGAGATTTAATACGGCCTTTCTGTAATTTGGAATAAATTTTTGTATTTTGGGGTCTTAGATAACACAAAAGCTCTTGCAGTGAGAAACAAAATTTAGAAATTTAAGTTGATTCATTGCTTTAGAGACCTGCTGACTCCCAAGGGAGATTGAGAGGAGAAAACATCTTCAAAATCAAATTTAAGGAGCTGGGAAGCAACCGCTTTCTTCTTCCACAGCAATCTTCCACTCTGAAAATAGGTGAGCATTTGAAAAGGATCAGGATGCACCCCCTGCCCCCCATCTGCTAAGGATGCCACTTTGGCACAAGGATTATTTTGAGCTGAAGGCAATTGAGAATCAACTCTCTGCCTTCCCTTTACCTACCTGAAAGCAAGCTATACATTTCCCTTTAGGGTGGTGTGCCCCCCACCGTACGGGAAGAGAAGAGCATTCTTATCGTCAGAGACGGAGTCAGCACTGACGAGTTTACTTAAACAGACTTTACTAAAATAACCCTGTCTTCCATTTGTTGCTGTTCGTAGTGGTCGGTCGCTAAGTTGTGTCCAACTCTTTGTAATCCCATGGACTGCAGCACGCCAGGGTTCCCTGTCCTCCACTAACTCTCGGAGTTTCCTCAAGTTCATGTCCATTGAGTCAATGATGCTATCTAACCACCTTTTTGCCTTCAGTCTTTCCCAGCATCTTCCACTAGTTCTTCTATAAATTTCCTAGTCACTTCTCCATAATTTATCTTCCTTTGAACTTCAAATCCCCTTTCCTTTGTTAAAAATGGTATATAAGTCCCCAAGACTAGCCACTTTAACTTTTTTTCCTGTGCACATTAAAAAATCCAGTAAATTTAGGGACTTCCCTAGTGGTCCAGTGGTTAAGACTGTACACTCCCAACTCAGGGAGCATCTCTGGTCAGGGAATGAAGATCCTACATGCCATGCAGCAGAGCCAAAAACTTCTCAAAACCAATACATTTATATCTTATTCCTCTCCTGTTACCCTGTCTTTTGTCAGTTAAATTCACAGACTCAATTCACTAAACAAACCTAATAGGGTAATGAAAAGTTTTGCTACTCTACACATTAATGGTAACTCAGGGTCTTTCGAAGTTTGTCTAAAAGATTAACTGTGCTTGGGCCCAATCAGAGAAGCTGAGCCTACTGTTAATGGCCTGTGTATCCAGTTGCCTTTAATGGAGATAAAATAGCCATTAGGATCTTTTCCAATTCCTTGGGTATTAGATGAAAATTTTGCAATTAGTGTAGCAGGAGCTTTTGGTTTTGAAGTCCCTGAAGCCATAAGTTTGACTTTAAGCAGCTGTTTACTTTCTGAGGCGGTAGATTAGAAGATTTATGTCTGTTTCTTATGACCACTTGAAATTTTTATTTTTTTTGTTTTTAGCATCATTTGAAAGTGAATTTATTGTTCCCTCCCAAATGGTTTATCTTTCTCCAACACACACACACACACACACAAACACGAGAGAAAACTTAAAAAGTCAAAAAGAAGGAAATTCTGAGAACAAATGTTTTAAAAAATCAAGGAGTGCTTAAGTTTATTAAATGGCATTTTAGCCCATAGAGAACTTTTTGATTCAAGAAAGTAAAGTTAGTGGACAGCAAACACAAACGAACCATAAAGGTCCACATTACTTACTCCTTAACTAAGATGGGAAATTATTTATCAATATCTCTGCATTAACAAATATTAAATACATAACCAGAGGAAAATACTCATTATAATCAAAACAGATTTATCATGAATAAGCACTAGTGGATAATATAAATATTACTATTAATTTCACAAAATGCACAGGTTAATTAGCTACTTAAAAGGGCATTCCTTTGAACATTTTGGAAGAAAGAGGTCATTTGAAGGAAAGATAATGTATGTTCCATATAAGTTATGCATAAAACCAAGTAATTAGTCCAACCTCCCATCTGTCTAATAAGAAGGCGCCTGTGTCTGGCAGAGCCGGTGTGAGACGAAGAGACAATCCTTCCCAGCTGCCGGGATAATCAAGAGTTTTGGCCGGACCTTCGAGCACACACCGAGATAGTGAGGAGCCAGACGAAAAGCACAGACTATGGCGCTGAAACGGATTAATAAGGAACTTAGTGATTTGGCCCGTGACCCTCCAGCACAATGTTCTGCAGGTCCAGTTGGGGATGATATGTTTCATTGGCAAGCCACAATTATGGAACCTAATGACAGCCCATATCAAGGCGGTGTATTCTTTTTGACAATTCATTTTCCTACAGACTACCCCTTCAAACCACCTAAGGTTGCATTTACAAGAATTTATCATCCAAATATTAACAGTAATGGCAGCATTTGTCTCGATATTCTAAGATCACAGTGGTCTCCTGCTTTAACTATTTCTGAAGTTTTTTTATCCATTTGTTCACTGCTATGTGATCCAAACCCAGATGACCCCCTAGTGCCAGAGATTGCACGGATCTATAAAACAGACAGAGATAAGTACAACAGAATATCTCGGGAATGGTCTCAGAAGTATGCCATGTGATGCTACCTTAAAGTCAGAATAACCTGCATTATAGCTGGAATAAACTTTAAATTACTGTTCCTTTTTTGATTTTCTTATCCGGCTGCTCCCCTATCAGACCTCATCTTTTTTAATTTTATTTTTTGTTTACCTCCCTCCATTCATTCACATGCTCATCTGAGAAGACTTAAGTTCTTCCAGCTTTGGACAATAACTGCTTTTAGAAACTGTCAAGCAGTTACAAGAGAACAGTTGCCCAAGATTCTGAATTTAAAAAAAAAATGGAGCATGTGTATTATGTGGCCAATGTCTTCACTCTAACTTGGTTATGAGACTAAAACCATTCCTCACTGCTCTAACATGCTGAAGAATCACCTGAGAGGGAGGGAGATGGATGCTGAGTTGTCACATCAAAGGAAGCAGCATTATTCTAGCAGCATCCATTCTGTTTAAGCCTTCCACTGTTCGAGATTTGAGGTTACATGATATACTTTATGCTCATAACTGATGTGGCTGGAGAATTGGTATTGAATTTATAGCATCAGCAGAACAGAAAATGTGATGTATTTTATGCATGTCAATAAAGGAATGACCGGTTCTTGTTGTACAGAGAATGGAAATTGGAAGTCAAACACCCTTTGTATTCCAAAATAGGGTCTCAAAACATTTTGTAATTTTCATTTAAATTGTTAGGAGGCTTGGAGCTATTAGTTAATCTATCTTCCAATACACTGTTTAATACAGCACTGAAAAAATGATGCAAGTTGTCAATGGATGAGTGATCAACTAATAGCTCTGCTAGTAATTGATTTATTTTTCTTCAATAAAGTTGCATAAACCAATGGAAAAAAAAACCAAGCAATTATATGCCTGCTGCTGCTGCTTAGTCACTTCAGTCGTGTCCAGCTCTGTGTGACCCCATGGACTATAGCCTGCCAGGCTCCTCTGTCCATGGAATTCTCTAAGCGAGAATACTAGAGGGGTTTGCCATGCCCTCCTGCAGGGGATCTTCCAGTCTGCCCTCCTCCAGGCAGACTACAGTCCTTGTGGTTGCAAAGAGTCAGACACAATTGAGTGGTCTAGTGGTGATTGTGAGGGTGTGGCCCCATGATGGGATTAGTGCCCTTATAAGAAGAGACATCAGAGAGGCTTTCTCTCTCTCTCCTTCCCTCTTACTTTCTCTCCTTCCCTCTTCCTTTTCCTCTCCTTCTCTTCATGTGTAGACCAGGTCAGGATGGTGGCAGCTGCCTACAAGCCAAGAGAAAGAGCCTCAGAGGGAAACCTACCTTTATGGCATATTGATCTTAGATTTCTTGGCTTCCAGAAGTGAAAAAATAAAATTCTGTTGCTTAAGTCAGCTAGTCTGTGGTATTTTGTTTTGGTAAACTGAGCTGATGAAGACACGCAGACATTTGAAAGTATAGATGCAAGGGTTTGTACTGAAGTTTGCCTATTCTTTATGCTCCTTTAAGTATTGAATCTGCTTGCTCACCTACATTACATGTGTAGGATAAATGGGAAAACAAGTTGACACTAGTGCCCACCAGCTGTGGAACACAATGTTTCTAATGAACTCATTGTGCAGGTGAATTATTGCTTGCTAAGAAAGAACTGTCATGAAGGGGGCAATCTACCCCACCCCGTATCCCCCTTGTGTTCTTGCTGCTAGACTAGTAATAAAATGGACACAGGACAGATTGAGAGGAGAAAAAATTTTTAATTTGTGCAGAAAGAGGTCTCATAGAAATGGGATGAAAGGAAGTGGCCAAAGTGGGCAGCTTTTATACTTTTTAGACAAAAACTATAAATTTGTGAGGAATTGACAGGACAAAGAAATTGAGGTTTGGGATGCTCAATTAGCAAAGGATCTAAACAGAATTTGGGCTTAAGGTAGTAAACTGAAGAAGTAACGTATTTGTAATACAGGCCTCTCAGCCCTCATTCCGTGTCTCTGACTATTAGGGGTGTCCTTCTACTTCCAGATGTGGGGTGGGGGTCAGGGGGCACCTTTCACAGGAGAGAGTTAATTCCTGTTTCAGGGAGACACAGAACGTCTCCCATAGTACCTTCCTTATGTTGACCATTTCTTGCTGCTACTGCTGCTAAGTCACTTCAGTCGTGTCCGACTCTGTGCGACCTCATAGATGGAAGCCCACCAGGCTCCCCCATCCCTGGGATTCTCCAGGCAAGAACACTGGAGTGGGTTGCCATTTCCTTCTCCAATGTGTGAAAGTGAAAAGTGAAAGTGAAGTCACTCAGTCGTGTCCGACCCTTAGCGACCCCATAGACCACAGCCAACCAGGCTCCTCCATCCATGGGATTTTCTAGGCAATCGTACTGGAGTGGCTTGCCATTGCCTTCTCCGACCATTTCTTAGATAACTTTAATTCAAAATAAGCAATATGCCATTGAGGCCCATGTTGGTGACCTTCCCTGCTGCTGCTGCTGCTAAGTCACTTCAGTCGTGTCCAACTCTGTGCAACCCCATAGACGGCAGCCCCTCAGGCTCCCCCATCCCTGGGATTCTCCAGGCAAGAACACAGGAGTGGGTTGCCATTTCCTTCTCCAGTGCATGAAAGTGAAAGTGAAGTCACTCAGTTGTGTCCGACTCTTCGCGACCCCATGGACTGAAGCCCACTAGGCTCCTCCATCTGTGGGATTTTCCAGGCAAGAATACTAGAGTGGGGTGCCATTGCCTTCTCCGGGTGACCTACCCTGGGCCCCATCAAAACCAATGAGTAAAAAGTAAATTTAGGAAGATAACTGAAGTACTGTAATGAATTTTTCAACTAATCTTCAGATATTGGTAACTTTGCAGCACTTTATGCATGACAATCACAAAAAATACATTAAATAGAGATCATTTGATAGGGTTTAGCACTCAGAATATTTTTAAAGCTATAAGATGTGAATTTCATATAAGTGTGACCATTATATGAAACAATGGGAAGAGTGGGTTTTGTGCTTGAGTTACGTATCTGGTCTGTGATATAATTCATACCTAACATGAAATAGCCAACTTTTCAGTAGGATTTTTGACACTAATCCCCATCTCAGCAAACAGCTACAGAGACCTGAGAGAAAATTCAGTTTTACCCTGATAGTGTGTATGTCTTAAATACACACAACAGAGGCAACGTATTGCCTACCCAATCTCCTTTCACTGCCAGCCCTTGGTACCTGTCTTTCCTTCTTAACGTAACCTTTGTTTTGTTCAGTATATCCCATGCATACAAAGCTGTGGGCTTTCAGAAGCGTTCCCCACTTAGCCACACACCCCAGGGTGAGTTGCAATTAGTCCCTGCAATCACTGTGGTCTCGTTTCCTTTGCCGTTAATCGGTTCGCCCGTAAATGGGTCTGTGAGCCAGTTCTGGCTATGACACAGGAAGACACATATCGAGCTAAGGGTTCAAATGCCAATCCTGTTCAAATGCCATGCCTTCTCAATATCAGCAGTAGCTTGGGTTTTGACAGTCAATCAAACTCGTAACAGTAGACTTTATTCTAATACTTCATTTTTTTTAACTTTACAGAGAGATGAAGAGAGGAGTATTGAGTGCACAGTACCTTCAGGCCATCCACAAGTTGAGGGACTACCAACACACACAGCCTCTTGGCCCCTGTAACCTACCCGGGTCATGTATAGGAAGTTCCAGGTGCATGGATTCATTTGACTGGCTTCTCACCAGTTTCTCTCTGGATGCCAGCTGAGAGTTCTCCCTCTGCAGGCGCAATTCCACAGACCAGGGATTTCACAGAAAACAGGCAGATAGCTTCCAGCACAAAGTATTCCTCTCTAGCTTAACATGACAGTTGCCAAGGAAACAGTGTTGTGAGAAGGAAGATCCCAGGTAGGTCTAAATCTCTGTGGAGCTCCAGGCCTGATGTTAATTCTTGCTCATAGGCAACTGGTTGGGAGCTTCAAGGAAATGCTTCCAGGCTCTTAAGAAGGGACAAAGAAGAAGATAGTCTTATTCCTCCTCACGTTTTTGTGTCTGAAATTTGTGCTTAGAACTACATTTTCCTGGTACGTTGAATTTCCCAGCTCCACTCTAAGATATCCATTTTCACGACTTCTCCACTTTCTTCAAACCTGTTTTCCCAGTTCTTACTTGCAGCTGATATCTTGCTTTCCTACTTTATGGAGAAAATAAAAGCAGTTAGAGGAGAACTTCCACACACGTCCACCACCTCCACACACCAGAAGATCTCTACATCCTCTGCCTCCCCTCTTGTTACTGAGGATGTATTGTTTACCTTCGCTCTAAGGCCACCCTCCACTGGTGCTTTAGCTCCTGACCCCACTCATCTCTTCAAAGACATCACTTTAGCACCTGTAAACTCTTCTCTTTAGTTGGTTATTCCCATCTGCATACAGTTGTTAGTATTTCCTATCTGGAAAATCTTTTACACTGGACCCTACTCCTAGTCCAACTGTGGACTATTTCTCTACTCCCCATTAGAGCAAAACATCTCTACGTCTGTTATCTCCAATTCTTACTAGTGTTATTTTTCATAATTATTTGTAACTCAAGTTGCCTTAAATATTATTGCATGAACTCTATAATTTTTTTCATTAAATACTGTAGTTACTATGACTCAAGGTTATTAAGTTGTGAGAAAGAGTGCTTCAGTATGAGAAATACATCACTGAATAGTAGTGTATTGGATTAATTTTAGAATAGGATCAAACAAATTAAAGAAATGCTCATGTCCAAACTTGAACAAGGATGTTACTCCTTTGAATCGCTCAGTCATGTCTAACTCTTTGAGACTCCATGGACTGTAGCTGCCAGGTTCCTCTGTCCACAGAATTCTTCAGGCAAGAATGCTGGAGTGGGTTGCCATTCCCTTCTCCAGGGCATCTTCCCGACCCAGGGGTTGAACTCCGGTCTCCTGCATTGCAGGCTGATTCATTACCGTCTGAGCCACCAGGGAAGCCTTTGAATCTTATATCTACATATTTTTTCATAACTGATTTATTGCCTTGTCCTAATATGGGAGTATGTGAGAGATTATGATTGACAGCAAAGTATAGTATTATCTTAGCAACCCAATTATATGCTTTGTCATTTTTTTGAGCACAAGATGCTTTTTAACTGCTCAGAGGTTAACGCGTCTGGCTCCAATGCGGGAGATCCGGGTTCGATCCCTGGGTCGAGAAGATCCCCTGGATAAGGAAACGGTAACCCACTCCGGTATTCTTGCCTGGAGAATCCCATGGACTTGAGAAGCCCGGTAGGCTACAGTCCACGGGGTCGCAAAGAGTCGGACTCGACTGAGCGACGGGACGGAACGGATCAAGAAGAAAAATGTTAATTATACAAGATTAGAAAATTTAACTTATTTGACATGTCATGTATTAACTCTGAGTGCATTCTTAGTGGCTTCAGTCGTGCCCAACTCTTTGTGATCCTTTAGACTATAGTCCACCAGATTTCTCTGTCCATGGGATTCTCCAGGCAAGAACACTGGGATGGGTTGCCATGCACTCCTCCAGGGGATCTTCCTGACTGAGGGATTGAAGCTGTGTCTCCTGTCTCTCTTCCATTGCAGGCAGATTCTTTACTCGTTGAGCGATCAGGGAAGCCCATGTATTAACTGAGGTAGTTTAAAATGAGCTTTAAAATTCTGTTGTCTTTATCACATATTTATTAAATATCTTTATGAGATATTTTATCAGCTGCTTTAATCCATGAGTGATATCAGTTAGGTCATATGTTTATAGTATTTCTTTAAAAATTATTTGGCTGTGCTGCATAGCATGTGATATCTTAGTTCCCTGACCAGGGATAGAACTGATGCCCCCTGCATTTGGAAGCATAGAGTCTTGATTACTGGACTTCCAGGGAAGTCTTATAATTTTTCTGAAATAAAAAACAAACTTGAAATGTTATGTTTTCCCTTGTGAGAGTATATTGAACTGTGGCAATAACCTGCTGAAGTCAATGACAGCATTAGTCACTCAGTTGTGTTTGACTCTTTGCGACCCCATGGCCTCAAGCCCACCAGGCTCCTTTGTCCTTGGAAATCTCCAAGCAAGAATACTGGAGTGGGTAGCCATTCTCTCCCTGGTTGCTCAGAAGGTAAAGAATTAATCTGCAATGCAGGAGATCTGGGTTTGATCTTTGGATTGGAAAGATCCCCTGGAGAAAGTGAAGTCAGTAGAGCAAAACAATTCTTCCATTTTTTTTTAAAGAGATGGCTAAAATAAAGTGCTTATGATAAAAACCAGGATATGATAAAAAGCCAAAAAGTCTGCAGAAATGCAAGGGAACCACACACAAATCTAAATTTAAGCAGGTATAAAAGATCTTATCCTTTATAGAGTCCAAAGAACAACTACACAAGTACAGAATGGCTGAACCACAGCACTGATGGAAAATAGGCAGGGCAATGAGCTTGCAGTTACATTTTGTCTGCGGTTGTATTTCAAAACTCTACCAAAATCTTAGATTGAGTTGAAAACAGGATGTTTTGTGCTTGGCCTACATTTACTGAGCATTGTACTGGCCTTGCTTTACAAGGAATAAGCAGCTGTCACACAAGGAGTACTCAGAACATGGAGCTGATTGTTTGTTCCACTTAGTTTGGGCACTACGTACATAGACAGTTTCTCCCAGGAACACTAAAGAACACCTGAAGGATGGAAGATTTCTTGGAGTGCAGCCTCAGGGATACATATTTGCTGTTTAAGTCTGCATGACCCTAAAGACTCAAGCTATGATCAATGAACAGGGCCATGGGAAAACAGATTTCATCCCAATACATACAGCAGAAATTTGGGATGGTAAAAAGCACCAAAATTAGGAGACTTGAGAAAGGGAAGGGAACCAGTATTATGTACCATACAACATGGATGAGCTCTTTATTGCTGCATCATAAATTATCTCAAAACTCAGTGGCTTAAAACAGCACACACTTACCTCCTATGGTCTGCAGGTCAGGCTTTGGGCCATGACTTTGCAGGGCCTTTTCCTACAGGGTCTGTCAGAAGGCTGCAATCAGGTGGCAGCCAGAGATGGGGTCATCTCAAGATTCAGCTGGGGCAAGAATCGCTTGCAAGTTCACTTTGTGTTTGTTGGGCAGGACTAGGTTCTTTCTGGGCTACTGGACCAAAGGCCTTAGTTGGCTGTTGGTTGGAGGCTGCCCTCAGTTTCTTGCTAGGGGTGCCTTCTTCATCAGAGCAAATGCTTGGGAAAAGACTTCTCAGGTGGTGCTAAAGAACCTGCCAGCCAACACAAGAGACACAAGAGATGTGGATACGATCCCTGGATCGGGAAGATCTCCTGGAGAGGGGCATGGCAACCCACTCCAGTACTCTTGCCTGGAGAATCCCTGGATGGAGGAGCCTGGTGGGCTCTGGTCCATAAGGTAGCAAAGAGTCAGACACAACTGAAGTGACTTAGCGCGCACACACACACACACACACACAGGGGTTCATAGGGTAGCAAAGAGTCAGACACAACTGAAGTGACTTAGCACAGCACACACACACACACACACACACACACACACACACAGAGGGGTCCATAGGGTAGCAAAGAGTCAGACACAACTGAAGTGACTTAGCACAGCACACACACACACACACACAGTACCCTAAAAATGGAAGAAAATAGAAACGAGAACTTAGTAACTGAAACCAAAGTTGAGAGGTAGGTATTAAGGATGACTGAAATTTCTTGTTTGTGCAATAGGAAAAAAGGATGGCACCAGTCCCCCTGAAATGAGCATACAAGAGGACCAGGCTTAGGGAGGGAAGGAACATAAATTTGGTTTGTAACATGTTGTATCTGAGATAGCTTTGTGATACCACTTGGAGACAATGAAGTGGATGTCAGCTCTGAGAACAGAATTGGCCTGAAGACAAAAATTTGTGACAGTATGTCTGGATGGTGGTTGATAGCTTCACACTGTTATACTTAATACCGACCACTGTTACAGTTACTCTGACTTGTTTAATCACCCATTTTCGGGATCCCAGCCTGGAATAACATGAGGTTAAGAGATCAGTCAGTTCAGTTGCTCAGTTATGTCCGACTCTTTGGAACCACATGAACTGCAGCATGCCAGGCTTCCCTATCCATCACCAACTCCCAAAGCTTGCTCAAACTTATGTCCATTGAGTCGGTGATGCCATCCAACCATCTCATCCTCTGTCGTCCCCTTCTCCTGCCTTCAATCTTTCCCAGCATCAGGATCTTTTCCAGTGAGTCAGTTGTTTGTATCAGGTGGCCAAAGTATTGGAGTTTCAGCTTCAGCATCAGTCCTTACAATGAATATTCAGGACTGATTCCTAGGATGGACTGGTTGGATCTCCTTGCAGTCCATGGGACTCTCAGGAGTCTTCTCCAACATCACAGTTCAAAAGCATCAATTCTTTGGTGTTCAGCTTTCTTTATAGTCCAACTCTCACATCCATACATGACCACTGGAAAAACCATAGCTTTGACTAGATGGATCTTTGTCAGCAAAGTAATGTCTCTGCTTTTTAACATGCTGTCTAGGTTGGTCATAGCTTTTCTTCCAAGGAGCAAGTGTCTTTTAATTCCACCATCTACAGTGATTTTGGAGCCCAAGAAAATAGTCTCTCACTGTTTCCATTGTTTCCCCATCTATTTGTCATGAAGTGATGGGACCAGATACTGTGTTCTTAGTTTTCTGGATGTTGAGTTTTAAGGCCACAGGACTAGAAGAGGTCAGTTTTCATTCCAATCCCAAAGAAAGGCAATGCCAAAGAATGCTCAAACTACTGCACAATTGCACTCATCTCACCCCCATGTGGCTCAGCTGGTAAAGAATTCGCCAGCAATGCAGGAGACCTGGGTTTGATCCTTGGGTTGGGAAGATCCCCTGGAAAAGGGAAAGGCTACCCACTCCAGTATTCCGGCCTGGAGAATTTCATGGACTGTAAAGTCTTTGGGGTCGCAAAGAGTTGGACACTACTGAGCAACTTTCACTTTCACACGCTAGAAAAGTGATGCTCAAAAACAGTATGTGAACTGTGAACTTCCAGATGTTCAAGCTGGATTTAGAAAAGGCAGAGGAACTAGAGATCAAATTGCCAATATCCACTGGATCATCAAAAAAGCAAGAGTTCCATAAAAACATCTACTTCTGCTTTATTGACTATGTCAAAGCCTTTGACTTTGTAGATCACAACACACTGGAAAATTCTGAAAGAGATGGGAATACCAGACCACCTGACCTGCCTCCTGAGAAATCTGTATGCAGGTCAAAAAGCAACAGTTAGAACAGGACATGGAACAACAGACTTGTTCCAAATCGGGAAAGGAGCACGTCAAGGCTGTATACTGTCACCCTGCGTATTTAACTTGTATGCAGAGTACATCATGCAAAATGCTAGACTGGATGAAGCACAAGCTGGAATCAAGATTGCTGGGAGAAATATCAATAACCTCAGATATGCAGATGACACCAACCTTACAGCAGAAAGCAAAGAACAAAAGAGCGTCTTGATGAAAGTGAGAGGAGAGTGGAAAAAGTAGGCTTAAAATTCAACATTCAGAAGTTAAGAGATACTTGCTATTAAATTTATTACCTCCTTCCAAGTGCACTCATCATGTCCCCCCACCCTCAACACCTTGTTTTGAAGAGTTAAGTTTCAATAAAATAAAAGCATGCAGCATCCCATGATCTCCACATCCTGGTATCCATGCCTCTGTGTAATTCCTTCTCAAGAGTGGGCAGGATCTGACTTGCTTCGAGCCAATAGACTATGGCCAAGGTGGTGGATGCCACTCCTGTGATATATTTTATATAAGATTCCGTCTGCTGTGGCTAGACCTTTCCCTTGCTGTCTTGATGAAGTCAGCAAGCACGCTGAAGGAGCCCATGAGGCAGGGAACTACGGGTGACCACTAGTTACCGAGAACAGGCTTCAGTCAACTGCCAGCAAGAAACCGAAGCCCTAGTTCTATGACTGTAAGGACATGAACTCTACCAATCAACTGAATGAATTTTGGAAACCGATACTCCTCCAGTTGAGCCTGCAGATGAGAATACAGCCTTGCTGCCACCTTGACTGTAGCTTTGGGACAAAAGCAGAGGATCTAGTTAAGCTGTGCCCTGATTCATGACCCAGTGACTATGGAGATAGGAAGTGTTAAGTGACTAAAATTGCGGTAATCTGTCATGCAGAATAGAAACCTAGGTAATATTTAAGCTTTTACTCAGCTCATCCTACTTTTAAACATGGTAACCATTTTTGTTGCATAACACTTGCCTTCTTTTTTTGTTTCACAGGCTTTATTTATGCAATCTCATTTTGGATCTAGAACACAAGGGTGAGAAAAGGATCAGAAAGCCCACATCATGTCCACTGCAGCAACTAATTTACATCTCACCTTTCCCCTGGTATTTATTATTATTTCAGGGTATTAGCAACATGAAACCAGAGAGGTGAGAGAGCTTGTTAAGAGTCACAAAATGCTGAGCTTTACCTCTATAGATATCCCACTAAATTCAATACATTTAAATAAATCTAGAATTAAAAGCCAGAGTTAAAAAAAGACTAGCAAAGCAATTAATGCAACTCCTGTTTACATTCTAATAGGTAGAATAATGTAATTACAAAGTGGTCTCATGTTTTTGTAATAAGCAAAACCAAAGGTAATATATAACTGGAGAAAGGTTGCTGTGGAAAACTTTTTCAAACCAAGACTAGTCACGACTGCTTAGAGTGAATATGGAAAAACTTACGTCAAGACAAAAAAATGAGTTAATCCAAAGGAAGGGAAACCACATTTAAGATATCTATGTGTCATACCTCAATGTTTTTCCCTCTGCAAACAGTTATTTTCATTCTGAAAGGTTATAGAAAACCCTAAAGTTTCTGAGTTGTAGGCATAGAAGAAGTGCAAGAATAATTTTAGAGTTTCTAGAAGGGAAAGAAGTCACTAATCCATGAAAGGGACAATTTGATAAAGTAACCTGCATTAAAATGAAACCTTTCAAAGGATATTATTTTCTTTAGATATATATCTTCTATTTGGTTAGCAGGGCATATTCTTAACAAAGAAAACAGTTTGATTAGGTTCACTAGTAAAGAACTAGTCTACATTGACGATTTCTTTCATTAAAGCTATTGGAAAAGGCTTTTTTCATTTTTCAGAATTCCAGTAAGAAACCAGTTTGAAGGTCATAGCTTGCTGTTTTTCCCTTAATTCCAAGGCTCAAACTTGCTCTGGGTAAGATGATTTCATTGTTCATTTAATATATCTTAAGATCCTTCCCCAGGACTCAAGGCTGAGTCATCCAAAGGTTTAGTTCTTGGCTGTCTTCTCTCTATACTCACTCTCTGTAAGAACTTACCCTGATGGGTAGGCTTAAATTCCATCTATATCTTTTCCAGCCCTAATTAGCTCCAAACAGCCTACCAAACATCTATTTGAGGAAACATATCCACTTGGGTTTCAGATTTAGCAAGCGCAACACACAATTTTGGATCCCACACCAAACCTGCTCCCCCCACCTTCCCCCAGGAGTTATTCTTGTCTTGCTCCTCTACTCCCCAGACACGTGTAATTCACCAACCAGTCTTCTTGGATCTACCTGTAAAATGTACCCAAAATCCCACCATTTAGACCCTATCACCCCTACAGTGTAGTCTGAACTACATCCGTTTTTGCGTCAGTTCAGTTCAATTCAGTTCAGTCGCTCAGTCGTGTCCGACTCTCTGCGACCCCATGAATCACAGCACGCCAGGACTCCCTGTCCATCACCAACTCCCGGAGTTCACTCAAACTCATGTTCACAGAGTCGGTGATGCCATCCAGCCATCTCATTCTTGGTCGTCCCCTTCTCCTCCCGCCCCTAACCTTTCCCAGCATCAGAGTCTTTTCCAGTGAGTCAACTCATCGCCGGAGAAGGCAATGGCAAGCCACTCCAGTACTCTTGCCTAGAATATCCCATGGATGGAGGAGCCTGGTAGGCTGCAGTCCGTGGGGTCGCTAAGGGTCGGATACGACTGAGCGACTTCACTTTCAATTTTCACTTTCCCCTTTCCCACATTGGAGAAGGAAATGGCAACCCACTCCAGTGTTCTTGCCTGGAGAATCCCAGGGACAGGGGAGCCTGGTGGGCTTCCGTCTATGGGGTCACACAGAGTCGGACACGACTGAAGTGACTTAGCAGCAGCAGCAACTCGTCACATGAGGTGGCCAAAGTATTGGAGTTTCAGCTTCAGAATCAGTCCTTCCAATGAACACCCAGGATTGATCTCCTTTAGAATGGACTGGTTGGATCTCCTTGCAGTCCAAGGGACTCTCAAGTCTTCTCCAACACCACAGTTCAAAAGCATCAATTCTTTGGTGATCAGCTTTCTTCACAGTCCAACTCTCACATCCATACATGACCACGGGAAAAACCATAGCCTTGACTAGATGGACCTTGGTTGGCAAAGTAATGTCTCTGCTTTTTAATATACTATCAAGGTTGGTCATAACTTTCCTTCCAAGGAGTAAGCGTCTTTTAATTTCATGGCTGCAATCAGCATCTGCAGTGATTTTGGAGCCCCAAAAAATAAAGTCTGACACTGTTTCCACTGTTTTCCCATCTATTTCCCATGAAGTGATGGGACCAGGTGCCATGATCTTTGTTTTCTGAATGTTGAGCTTCAAGCCAAACTTTTCACTCTCCTCTTTCACTTTCAAGAGGCTTTTTAGTTCCTCTTCACTTTCTGCCATAAGGGTGGTATCATCTGCATATCTGAGGTTATTGATATTTCTCCCGGAAATCTTGATTCCAGCTTGTGCTTCTTCCAGGAGCCCAGTGTTCCTCATGATGTACTCTGCATATAAGTTAAATAAGCAAGGTGACAATATAAAGCCTTGACGTACTCCTTTTCCTATTTGGAACCAGTCTGTTGTTCCATGTACAGTTCTGTCTGTTGCTTCCTGACCTGCATACAGGTTTCTCAAGAGGCAGGTCAGGTGGTCTGGTATTCCCATCTCTTTCATAATTTTCCACAGTTTATTGTGATCCACACAGTCAAAGGCTTTGGCATAGTCAATGAAGCAGAAATAGATGTTTTTCTGGAACTCTCTTGCTTTCTCCATGATCCAGCGGATGTTGGCAATTTGATCTCTGGTGCCTCTGCCTTTTCTAAAACCTGCTTGAACAACTGGGAGTTCATGGCTCACATATTGCTGAAGCCACCGTTTTTGCTTAGATGAGGCCAATAGCCTCCCACCTAGTTCCCTGGCTTTCTCTCTTAACCTCTTTCCCAAAGACAATTCTTGACATAGTGGAGAAAGTAATCTATGAATACAAACCAGATCTAATCACTACTCTGGCTTCCCATCAGAGTGAAATACAAACTCCTTTCTAGAAGCTACAAAGCATTTGATACTTACGTACGTGTTTACTGTTGTTTACGCTGCCAGATATATGGGGAAGTTAAATGGGGGAAGGGACTTTGTCTCATTTATAAACTCAGTAAAAATTCATTAAATGAATGCATTTTGCTCTAACAGTAAAGCTTTTTGTTCTGATGAGCATTATGAGGCCCCTACCTCCCTGCAACAAAACTTTCAAGAACAGATTTGATTTTCTATCAGCATAAGTTCAAAGTAACTAAGTTGGTGATAGACAGGGAGGCCTGGCGTGCTGCAGTCCATGGGGTCGCAAAGAGTTGGACGTGACTGAACTGAACTTACACATTTAAAATGTGAGCTGTTACTTAACCTCTTGTTAATCTTGGATGATTATTCTTTTCTGACATGCCAGAGACATGCAACTGTACTTGAATAAAACTTAAGTATGTTTTGTGCTTTATGACTGCTCCACTGTTGTAGTTTCCAATACATGGGAATAGCCGCCCCCCACCTTTTTCTTTTTTTTTTGGCCGTGCCACATGGCATGCGGGATCTTAGTTCCCTGACCAAGGATTGAACCTGCGCCCGCTGCATTTGCAGTGTGGCATCTTAACCATTGAACCTCCAGGGAAGTCCAGAAATAAGCTTTAATGTGAAGGCTGACAAATGGGCAGAGGAAAGAACATATTCAAAATCAAAGTGAAGGATGAAAAAGCAGGTTATATGCCATGAGAGCTAATATATTGGTACAGTTCTAAAATATTCTTGAAGGAAGCGAAATTAGAGTGGTAGAGCACTGAGGGTCTTATCCTCCTGGCTAAGGACTCCAAAGAGTAGGCAACTGCAGTCTCTTTGGCTCCTGTTTTCATTTCAGGAAGCTTCAGTTCACTTCAGTCGCTCAGTCGTGTCTGACTCTTTGCAACCCCATGAATTGCAGCAGGCCAGGCCTCCCTGTCCATCACCAACTCCCAGAGTTCACCCAAACTCATGTCCATTGAGTTGGTGATGCCATCCAACCATCTCATCCTGTTGTCCCCTTCTCCTCCTGCCCTCAATCTTTCCCAGCATCAAGGGACTCTCAAGAGTCTTCTCCAACACTACAGTTCAAAAGCATCAATTCTTCGGTGCTCAGCTTTCTTTATAGTCCAACTCTCACATCCACACATGACTGCTGGAAAAACCACAGTCTTGACTAGACGACTACTGTGGTGAATATTGAGGATGGCCCGGAGAGGCAACAACCAACTGGAGGTGGAGACTGGGTTAGGAGGCTTCGGAAGCAATTCAGGTAAAAACAAACAAACAAACAAGACCCCCAAACTATGGCTATGTTAGGAAGGTGTCCTTTTGGGCTCTAGGCTGGACTGTGCAGCTTTGAGGGCTTCTTGCATGTTCTCTACTCCAAGCCAGCCTTAGTGACTGAATTCTGGCAAACTATCACTGATTTTGCAGATATTTCTTTCTGAAGATCTTTGGAATTCTGTTATTCTTGGAAGTTGTCTTCTTTCTCCTGACCCACTTTTCTTTATCCTTATAATATTGGCCTGAAAAGGTTACCACATGGTGTCAACTTTAGAAGAACGTCACACAGTGTAAGCTGGTCTGGTAATAATCACATGGTCCTCTGATGGCTGATACCATCTCCAGAGGCGTGGCAGTGTGGAAGAGGGGGATGTAGTGCCGTATTCACGGGTGCTCTGTAACACACAACCATCTCCCTTTTCAATACTTCCTTTAAAAGTTTGTGCCCCTTAGTGGATTCCTCAAATTATTCCTGAAACCAGGAGGTAGATGAAATATATTATGCCCCAACTCTCTCGCTGTCTTGCCTTTAAATAAGCCTGTCGTCATTGTTCAGTCACTAAGCCGTGTCTGATTCTTAGTGGCCCCATGGAGCACAGCACGCCAGGCTTCCCTGTCTCTCACCATCTCCCAGAGTTCACCCAAGTTCATGTCATTGAAATGGTGATGCCATACAACCATCTCATCTTCTGCTATCCTCTTCTCCTTTTGCCTTCAATCTTTCCCAGCATCAGGGTATTTTCCAATAAGTTGGCTGTTCATAACAGGTGGTCAACGTATTGGAGCTACTTTAAGTAAAAATCATTGTGAAGCAAGAACTCCATTGCTCAGTTTACAAACATCCAAACCCCACTTCATCTGTTTTTGTCCCAATTAAGTCCCCTCCAATCTCACGGAATCCCAATTATTAGATTTAAATGATAAGATTGCTGTTATCACACAGTTATAGCAAAGTCCTCTTAGTAAGAGAAGGACACTTCTCACTGCTTCCCCCGCCTCATCCTTTACAAAGAACAAAATACTACTCTCAAAATCTTAAAAAGGGAACCAAGACCAGGGATTAAGTGAACATAATATCTATTTTTATTACGAAAACATTAAATTTTGACACATTGCTTCATTGCTTTTTTAAAAATCTATGATCTGACTTAAACCTATTCAGCAAAAATGCCAATAAATTATATAAACCATAGTTTGGGTCTTTTTTAAAACTAGGAACATAATATGTTTTATAATAATCAAACAATAATACTAAATCTGAGTTGTATGAGCTGTTAATTTGTAATGTGTTTTAATGTTTAGCTAAAAATAAAACCAAAACCAAACACATGCTAATACACTGTTGGAAAAGTTTCTCAGAAACCTCCTCCTCTTCACTGCGTGTCTGCAGCCTTCTTCACTAAGGTACAGAACACCGCCGTGTCAAATATCAAGGCACTCACTCTGAACTGTCTTGTCCTGCTCACATTAGGAGTCATACTGGGTGAAGGCCTGATGATGTATTACCCCCAGACCATGCTATCTTGCCTTTAAGTAAATCCATTTCTTCAAAAGGAAATCATTAGCTAGGAACTCCAGTACTTAATTTAGAAACAGTGATTCCAACATACGTTAAATCAAATGTGTTAGTACTTAAAAGTCACAAATTCTGAAAAGTAAAAATAGCAGACAAACACAGAACTTCCATAAACAACCAATGAACTAAGGCAAATAGCATTGCCACCACACGCCTGAAAAAAAATGGTGTATTTTTGGTGTCTGTAGTTCTCTGCAAATTATATTTTGGGACAGTTTGGTTCAACAAAAGATGTATATTCTACATAAAGTTAGAGTAACAGGATTATCAACATGGGTGGCATCATTTAAAAAATACATCAATAGTTGCATTAGTGAATGTTTTCCACTTGGTTTCTAAATCTTTATTTTCTGTGGAGGCAAACCAAAGCACTGTCTTAAGACTCCATCTTCAAAGTTACAATACAGTCTCTATCATTCCTAGAGATTTTAAAGCTAGATATGACCCTATTCCTTGCCATCATCTTCATCTTCATCATCCTCATCATCTTGGTCTCCGGATTCAAGTTCATCCTCTTCTTCAACCTAAAGGGAAAATACACATTTAACATTATGAAGATCTGGTCACACCACATTCAACACAAAATGATACCTCAGTTCAGTTCAGTCACTCAGTCGTGTCCGACTCTCTGCAACCCCATGAATCACAGCACGCCAGGACTCCCTGTCCATCACCAACTCCCGGAGTTCACTCAAACTCATGTCCACAGAGTCGGTGATGCCATCCAGCCATCTCATTCTCGGTCGTCCCCTTCTCCTCCCGCCCCCAACCTTTCCCAGCATCAGAGTCTTTTCCGGTGAGTCAACTCGTCGCATGAGGTGGCCAAAGTATTGCAGTTTCAGCTTTAGCATCAGTCCCTCCAATGAACACCCAGGATTGATCTCCCTTAGAATGGACTAGTTGGATCTCCTTGCGGTACAAGGGACTCTCAAGAGTCTTCTCCAACACCACAGTTCAAAAGCATCTACTCTATGGATAAATTCTTTACTCTAGTAATTATAGTAGATTATGGGCCATCTGATTTCCTTGATTTAATATTCAAGGTTTCCTGTTATTTTTAATACGAGACAAGATACACAGGGTAACTTGCTGCCAGACGGCTATGACTCTCTACACATAAACCTGAAGCAACACAGCAAAATGGGGATGGTACATTCAGATGGTGAGAGTCCCTGGTACCACAGGAACAAATAAATCAAGTCACTTTCCAGGCTCAGATTCCGAAAGAGAAGAGTTAACAAAAGCTGGAAACTGCATCTAATCTGTGTCTTAAGTCAATTCACATACCTACAAATCTATGCCTGCAGTGTTGATATACAAAAGCATAACAACATTCCCATGACATAGGACAATGTTTAAATATACATCATAAAGAAACACATATAAACCATTTTTGGAAACATCGCAATCTTACTGGATGACCAAGTTCCTTGAGTTTATTCTTTAATGAAAATATTTTCTGATCTTGATCAGCCAACAGCACCAAGAGATCATCTTGTTCTTTTTTAGAATCTGTAATGTCCACCTCGAGCTTGTTCTTCTCATTTTGTAAGATGGCAATGGTACTGTTAGATGAATCCAGCTGCTCTTTAATAGCAGTTCTTTCCTCAGACAGAGCTTTAATTTCATTCTAAGAGAAGAAAGGTGAAAATGACAATCAAAAATTAGTATTCACTCTCTACGGTTTTAACAAATATATTCTTTCTATGACAGATCTCTGTACTCATGCAATCTCAAGAGTTTGGGGTTAGGTGTTTGGGGGGACAGGAGATTTAAAATACACACACACACACACAAAGTCATCCAGTAACACGAGAATTTATGTTAGGCTATACATGTATGGATGTGAGAGTTGGACTGTGAAGAAAGCTGATCACCAAAGAATTGATGCTTTTGAACTGTGGTGCTGGAGAAGACTCCTGAGAGTCCCTTGGACTGCAAGGAGATCCAACCAGTCCATTCTAAAGGAGATCAGTCCTCAGTGTTCATTGGAAGGACTGATGGTAAAGCTGAGGCTCCAATACTTTGGCCACCTCATGCGAAGAGCTGACTCACTAGAAAAGTCTCTGATGCTGGGAGGGACTAGGGGCAGGAGGAGAAGGGGACGACAGAGAATGAGATGGCTGGATGGCATCACTGACTCAATGGACATGAGTTTGAGTGAACTCCAGGAGTTGGTGATGGACAGAGAGGCCTGGCGTGCTGTGATTCATGGGGTCGCAAAGAGTCGGACATGACTGAGCGACTGAACTGAACTGAACTTATACATCAAAGATGATTGCTGTGAAAATCAGAGTTCGACAACAAAAAAATAGTTTTAATTACCCACTCCTCAAAAAATCCTACTATTTCAGATAATCAGAGGAATAAATAAAGACATTAACATCTTACAGCAGAAGCTTGGTAAGCACGAGTTAGGACTCAAATTAAAAAAAAAAAATTTATCCCAACTTCATATATACAATTAAATGGGAAAGAAAGATAGTTTCAAGTAAAATCCATAGCTTAAATATAAAATAATTTTACCATAAACCAAAAGGCAAAATCACACATTACCTTCCTCTTGCCTTGTTTTAATTCCTACCTATTTTTATTACTGTTACCTCATTCTTTACTGCATCCTATCTGTTTTGATTTTTCTGTCACACAATAGGCTGGCAGGATTTAAGGTGTCTGTGTTCTTTAGCCTATGGCTTGTGTATTAGCCAAAGCTATACTCCTTGTTTCCTACTGTGATTAGAGATTGAGAAGAAAACTTAACTCTTTTTTACTTTGACTAAATATATGCTTTTACTTTCAAGTATACTCATACACAATCTTATTTTACATATTTGATACTATTATTTGAAACAGCATTTAAAAATATTCATTTGTGCCACCTTTAGTCATCAAAATAGGAATGGACTTATTGTGAGGTAAGATTACATCCCATTAACTTTCTTCATAAATCGAAGAATCTGAGAAATTAAAAGAAATAAAATCAAATTCCCTGGAGTTCATTTCACATAATATACAATGAATAAAAAGTTTCACCAAACCAACCTTTAATTCTTTAGTTTCTTGTAATAATGCTGACAGTCTTCCTTCTACATCAGTAGTTTTTGTAGCTATTACAGTTTCACTCTCTCCTGGTACAGGAGCGGATTTTGCCTGAAAGTAAAAATTGGAAAAAAAAAAAGTTTCTTTAAAGTTATAATCAATATGGAATTGTGTTCGCAGCCCGCCGCCGCGCCGCCGTCGCTCTCCAACGCCAGCGCCGCCTCTAGCTCGCCGAGCTCCAGCCGAAGGAGAAGGGGGGTAAGTAAGGAGGTCTCTATACCATGGCTCGTACAAAGCAGACTGCCCGCAAATCGACCGGTGGTAAAGCACCGAGGAAGCAGCTCGCTACAAAAGCCGCTCGCAAGAGTACGCCCTCTACTGGAGGGGTGAAGAAACCTCATCGTTACAGGCCTGGTACTGTGGCACTCCGTGAAATTAGACGTTATCAGAAGTCCACTGAACTTCTGATTCGCAAACTTCCCTTCCAGCGTCTGGTGCGGGAAATTGCTCAGGACTTCAAAACAAATCTGCGCTTCCAGAGTGCAGCTACTGGTGCTTTGCAGGAGGCAAGTGAGGCCTATCTGGCTGGCCTTTTTGAAGACACCAACCTGTGTGCTATCCATGCCAAACGTGTAACAATTATGCCAAAAGACATCCAGCTAGCACGCCGCATACGTGGAGAACGTGCTTAAGAATCCACTATGATGGGAAACATTTCATTCTTTAAAAAAAAAAAAAATTCTCTTCTTCCTGCTATTGGTAGTTCTGAACGTTAGATATTTTTTTTCCATGGGGTCAAAAGGTACCTAAGTATATGATTGCAAGTGGAAAAATAAGGGACAGAAATCGGGTATTGGCAGTTTTTCCATTTTCATTTGTGTGTGAATTTTTAATATAAATGCGGGGACATAAAGCATTAATGAAAGTCAAAATGTTTCAGTGAACAAGTTTCAGCAGTTCAACTTTATAACAATTATAAATAAACCTGTTAAATTTTTCTGGACAATGCCAGCATTTGGATTTTTTTAAAACAAGTAAATTTCTTATTGACTGCAACTAAATGGGGTTTGTAGCATTTTTATCATACGGTAGATTCCATCCATTCACTATACTTTTCTAACTGAGTTGTCCTACATGCAAGTACATGTTTTTAATGTTGTCTGTCTTCTGTGCTGTTCCTGTAAGTTTGCTATTAAAATACATTAAACTATAAAAAAAAAAGTTATAATCAATATGAAATTCTAATGATGATTTTTCTTGCTATTTTGAAATTTTATTTCCAGTAACAGAAAAATCTAATTCTTTCAGTATTTACCCTCAATAACATGCTCTTCCTAAAAAGATGAGTTGCCCTTACAGTGGAGCAGGAGGCTGGGTCAGGAGGGGTGTAGTATAAGCTCTCATCAGAGTATAAGGAAGGTTGGTTTAAGCAGCCTCAAGGGCCAGGTCAGGCAAGTTATCAATGATGCAGTTCTAATGTAGCTACGGCATAGTGTTTAATATGCAGAGAATACTTTTCAGTCTTTTCTTCATAAAATTCCTATAAGTTAAGACTATACTATCATTTCAGAGAGACAGATGGGGAAATTGAGCTGAATGCCATTAACTGGTAAAATGCAAGTATTTTCTTAAGAGCTATAGGAAGTAATCCTAAATCAAAAATTTTCAGTCCTTTCCTCATCTTTTTTCTTCCAAAATACTGGGAAGTGGAGGTGTTGATCTCACAAATACCTTAAAAGGAGGAAAGGGCTTTGGAATTGGAAGAGGCAAAAGAATTTTGAGGTTCATGTTAGACAAAGTCTCAATTGCCTTGAACACTGTTGGTAGAAATATGAACATTAAAGGCAATACCAGTAAGGGCTCATGAACAAAGAGGAAGGCTGTAGAGAAAGTTTCTATGGTCTCAGAGAAAACATGGCATCATAAACAGAATGCTGGCAGAAATATGGATGTTAAGTTTTGGTGAGGTCTCAGATAGAGGTGGAGGCTTCACAGGTGGCTCAGTGGTAAAGAATCCACCTGCCAATACAGGAGACCCAGCTTAGATCCCTGGATTGGGAAGATCCCCTGGAGTAGGAAATGGCAACCCACTCCAGTATTCTTGCCTGGAAAATCTCATGGACAGGGTTGCCTGGCAGGCTGTAGTCCATGGGGTCGCGAAGAGCTGGACACGACTCAAGTGACTGAGCACACACATGCACACAAATAGAGATGAGGAACATGTTATTGGAAAGTAGAGAAAACGTGATCCTTGTTACAATGTGGCAAAGAACTTGGCTGACTTCTCTTTTAGTGTTGTGCAAAGCAGAACTTGTGAGTGATGAACTAGTCTAGCTGAGGAAATTTCTAAGCAAAGCATTAAAGGGGTGACCTGGTTTCTCCTTACTGCTTACAGTAAAATGTGAGACGATAAAGATGGATTGAAAGAGGAACTGCTAAGCAAAAGGGAGTCAGAACTTGATGATTTAGAAAACTCTCGGCCTATCCCTACTGCAATCAATGACAAAGCATATCCCAGTGAAACACCAAGTGTGTGGGTGCACAACCATTTGTGAAGAGGTTACTCGTGTGATACACGGACCCAATCAACCATCTCTGCAGACGCTGGAATAGAGATGCGGTTCCCCAGGAGGGATCCAGAAGAACCTTCTTGCTTGTTGGCTTGGAACCTTGAGAATTGCATGGGTCACCAATAAGGTTTTTGATAATTTTATACCAGCAGAAAACCTGCCAGCTTAGACTGAAAGATGGGGTGAAATATGAAATACCAACAGGGACTTCCTTCCCTGGTGATCCAGTGGCTAAGTGTCTGCCCTCCCAATACAGGGGTCCGGGTTCAGTGCCTGGTCAGAGAACTAGAGCCCACACACTGCAACTAAGACCTGGGGCAGCCAAATAAACAAATAAAATGCCAACAAAATGAACCATAACTAACTGATAAAACTGACCTGGCAAGTCTGACTATAATACACTGTTTGCATGGCCAAGAAGCCTATATGTCTGAAACTCTGGCTAATGAACAACCTGAATGGAAGGTGCTATCCAACAAATTTGCTTCTTTTCCATAGTGGCCGAGAAATAATGTCCTGAAACTGTATATACTACCTTTCGGAACAAACAAACAAAAAAATAAAAACTTACAAATGCTTCAGTTTTCTGTAACAGCTCCTGTTTTTCGGTCTGCAGTTTGGTAATCTCCACAGACTGTGAGTTTAACTGAGACTTTAAAGTTGCCAGTTCCTAAGGGACAAAAATAGTTGGGGTGTAACATTAAATAGTATTAATTTCATTAAGGAAATGTCTATTTACAGGAAGAAGTTATTTCCTTCCTTGGCCCTTCTCTCTAAAATCATCACTTTCAAGTTTTAAAATTTAAGTGAAAGAACTACTCTTGAACTTTGGGTTCAAGATGAGAGAATTAATGTGTACATTAAACATGTTCACCTCTGCCTCCTTGTAAGACCCAGTGTAAAAAATCACAAAGGGAGGATAGGAGGAGAAAAGGAAGAAAAGGTGGGAAGAAGGAAGGAGAGAGGGACTGAGAAATGACAGGCAGGAGGGAGAAACCCACAGGGACAGAGAATAAGAGAAGAGAAAATAGCACTAAACTGTGGAGTTTCAGAAAGCAAATGACAGTGGTAACCAACTGGCACACCTGAGAGAGCTGAAACAGAAGCTGACCTTTTAGAAAGCCAAGCCGCTGCCTGATTTACAATGCAGAATGACCGAAAGGCCTGGGAACTGGTACCACCAGATGTTTTGGAACTGTGAGTAAAACTGGGGTCAAAAACAGTGGGGTTGGAACTCCCCTGGTGGAAGAGTGGTTAAGAATCCGTCTTGCAATGCAGGGGACGTGGGTTTGATCCCTGGCCCAGGAACTAAGATCCAACATTCCACGGAGCAATGAAGTCCACACGCTGCAACTAAGACCCAATTCAGCGAAATAAGTAAAAACAACAACAATAATAAAAACCCAGCAGGGTTGGTTGAAAGTCTGCTTAGAAATAGAGCACTGAATCCCTGTCCTAACTCATGCCTCAGGTAACGTCACCTTTTCTTTGGTCTGAAGACTAGAGGTATATTATTTGGAATGGGCAAAATAAGATGGTTTTAGATGAGGGGGCCACCAAATACTGATGGAAGAAGCAGTAGTACTGTAGTGAAAGTGGTGGAATTAACTGAAAGTTTATGTATTAAGGTTGAAGCTTCCAAACTTCTTCCTCACTCCCCTCAAAACAAGTCCAGGAAAATGAAGCAATTCTAACAGCGGCTCTCCACCAAGGGCAATCTTCCCCCACGATATCTAGCAGTGTCTGGAGATACTAGGATGCTGTCATGTAAAAGGTTTTTTATTCTCTTATTATTTTCTATCATGAACATACAAGTCTTTTCTCTGTTTTGTTTCTTCGGTTATCAAAGTAAGTTATGTAAAAATTACAGACCATTTGGTCTTCTTTCTATACTCTGTTTTACTATATATTATTAAAAAACCCAAAACTGTTATTTAAAATATATCTTTGGGAAATATGAAAAGTAAAAATTTTTACTTGGGATTTATAGACTAAGAGTATATATTAATAACTTAATTTCTTTTCATTTTAATATTGTTTTAGATTTCATAAATCAGAACAGCGTATTAACTCTTCCTCATAAGAACAAAACATTATGGCCACATTATTGGAGAGTTGTAAATCATTATTGACAAATTATTATTATTTTTTAAAATGTTTCATTGTAGAATCCACTCTAGGGTACAGAGACATTACCAAAATAAGACATTTTGCTTGTCTCTGTCCAGGCATTCCCATCTGATCAGGCATGTCAGAGGGTGAGGACCAGCTGACTACTGGAGAAGGAAGTCAGTCCTAGGTTGGCCAAGCTGTTAATTTCTTTTTTTAGTATTACTTTTTTTTAAAGAAAAGAAACATATATTCCTTTTACAGAAAAGGAAGGAAGGAGAGGGGGATGGAAGGAAGAAAAGGCATATTTGCTTTTCTAAACAATATAAATTACTACAGCAGAAAAAGTTATTTTGCCTTATTTTTAGCTAGAGTCATCTAACTGAGATATATACAAGTTTACTTTCTGTTTTTCCCTTTTCCAATTCTAATAACCATCATTTTTCTGGATAGAATGATTTAAATGCCCAATTCATTTAACCGAGCAGTTACCAAGAAAATTAAGCACAAGATTTTGTATCTTCATATTTTCAGCTTATAAATATATTTAAAGTTTCCTTAATTGCTTATTGACAATCTACAAATAATCTGGGTAAGATGCTGAGATCTAATTAAAAAGAACACCACTGACAAATAAATATACAATAAAAAAGCAAAATACCATTACTGTACAATTAAAACAGCTTATGTATTTTCAAATGGCTGTTTTCACTTGATAGAGAAGTGAAGACGCCTGACAAAGCAGTTCTAGATTAATGCAGGGCCATTACACTATTATAATTAAAACAAGACAAAACAGAGCCTGAATCAAGCTGAAAAGTGACCTGTTTTAACTCTGCAATTTGTTCAGAATCTCCTGCTGTTGCTGAAGACTGTTCATTTGTGCCAGGTGATGGTTGGGAAGATTTCTACAAAGAGCAGAGAGATAAACTGTGAAATAAATTCAGTTTAAATAGTTAGGAAAAAATAAAACAAAACTGTATACATATAAGCTATGCCTGGTATATGTAAACCAAAAAATTCCACACTGACATGTAAAATTTTATGCGCAAAATAACATTTCAATATAGCACATCTTGTCAACAAATTTTCCATAGCTAATCAACTCATACCAAGTAATTTATTAAATCTAAGCACTTAACTAAGATAATATAAAGAAAAGAGCAATAAAATCAGGTATTTACTGAGTGATTTCCATGTATTAAAAGAGCTTCATATGGAGTACCTCATTTAATCTCACAGCAATGGGACAGATACCACCACTACCATTTTACAGCTCAGGAAACAAGCTTAAAGAGGTTAACTAAGTTGCTCAAATTCAGTTAGCTAGGATGTACTGATGCTTTAGACAGTCTGACTCCAGAGCTCAGGTTCTAAAACCTTAAAATGATCACTTTAGCTTAAGGGATCCAGAAATAGAAACAAGCAGGATAATAAGAATTATTTTTGACCTCGTTAAAAAATTTTATAACATTCACTTACCAAATTTTCAATCAAAGAGTCTTTTTCAGCCAGTTGACTTTGTAAAAGTTCCCGATTACTTTTTAATTCTTCTATCTCTTCTCGCAGCCTACTAATTTCTTCTGGCTGAACGCCATTCATCTGAGCCCCATCACTGTAAGGACCTTGATGCTGACTGTCTTTTCCTATTAGGCATAAAATTTGAGAAGTCAGCATGAAACTTTTCATTTTTTGAGCTGACAATTCAAGTATAAAATAAATACATAATTTTCTGAATAATTACTTTGGAGGCACTTTTGTATGCACATTTCTTCTTTGCCAAACAGTGCACTGACAAAAATAACGAACTGATGCTTTCAGGGTTTCTGGGAGGAAAAGCAGCATAGTCTTAAGACTAAACTGGCTCAGTGATCTAAAATTAAGAATCAAGAATTTCAATTCCAATTCTATCAATTAATATAAGAGAAAATAAAATCTTTTTAGAAATCTTTCTGTACGGCCTAAAAGAACTGACGTATTATTGTCATAAATAGAGGAAGTAAAAGTAATTTTCTTCTGAAAATTTTGGTCACCTTCATATAAATAAACTATATTTCTAAGTAGCTAGCATTCCAATCATAAACAGTATAGAATAAGACTATTTACAAGCATTTGAACCCTTAGCATGTGCCAGACACCAAACTAGAATTTTATATATATTATTTCATTTAATCTCACCTCCACTTCGCAGATTAAAAAAAAAAAAAAATGGAAAGGTTAGACCAGTCATTCAAAACTGGCTATACATTAGAATTACCTGGGTAGCTTGTAATAATCACTGATGCCTGGACCCAATCCCTGCTGCTGCTGCTGCTAAGTCACTTCAGTCGTGTCCGACTCTGTGCGACCCCATAGACAGCAGCCCACCAGGCTCCCCCGTCCCTGGGATTCTCCAGGCAAGAACACTGGAGTGGGTTGCCATTTCCTTCTCCAATGTGTGAAAGTGAAAAGTGAAAGTGAAGTCGCTCAGTAGTGTCCGACCCTTAGCGACCCCATGGACTGCAGCCTACCAGGCTCCTCTGTCCATGGGATTTTCCAGGCAAGAGTACTGGAGTGGCTTGCCATTGCCTTCTCCGGACCCAATCCCTAACTAATTTAATTAGAAACTTCAGTGGGGGGATCCTCAGTATCCGTATTTAAAAAAAATCTCAAGGGATCTCAACGTGTAGGTAGCTAAGGTTGAGAATCAATGGATAGCAAAGAGATTGGACTTCAAATTCTGACTTACACTTCTGTCACAGAGATTAAAGAAAGACGAGTCCACAAGAATAATCTCTTGGGGACACTACAATAGGAATGGCTAGCTACACTTACCGAGCTGTACTTTAAGAAGATTATATTGATCCTTGTGTTGCTGAATCTGAGATACTTGTTGTGTGACTGCTGTCTGGAGCTGTTCATTTTGACATTTTAATGTAGAAATCTGCTGCTTTAATTCCTCCAGTTGCAGATCCTGTGAAACAAAACATGATTCAAGTGTTTTAAATTCATACTAATGAGCATTAAGAACAAATTAAAAATTAGAGATTACTTTGGATGAGGATGTTAAAGTACTCAACATTGTCAAAATCATTCAATAATTAAGCAGTAACACATTAATATATGTACTAAGGCCAGTTAACATGTAGCAGAACTGTAAGATTTCAAGGCCCCACTACATGACACAACCTGCAATCTCACTGTGAGTTTTGGTTTGGGGGCAGCAGTGGGAGGTGGGTGGTGGTGTCAATTTTAAAAGCTTCATTTTATGGTCCATCAAACTAAAAAATGTACACCAAATTATTTAAGCTTAGCATATGTATGCACCTCTATTACTTTTAACACTAAAAGACAAGCAGGGGACTTCCCTGCTGGTCCAGCGGTTAGGACTTCACCTTTCAATGCAGGGGATGTGGGTTCCATCCCTGGTCAGGGAGCTAAGACCCTGTGCCTCTTGGCCAAAAAAACCAAAACATAAAACGAGAAGCAATACTGTAACAAATTCAGTAAAGACTTTAACAATAGTCCACATTTAAAAAAAAAAAGAATCATTGAACATTTAGAATTAAAAAAAAAGCTTTCACTTCTTACCACCTCCTGATTTAACTGGTTGGAATGTGATCTGTGTCTTTATTTTCTTCTAATTTTTTTCCAATCCAAGTTTTTTATTTTTTAAACTTATCATAATCAGTCCATACATCATTTTTTAACCTTTAATCTGCCTATTATTCAATCATAATTTCCTCATATTAATCAGGAGATACAATATAATTTATATTCAAAAACAACACGAAGGCTGCTCTCCATTTTTCTAAATGATAGTATCATTACAATAAATATTTTAGTCAATATAACTGTTTTCCTGAATTTTGGAAAATTTCCTTAGGATTGATTTCCAAATATAATTCAAAGTTTATATAAATATTTTATAGCTCTTGAGGCTTGTTGCCTAATTGCCAAATGGTATTCTAATTGGTGAGAATATTTAAAATTAACATTTCTAAAGAAGAGTCATTATAGTAATTGTGTCAAATCACTCTTTTCTTCTTCCAAATCAACCATATTTATCAGCTCCAAGTATAGGCTATAATACTGCCTTCCAAGTTCTTATTTCCCACTGCTGTAAAGATTACATTTTACCATCTGGAAATGACTGTGATTTTGTACTAAGATAGATGAAAAATTCTAATAACCATGAGCAGAGTAATGATTCAAATTTGGATCATTCAAAGATGATTCTAATTTACTAATTTGCTTATAAACTGGAAAGCTCAGACTGAATGCTAAATATACCTCCAGTATATTTTTGTTCTTTTTTAAGAGTTTCATTCCCAGCAGCATCCACTGTGGGGAAAAGAAAGTGGAGGCAGCTCTCATTTATAGGGCCCAACCCTAAAGCTCCTCCTTGCCACCCCAGCCTCAGCTGTGCAAGTGAGCAGCGGGTGGAGGGCAGTGCAGGAGAGGGATGGCGGACCTGCCTCACGCGAACCCGTCTTTCTTCATGACCTCGAACTTCAACACCAGTAATCTCACTTTACAGATCATACTGTAGCACTTTCTAGGATTCCATTCCAACAAAGGAACATGTGCCACAGTGAGGAGTTAAATGAGCAGAAAACCAAGAAACACAGCTTGAAGAAACGTAAAGAAGCTAAGGTGCTGAATACTGTGCAAGCGTGGGCTTCACTGGTATCCCGCAGAGAAAATGCCAGTTGATGATTTTGAAACTACAGTTTCAACTTATCATTACCCACTCTAATAAACCAGCTCCCCCTACTTTGTAGGGATGTTGTGAAAATGCTGTGAAAATTAAATGTGACAGTATTTAAATGCACTTAAGTGAGTACCCACAGCACAGGAAACAAAAACCAGCAGTCACTATCATCACTGTCAGCTCCCTCATTTCCACCCATCACCACCATATCCTTCCTTCCCTCCAGCCCTGCCTCTCAAATTTCCCTTTACATAGCCAAGAAAGATTCTATGTACGCATCAGTAACGTGTGTCTTCCTTCTCTCTCTTTTCGCTAAGCTTACTCATAGTTATCCTTTTAGGGGACTCAGCTTCTCTGTTTTCCCCAAGCTCCTACCTAGATAAATTAGGGAGCTCTCAGTGCTGCCATACACTTTGATTATCTCTACTACTAGACTTGCTAAACACATATTAAGCTCTCAGTTTGCTGAATACTCAGATGCTTTTGAATTATTTAGGTAAACGATGAGTTTTACTTTGTGTATCCTCTTGCATTTGGAAATGCCAAGAGAAATTCTTCCCTAAAGCAGAAAAGTATGAATGCTTAGTCATGTCCAACTCTTTGTGACTCCATGGACTATAGCCCACTAGATTCTTCTGTCCATGGGATTCCCTAGGCAAGAATATTGGAGTGGGTAGCCATTCCGTTCTCCAGGGGCTCTTCCCAACCCAATGACTGAACCTGGGTCTCCTGTGTTCCAGGTGGATTCATTACCATCGGAGTCACCAGGGGGTCCCCAGAAAAGTGTCTAGTAAACTTCTAGTATAACAGAGACTATATACAATTTATCAGTACGTACTTGCTCTCGAATCATATTTTTGTAGTGAGTCACAATACTGTCATGCTGCTCTAATGTTTTCTTCACCTCTTCTTCTTTTTTATCTTCTTCACTGGACTTATAAATAGCCTTAGTTATCACACCTATAAAAGAAGACATTTAAAAATACTGTTTTATTATCAAGACTTATCAGTAAAAACACATGGCCTAACTGCATGAGGCTTTGGGCTTCCTGGTGGCTCAGCAGTAAAGAACCTGCCTGCCAATCCAAAAGACATGGGTTCAGTCCCTTGGTTGGGAAGATTCCCTGGAGAAGGAAATGGCAACTCACTACAGTATTCTTTTCTGGGAAGTCCCATGGACAGACTACAGTCCATGGGGTTGCAAAAGAGTTGGACATGACTTTGCAACTAAACAACAACTGCATGAGAGACCAGAAGTCATCTTTCTAATCTTACTGAGTGCCAAAAGTCCTTCAATGGGCTACAGACCAAGAGCTAAAAAAAAGATACTTTTAGGCTTATCATATAATCTGCATGCATCCAGAATATACACATAAAATAAAATCATAGGTACTTTCTAATGAGTGTCAAGATGAACTCTTGTCGTCTTACCTTCAAGTTCTTTTACCAGTTTTGTAAACTCATGATCAAATATCATGTATTCCGGACTGGGGAAGTTTGGCTGGGGTTTCTGAGACGCTCTGGAATACAGCTCATGTTTGCTAATAAATCCTAGTTTCTCTATGAAATTCTCTTTGCCAATCCTCTTCTCTATCAGCTGTTTTAGTTTCTCTCTACAGAGATAAGTATATTGAGATGCTTAAAAAGTCAACAAAATAGAAAAGCCTGGTCTCATTATGCTTTGGCAGAAAAAAATTTATCATTATCTTTTGATGATATTAGCAAATTATTTTCCCCTTACTTACTTCATATAGGTCTCAAGAGAGTTATCGTTGAAGTAAATCGAAATGCCCAACAAGAGAGCACATAAGCCTTGGACCAACTGTTCCTCTTCTCCAAGATTTTCTGCAATTTGTCCTGTAAGCTGAAATCTTTGTTAAGAAAACTAACGGTTCACAGTATCAAGAATACTTGATTTCAAAATGTGAATCTGACATGCATTTCACATAAGTTTCAACAAGAAATTCTATACGCAATCCAAGAAAACATAAAACACTGTTATACATGTACAACCCCCCACTCCCGCCACACACACAGCTTAAGCAAGCATCATTATCATCTTAACCATTTAAAACTCTGCAACATAAAGAGAATGCAAACATTTGAGGCATGGAGCTACCTCTAACTGAGAAGAAGAAATAGAAAAGATAGAAAAGATAAATACTTACATGTACCTTACTAAAACATAAAGGATACAAATGGAACATTGGCTGAATTGTGAAGAAAGTGTGTCACTGCAATAGGGCAGTTGCTAAGCCAGGTACAAAGCAACATTAGTAATCCAACTCTTGTCTGTATTTTGCTTCCCTGCAATAAACAAGTTAGCAGAAATCTTTATATGCTTTTCAAACTTGAAGCTGCCCTAAGATCCTTCCCCATCTACATAAAAAGACACTTAACATCTTATAAAAGATGTGTCAGGAATCTGAATTTTAAAAATTGAACAAGAAAATGCACTCTTGTGTCCTCTTTGGACTGCACTTCCGAAACAGAGAGCAAAAATTAGACTTGATCCATGTTTATAAGCATACACCAGGTTATCTGAAATACTGTTAGTGGAAAACTTGATATGCTCAGGAAGAAATATATGATGTGGCTGCTTATAATTTATCAACCTTAAAACATTTTAGCATAAATTTGCTGGCAAATTTAATATTTTTCAATAGGAATTTAAAAAAAAACTAGTTTCTAATAATAACACAAATTCTACTTCCTTCAAAAAATATTAAAAAAAAACCCAAAGACATAATCTCCTGAATTGTTTAAATTCCATTAAAGAATATATTTCTGTAACAGGAAAATAAATAAAACACATTACAAACTCCTGAGAAATGCCAAATAATGAGAAATCACAAGCATAATGGAGAAGAAAAAGATTTATTTAAATTAGCTAAATGCCTCAAACCACTAACTATACTGCTGCTAAGTATGTTAAACAATATTGAAAACTAGCATGTCCATCAACATTACACTTTCCTAAATTTTCATACAACACAATTAAATCCCTTATATGAGCTATTTTCTTAGCTCATAATATTCAGTTCAGTCGCTCAGTCGTGTCCGACTCTTTGTGACTCCATGAACCGCAGCACATCAGGCCTCCCTGTCCATCACCAACTCCTGGAGTCTACCCAAACTCATTCCATTAAGTTGGTGATGCCATCCAACCATCTCATCCTCTGTCATCCCCTTCTCCTCCTGCCCTCAATCTTTCCCAGCATCACGGTCTTTTCAAATTAGTCAGCTCTTTGCATCAGGTGGCTATAATACTGCCCTTGCTCAAATTATATTACATAACGTGCATTTCTGTTTAAGCAAAACAAAACTTGCTTGAAAGAAAATAATGGAAATTAGCACAATAATGCAAAATACAATTATTTAAAAATCAAGACAAGGGATGGATTCAAAAGTAACTATTTCTATGTTTTGAAAAATTTCTATCACTCACCCAGACTATTCTAATTTCATGAACCTTAATGTCAACATCTTGGCCTTTCTATAATCTTTTTTCAAGTATATTTAATTAAATTCAAATTAGACCTCTTCAAATGCCAGGTAAGCTTTAATTAGCATGATTTAGTTTTTACATAAAGAGTTAGTTTTACTTTTTCCTTGCCTTTATGTCATTATTGTGTCCACAGTATATCTTCATGTAACCCAGGTAAACTGAAAGTAAAATTTATTATGGGAATATCATTTGCAGGTACCAATCATACTGACATTGTATAAACAAGGGCATCCTATCAAATCACTGACTGATGTCTGAGTAAACAAAAACGGAATTTGGTTCAATTTTGAAAAGTACATCCTTTGGGGTCTAGCTGAAGGTTAAAAAGAGCAAAGTCAAACAAAACTGGTTAGAACCAGTAGAAGATAGAATGGAACACCTTGTTTATTACAGCAACAATTCTGATTAGGAATGAGCCTAATCAAAACTGTATATATACACTACCATGTGTAAAATAGATAGCTAGTTGGAAGCTGCTGTATAGCGCAGGGAGCTCAGCTCAATGCTGAGATGACTGGGCGGGTGGGGCGGTGGGATGGGGGAAGTGAGAGGGATGCTCAGAGAAGGAGGGTATATGTATACATATGGCTGATTCAGGCTGTTGTACAGCAGAAATTAACACAATATTGTAAAACAATTATCCTCCAATTAAAAAAATTAAGAAAAAAAATAAACAGGAAAGAAATTCAATTAGAGTAGTCATGGAGGGCTCTTTTTATTTAGAAATGAAAGTTCTAAAGATGTTCGCATCAATAGGATCATAAGAATAATAACAAAATGTTAATTTTTTAATATATGTTATAGAAAAAATAATTCACTGCTATATCATGATGTCATTTAATTATAGTGAAGCTAACTGCTATTAAAATCTCTCTGTCCTGGACTTTCCTGGTGGTCCAGTGGCTAAGACTCCAACTACCAATGCAAGGGGCCCACGTTCAATCCCTGGTCAGGGAACTAGATCCCACATGCTGCAACTAAGGGTTCCTATGCCACAGCTGAAGATCCTGCCTGCCACAATGAAGATCGAAAAGTCTGTGCGCCTCACCTGAGATCCAGCACAGCCAAAAATAGAAAAAAATCTCTCTCACACTGTTATCAATTATCCCCCACTGTAAGAGACAACCAAAGTCAAATATTTCTACATGCTGACAACATGGATGTACTCATTCTACTACTGGAATTTTTTCCAGCTTGAAAAAATAAATAAAAGTATAATTAAAGGGAGCCTTAAAAAAGTGGGCTCTCCCTTTTTTAGTGGCCTCTGCTAAAACTGACCAAAAATCTTAGTTTGTTAACTAGTGAAAAATGCTCTCCTTTTTTAGGGGGGGGAAAAAGCTCTATCTAAACTAAAAATGTTTCAAAATACTGTTGGAACCTTTGTCTGAGAACACTTTTGCCTACCATTCACAAATTGCATGATGCATCTGAGTTACACATCTACTGAAAAAAAAAAGGCTGAGAATTATTTCAAATCTTGTTGAAGAGAACCTCGAACATTTCAGAAGAAATAAAGTATTATTCCTAAAAATACATTAATGATACAAAATATGTAAAGTTAACATTTTAAACAACTGGTGTTTAAGTATTAAAATATGGTTCAAGAGTATTATGATCAGATTTACTTCCCAGTGGTGGCGTCTGGAGACAGAGAATAGGAAAGGGACGAGATGGAACTTGTGGGATTATGATCACTATGCTGCATATTTTGTCTTGGGTGGTGGATATAGAAATATATTCAACCATGAAAATCATCAGACTGAACACTTAACGTCTGTGCATTTTACTGTATCTAAATTATACTTTCCAAAATTTCTCTTTTAAATGAATGACATGCACACTTATAAAATTCTTTACTTAGTATTGAAAATTCTGACAGCTAAAGCTGCCAAATCTGTGTGTGAGGTATTCAGTTCAGTTCAGTCGCTCAGTCGTGTCCGACTCTCCGCGACCCCATGAATCACAGCACGCCAGGCCTCCCTGTCCATCACCAACTCCCGGAATACACTCAAACTCATGTCCACAGAGTCGGTGATGCCATCCAGCCATCTCATTCTCCGTCGTCCCCTTCTCCTCCCGCCCCCAACCTTTCCCAGCATCAGAGTCTTTTCCAGTGAGTCAACTCATCGCATGAGGTGGCCAAAGTATTGCAGTTTCAGCTTTAGCATCAGTCCCTCCAATGAACATCCAGGATTGATCTCCTTTAGAATGGACTGGTTGGATCTCCTTGCAGTATAAGGGACCCTCAAGAGTCTTCTCCAACACCACAATGAGGTATTAACATACGTTAAATCATGCTCATGCACAAAGATACAACTCCCAATAGGACCTCAGTTATTAGTATCCACGCTGAGTAACTGAACACATGCCCAAATATGGAATTAAAACTACACACCTTTTTGGCCAAATATCCCAGAAAACAGATCAAACACAAATCACACTCTCCTCCAGCACACATCAAAAATGAATCCAAAATGGTAGTGTAGCATATACGTAACACCCAGAATAACTCAAGATGTTTAAACTCTTTCAAATTACAAATTTATACTTACTATTGTATAGAATAACTCAAGATGTTTAAACTCTTTCAAATTACAAATTTATACTTACTATTGTATATTTTCAATAACCTATATAATATAAAAGTCATCATATCTTTCATACGCTGATTAAAGCCAAAATTTTTAACTCTTAAATTTTACCACCTCTGAAATGGTTTCATTGGAAATAAAGCAGCAAGCTTGGGTGAAAAAAATCACACCAAAAACCCCAAACCAAGGAATTCCAGAAAGTGCAAGCATCCCCAGAGGAAGCACAAGGAGAGCTTCAGACGCTCACTCCCACAGTCCTTAGTAACACCGCTACAGTACCACCCAGAGAGAAACCGGAGAGTCACGGAAGAGATTAACTTGCTGACACATACAAGTGTGAGTAGGATATAACTTCAAACAAGCAGTTAAAAAAAACAATTAACAAAACCCAAGACAAAGAAAAAGGCTGGCTGTAGGAGGAAATGCCTAAGCCCAAACAAGTGATACATACCCGTCGGTTGATCTTATCGCCCTGCAAATTATACATTAAAGATTATTTGAAAATATTACTGCTTGAGAAAAATATATACCCAGAAAAATCCCTCAAATACAGTCTCTCTAGCAACCCAAGCCAACAGTTTGGAACAGGATAGATCTAATCTTTTATTATACCGACGAATGTACATTTTAAAGGAGAAAGGCTAATTTTATAGCACTGTGATTACTTAAAAGTGGGAAGACACCACTATCTTGAGGATTTCTCATTATGCATTTGTTAGAATTGCCATGTTAGAGCTAAGTATGTGGTGATGATGGTCAGACAGTTAATTACTATTTGGCTTAAGAAAAGCTGTTATACACCACTATATTTAAAATAAGTAACTAATAAGGACCTACTGGGAACTCTACAGGGAACTCTAACTCAATATTCTGTAAAAATCTTTATGTGAAAGAATCTAAAAAAGAATGGATATACTTTGCTGTATACCTGAAACTAACACAACATTGAAAATAAAATATACTCTAATACAAAATTTAAAAAAAGAAAAGCCGTTTCCCATATACAGCAACAAGAGAAAAACAAGTATTAAATAAATAAGACTATGAATATTTTGGAGTACTTCTAAAAAATCACTAAGATAAATAATAAAGATAAAGCAGGTTTTCAATCAAAGTACACTGATTCTAAGTAACAAAGGAAGAGTTCAATTCTTTTTTCACTAGCTAAGCTAATTTTTAAGCCTTCTTTTCTAACTCCCTATGGATGGTACTGATGTTTCTTTAAAAGCTCACAATAAAACAATTCAACAAGTGTGGCAAAATTAAAAACTGAGAAGCACCCCACATATCATGGGGAAGGAATAAGATAATACCACTGGATAGAGCAATTTTAGACTTATGGACATTTTCACTCTCCTTGAATGATTCTCCTTGAAAAACTTTACAGTTTTGCTTAAGCATCAACTTGAATCATTTAACAGCAAGGCTGGCACATGTGGGCAAATCATCTAAAAATAGTAAGGGATATTCCTAAATATCAATCCTTTAGCATTCACATTTCAATGAAGCTTCTATACTTTCATTAGGAGTCTAAAGGAATGCAAACATTTTACGTTTATTTACATCTTACTAGGTAAACTATACACCTTGGGGTTCTGAGGATTTGAGAGCTCACAAACATCAAGGGGTATACTGTTTAACTATATGAGCACTGGATTGGCATTTTAGTTTTGTTTTCTGAAAGGAAGATCAACTGCCCTGGGAAGAGAAAGAGCAAGGTACACAGCTATGAAACACTCTATTCCCTCTCATACACTGGCCCGAATTCAGCTATTGAGCAGTAAGAGAAATTGTGTGGATGACAGAAGAAGAAAACAAATGCCCCCCCGCAAAAAAACTCCACCACCTTTCTGTCCAGAACATGTGTTTTCATCCTGATGCAGACCTTATTCATTATTTGGCAAAACCATTCTGATAGTATTATTTCCTGCTTTCTCTCCACAAAACCATTTCTTGTAACAGTGAGCTAATGAGCAGAATTTGCCTTGTTCCCTTTCCATTTTCAATCCTTGTGTCACTGACATCAAAATGAAACCTTCCACCCCCTCCCTAGAGAAATCTTGCTGGTCACCTTACCTGTGAAAGAATGTTGGTGCACTGCTGCAACAAAGAAACTGGAGGATTGCCAATACTTGTAGCAAGTTGAACCCTGAGCAACTGTTCTTTCTGGGTAGCGTTTTCTTGCAAAGCATGGGCAAGGGCCACGGCAGCACACCAGTTTGAAAGCGAATCAGTAGAAAATAAACCTCCGCATAACAACTGACCAGCTGAGACCGTATTGCCTGTTGCTACAAAGGTGGCAGGCAGATAACAATGAGGTAAAAATGAATTATGTTGTTTTCACACACATAAAAATAGTATGAAATATACTTAAAAATCTGTTAATTAGCAGTATTAAGTAACACTTACAAAAGTTTGTTTTTACAAAATAAAATTTAAATGATGACAAAAAAGTATCTTGAAAAGTAGCAAAACAAAGAAATATTAGAACACTTAAGGCATCAAACTGATGATGGTATATTCCAGAAATTATGGCCTTAATTAAAAACTACACTTCTAAAACAAATTGAAAGGAAATGTTATATTTTAAACAAAACATTACATACTAATATTCTACATTTTAAATATCTACTACACATTTATTTTTTACTATTAAAAGATAATTATTTATTTTAAAAATTAGAATTAAATTATTTACCATCAATAGTGGAAGGCAGAAGCGTTGACACAATTTCTCCTTGTCCTTTCTGATTTTTATATAAGAAACACTGGAAACAGTAGAGAACAGCACAGCGTAATACAAATGGCTGCCTTTCATTAACCATGGACATGAGAAGTACTACGATGGCTGGTCTGTTGCATTTAAAAAGAAAAGAACAAAAAGAAATATTGCAGTCTACATACATAAATCAATAGCTAGTCATTTTAGTTGACTGAAAAGCCACAGCCAGAACACTAGCAAGTTAACTATTTGCATCTCCATTTCACAGAAAAGATATCTGCAGCTGAGAGAAATGAAGTGATCTGCTTGCTAAGGCACACGGCTAGGAAGTAATGAGTGAAAGTCGCTCAGTCGTGTCCAACTCTTTGCGACCCCGTAGACTATACAGTCCATGGAATTCTCCAGGTTAGAATACTGGAGTTGGTAGCCTTTCCCTTCTCCAGGGGATCTTCCCAACCCAGGGATCGAACCCAGGTCTCCCGCATTGCGGGCGGATTCTTTACAAGCTGAGCTATCAAGGCACACAGCTAGGAAGTAATACCTGAGTACAAATACACAAGTTCTGAAGACTGGAAACTCTTAAAATACCAACATATTTATCTTATCAGATAATTTCTTGTTTCAAAACACAGGACTGAACTCCTTAAAAGAATAAGACGTGCAGACAAGATACACTGATCCGTCTGCGGGATCTCAGGATTTCTCTCTTCCTACCTTGGTGGGTTTGAAGGTGCATTTACAGAAGCAAAGTAGTCTTGGTTTACTTGGCAGCCTCGAATAACTTCTGATACAGTATTAATGGTCTGTAATGAACATAAGTGGAGAAGAAAATTTAGAGAAAGCAAGTTGAAGGAAAAACCCTGTTTCCAAAAGAAGAAAATGTTACATTCTTTTGCTTTCTGCTTTTAAACAACAAAACTTAGATAACAAAAATGTCAGTTACAGCATTATAATCTTGTAACACTTCTGTGAGATTATATTTTAAAACACTAAGCGCCTCCAACTAAAAATAAACTTGACCACATGCATTTAAAATCTCAAAAAAACTAAAATTAATAATATCCTCTAAGAGAGAGAATCTATTTCTACAAAGCAAGAAAAAGGATGCTTAAAAATAAAATCAGAGAACAAATTTAAAATGTAACAAATTACAAATTCAATTTAAGGATGAGGCTGATAAAAACCTCCAAGTAAACAGAATAAAAAGACACTGGGTCCAGAAAGTCCAATGATCTATTAATAGAGTTCAAGACAAAGAAAAGAGGAAATTGTCAAGGAACACACAAAACTTCCTCAGAACTGACGTACTTATGTCTCTAGTTTGAAAGGGCCCAATGAGTGCTAAAATTTAGCAGGGTGGAGGGGTAGAGTCTGTAATACAGCACATCATCAGGAAATTTCAGAAACAAACCAGAAAGAAAGATTCTAGAGAAAGAAAGTAGGTTATCCAAAAAGACTCAAAATGGCTTCAGACTTCTTAGTAGCAACACTGGAATAATGTTCTGAAAGTTGAGTGTTAATAATTTCCAATTCTGAATTCCATACCTAACCAAACACTAGATTAATTCTGAAGGTGGAGGAATGACATGAAAAAGCTAAAACCAAATTATCCTGCCATTCACCCCCTTTCAGGAAGTTAAGTAAAATAAGATAATGAACCAAGGGGTGGTAGAAAATGACATAGCATCTAGATAACCAAGGAATCCCCTGGAGGCTCAGATGGTAAAGAATCCACCTGCAATGAGGGAGACCTGGGTTTGATCCCTGGGTTGGGAAGATCCCCTGGAGGATGGCATGGCAACCCATTCCAGTATTCTTGCCTGGAGATTCCCAATGGACAGAGGAGCCTGGTGGGCTACAGTCCATGGAGTCGCAAAGAGTCGGACTCAACTGAGCGAATAAGCATGGCAAAAGGATCATTAGAGAGAGAGTGAATCAAAGGATAGGGACTTCCCTGGTGGTCCAGGAGGTAAGACTTAATGTTTCCAATGCAGGGGGCCCAGGTTGAATCCCTGGTCAGAGAATTAGACTCCACATGCCACATACCACGAAGATGCAAATAAATAAATAAAAGGTAAGTCCCAGGGTAAGAGCTGTGTGACAGAAGAGAATAAGCAGCCCATATTGGAGCAGGAGGATAGAGGACTTTCAGAAGGTCTGAAGTGGGGAACATATTGTTAAGCTTATGACAGTGTTAATATGCATAGACAGAAAAATCAGTAAAATGAAAAAGAATATCATTGTAACTCAGGAAAGAAAAAGGGTTATTTAAAAAAAAAAGTACAGGGCTCTGGCTTAGCAAGAAACAGTATTGGAATAGTGAAAAAACTATAATTCTGATTATCAATTTAAAAATAAATTACTGGGGTGACAGGAGGAAGTAAATTGGGAGGGTTATACAGGGGGAAGTGAGGCTTAGATAGGAAGGGAGTCCAAAGATAGTTTTTCTTATAAAACTTTCACTATTATTTGTACTTTTAATGTACATGTGGTAATTTGAGAAAAGAAATTTACATAAACCTTTCTTTTCTTCAAACTAACTTCTTTTTCTTAATAGGCAGGAAACAGAAAATGCGATATGTCAAGGAAAAATAATTATTATTGTACGAATAAGACAAGTCTGACTTGACTAAGTCATACTGTTCTCAAAATTAAAAATATAAATCATTACTGTGCACTCCTGTTGAATATAATAAAATTAACAAGAAATCTTCTAAGCGTTAACATTATTTACGTGCTATTAAACTTGCAGAATGAATACACCTTTTGGAATTGCTACTGTCTTCATTATGCTAATTATACTTTTAGTGTCAATAAGGAATTTAATAGACAAGAATGATTAACAGTTGCTGTTTTTCATTCAGCTGATATCTAATTGTTCCTAGGCTTCCTGATTTCAGCTTCCACAGAGTGGCTTCTGCCATCACTTGGTTTACCTCAGTCAGGATATCAGCAGGAACTCCAGTGGCCATTAGGATAGTACAAAGCTGCTGCAGTAAGCCGCACTGGAACATAGCTTTTTGGCAGCTACTGGTAGCACCAGGAGGGTTGTTGGGAGATACTAGTACACGAACAAGCTGCGAAAGAAAGAGAACACAAAATCTGTCTTTTAGAGATTTGAAAAGTCTTGAGACAAATTTGATCTATATGAATAGAGAACCTGTGTAATGGATTCCCTGAACTGCTCAGCCAGATCTATAGCATGCAATGCTTTGACAGGATTTTACTCATACTTCTTTCAAAATTGGTGTGAAAGTGTTAGTCACTTAGTCATGTTCGACTCTTTGCCACCCCATGAACTGCAGCCTATCAGGCTCCTATATCCGTGAAATTCTCCAGGCAAGAATACTAGAGTGGGTTGCTATTCCCTTCTCCAGGGAATCTTCCTGATCCAGGGATCAAACCTAGGTCTCTCGCACTGCAGACAGATTCTTTACTGTCTGAGCCATCTCCTCTCAAACCCTGTCACTGCTTAATCACCTAAGTTTTTGTAATATCCTGTGCTTCATTTCCTCCTCAAGGGTATCTTCCCAACTCAGGGACTGAACCCACATCTCCTGCATCTCTTGCACTGGCAAGCGGATTCTTTACCATTGCGTCACCTGGGAAGTACCATCAAAGTCCTAGATGGCATCTTTTTCCAAGAGAAAGCTGTTTTAGCTGCATTGAAAATCTGTTGCTTTGTGTAGCCACCTTCATTAACTTGCTGCAGCTTCTACAATCAGCACTTGTTTCACTTGTGTTAATACTTCTGTGTTATGAAGAAGATGGCTTCTTTCCTTAAACCTCATGAACCAATTTCTGCTAGATTCAAACGTTTCTTCTGCAGCTTCCTTACCTTTCTCAGCCTTCATGGAATTGAAGATGGTGAGGCCTTTGTTCTAGAGTAGGCTCTGGCTTACGGGAATGTTATCACTGGTTTGGTCATTTATCCAGGCCACTAAAGCTTTCCCCACATTAGCAATAAGGCTGCTTCAGTTTCTCATCACTCGTGTATTCACTTACTCTCTCCTTCAGTAACTCTTCCTTGGGGTTTACAGTTTGGCTAACTGGTACAACAGGCCTAGGTTTCAGCCCATCTTCGCTTTCAATATGTCTTCCTTACTCAGCTTAATCATTTCTAGCTTTTGATTCAGAGCGAGAGACATCCGACTCTTCCTTTCACTTGAACACTTAGAGGCCACTTACAGGCCACTGTAAGGTTATTAACTGGTCTAATTTCAACACTTATGTCACAGCAGATAGGGAGACGCGAGGAGAGGGCGACAGGGAACGGTCAGTTAGAGGAGCTGTCAAACACACACATTTATCAATTAAGTTGTCCATTTTACATGGGTATGATTCGTGGTGCCACAGAATAATTACAACACTCATAGCAAAGACCACTGATCACAGATCACCATAACAAATAATAATGAAAAGGTTTGAAATACTGTGAGAATTACCAAAATGTGACACAGAGACATGAGGTGAGCAAGTGCTGGTGAACAAAAGCTGACAGACTTGCTTGACACAGGGTTGCCATAAACCTTCAATTTGTAAAAAGTGCAATTATCTGCAAAGCACAATAAAGTGAAACACAGTAAACTGAGGTATACCTATATTTAAAGCAAACACCAAATTATGTGTCATTTTTCCCATAAATATTTCTATATGCCTCCGATAAAAAGAATTTATAATCATCATGCCATTATTACACCTAACAAAATCAACAATAACTCCTTAAGTAAGTAAGTGTTAGTCGCTCAGTTGTGCCTGACTCTTTGCAACCTCATGGACTGCAGCCCACCAGGCTCCTCTCTCTATGAGATTTTCCAGGCAAGAATATTGGAGTGGGTTGCCATTTCCTTCTCCAGGGGATCTTCCCAACCCAGGGATTGAACCCGGGTATCCTGCACTGCAGGCAGATTCTTTATTGACTGAGCTACGAGGGAAACCCAATAATTCCTTAATGTCATCTAATAGCAGTTGGGTATCTTAACTGATAATATAAATAATCACATTTCTAGATAACAAAGAAGTAGGAGGGATGGTTGAAGAAAGAGGTAATACTTATAATGATAAGAAAATAAGTGAAGAACTAATAGTAATATTCAAATACATTACAAATATGCAAAGTATCACAATAAATTGATATGTATTTTCCCAGAGGGAATGACTAGGGGATGTTTGTAGATGTTATATCCAGGCAGATTTTGACTCATTATATAGATTAAGCTTTTTATAATTAGAACTATCCAACAACAAAAAGGAGTCTCTCATTAGGTAATGAGTTTTCTGAGAGTCAATGGCAGGATCGATCCAAAAAAATGGAATAGAAGGGATTCCTACAGGTAGAAATAGTCATGAAACTATCATTCCAGGAAAAAATTTAAATGTTTCACAACTAAAAAAATTTCAAAAAGAGGCTTTCTTCAAATTTAATTTGCGAAATTTAAATGAACGATCCTCAAGTGGATCAATTTCAATTTTTAGTGGCTTAGAATTCCATCATAATTATAACTGGGATGATGAATAATTCCAGTTAGGACGTATATATCCAAAAAGGATTGTTTATCACCATTTACAATGCATTTTCATTTGTTATATAACAGAGAACTTGAAATATAAGCAACCCTAAATATAAGCAATAAAAATATCAAGAAAGAGCCTTCTAATAGTTTGAAAAGCAGGAGATAACCTGTGGCCTGTGAAGCTATGAAATACATCAACTACTACGTCTTTGAATGGAGACTACATTACAGTGAATTAAGCTCAGTTTCTTTATTTTGAAGTTTATGTTCTTCAATAACTACTATCTAGTGTACTCACTTTCTAGAAGAATACTTAAAGAACTAACTTACTTCCATATATAACTAGAATACTGTTTTTCTGTTTATATGCAGCATTCTATTCTAAATTGTTTTTGGTAAAATAGTGCTTTACATTTTAACAAGTGACTTTCTCATTAACAATTACTTTTTGCAAAAGTTAATTCTTTAGGTAGTACCCTAAACTATAAAACATGAGTAAGCTCCTCAAGCAGTTTAGATTTTCACTCTGGAAGAAAATATATATGTAACTGCTACATCATGAGAACCCTTCATTTTCTCTAACCACATTTTGAAAATCATTTTTCTAGAGAAATTTCCTTTGTTAAGAAGGCAGTGTTGAGCAAAGATATCAACTTTACCACTGGAACACTATTTCTGAAACATTAAAAACTAACAGCCTTGAAATGTGTGATACTGAAATGTAAAAACAGAAACAACGAAGTTGGGAATATCAATAGAGTCTGCCCATGTTCTCCTGTAAAATATTTCCCTAACAGTTTTTAAGGCATATTCTAAATAGGTTAATTATAGTTTATTATCCAAACTGGGACACTTCTGAAGTGAAAGAGGACACGATTAATAATTACAAAATGAATAGTGACCTGGTAAACTGGGGCATATGGTCACCCTAATTATCAATCAACCCTATGTGGGAAACTCCCAGAGAAGGCAACAATATGCAGATTTTAATTACCAGTCTGATTAACCACCTAGTTCTGAGGAACACAACTTTAGAAACAGAGGGACATTCAAAGACCCACAAGAATCACTAGAAAGTAAGTTAGGAAACTGGTATAAACTTAAGGGTTTGGAGAAGGGGGATTCAATAAAGGGATAAATAAGTAAAATACTTAAAAAATGTCAAAATTTTCTGATTCAGAATTCATTTGGGATGCTACTGTCTTCACTTTTACTATCCATCACCACCAAGCTTTCACCACAGAGCTTAAATGAAATTCATGTGACTTGTTAATTTAATTTGTATTAAACATTAAACTCAAGATTATTAATTTTTGAGGGCAGGGACATCGTCATCCAATTCCAAGCATCCAGTGTCTGGCTCTCAGTAAATGTTTACTGAATGAATTTCTATGCTGAACTTAATATTCTGAATACTAAAATTTATGATATTAAACCTTAAATGAAGAAAGCAGATTTAAAAAATTCAATTCAACAGCTAACTTATTATTTTCTAGTGTAAAACCTATCAGGAAACTATATGTTTGGATGTGCTTTAAAATAACCCAACAGGGCAAGAGAGGGGAATAAAAAATGAAACAGTACTGTCAGATGTTAACAGTTGTTGAAACAAAGTGTATGTGTGGGAGGAAGGAAATCTCTATCTCTGAATGTAACTGCAAATCTCCATATCAGAACATTCTTACTTTTTTTTAAAGCCCACCTGAAACCAATTCAACATCCTGGATTGACCAGGACTGTTTTTGATAAAGGACTGTTGTCAAAATTATCACATTTATGTCTGAGGACAGTGTACCTGTAGCATTAGGTGCAGATTAGTCACTTTCTGTGCAGACCAGCCAGAATTTTCATCTCCAACTTCAAACCAAGGTTTCATACGCTGAATATATGAGCCTTCTTTAAAAAAATTTTGATTGGAATTGTTGTTTTTTAACAAGTTTTGGAGCAGAATCAGACAATCTTCCACTACTATACCTGGGGAAAGAATATAAAAAACAGGAATGTGAAGAGTGATAGAACCTGAAGGAAAACTCAATCCCCAAACATTTTTTAAAAACAAAAATCTCCATGCGCAGCCTCTCCTCAGCATGCACAGCAGTGAGCCTGTTCTTCCTCAGGTCCCCCAGGGATCTCCTGACTTCTCTTTTTGATTCGCCACTCATCTCAATAACTCACACAGTTTCTTCACATTCAGCTTACACATCATTCCTTCAGGAATGATTAGTAAGATCCAATGACTAGGTTAGGATCACCAGCCATATGCTCTCACAGTAGCCTGCTCCTTTTATTATTATGTAGCATCTGTCTTCTCCATTAGCTTATAATTCATGAAGACAGGAATTTGTGACTGTCCTACTCACCTCTGTATCCTCAGCAGATATAGAGATAAGACATCAGCCATATACAAGGGAAAGTGAAAGTGAAAGTTGCTCAGTCGGGTTTGACTCTTTGCGATCCCATGGACTATACAGTCCATGGAATTCTCCAGGCCAGAATACTGGAGTGGGTAGCCTTTCCCTTCTCCAGGGGATCTTTCCAACCCAGGGATTGAACCCAGGTCTCCCGCATTGGATTCTTTCCCGCATTGGTGGATTCTTTGCCAGCTGAGCCACAAGGGAAGCCCCATATACAAGGTAGGTCACTACTAAATATTTGTTAAATGAATCAATTATTGTAATCTCTAAGAAGCACTTGACATTGTTGTCTCAATGTCTCTTCCTTGAAACTTCCTCTTCTCTTGGTTTCTAAAACACTAATTACTCCCTCCCTGGTTTTCCTTACAGATGTCTGGTCACTCCTCAGGCTTCCTAGGCAAAGAGCTCTGTTTCCTCTGCAAAGCCTATGACGAAGGCTGGATGCTTATTGTGAGTAGGTTCCTCTGTGTATATACCCACACTTCTGTGTCTACTACTTGAGCTGCATGATTATAAGAATTAATTGCTTTTTAAAAAATTAAGACTATTTTTTTAGAGCATCTTCAGGTTTAAAGAAAATCTGAGCAACAAACACAGGGAACTCCCACACACTCTCTCCCTGCCAGTGTCTACTGCTCTTACTATTTAGCATTAGCGTGAGGTACATTTGTTAGACTGATGAATGAATACTGATACACTATTAACTCATGGTCATAGTTTACAGTAGGGCTCATTCTTTGTAAGTTCTACAGGTTTCAACACATGTATTAATTTTATGTACCCACCATTACAGTGTCACATAGAATAGATTCACTGCTCTAAAAATCCTGTGACCCACCTATTCATTCCTCTTTCTTTTCTTCAAGACTCACTCATGATAAAAACTCTTAGCAAAAATCAGAGTAAAAGGTGAAATATCAACATTCTCATTAAAGTCAGCAATTATTCTAACACTGTATTAAAGATTCTAGTGGGCTTCCCTGGTGGCTCAGATGGTAAAGAATCTGCCTTCAATGCGGGAGACCTGGGTTCGATCCCTGGGACAGGAAGATCCTCTGGAGAATGAAACAGCAACCCACTCCAGGATTCTTGCCTAGAGAATCCCAAGAACAGAGGAACCTGGCAGGCTATAGTCAACGGGGTCACAAGAGTTGGACACCACTTAGTGACTAAACCACCACCAAAGATCCTAGTCTGTGCGATGAGACAAAGAGGACAAGAAAACTGGTATAAGAAATGAAAGAAAGAAAAAAGGATTACACTGTTTGTAGAAGATGTCATATCTACACAGAAAGTCCGATGAGAACTAATGATTTAATAAGATAATTGGATACAAAAATCAATATATAAAAAATCAAATAGTTACCATTTGAAAATGTAATTGAAAAGAAAGATTTCATTCATATGTAACAAAAAGTATAAGATACCCAGGAATGAATCTAATAAAAAAAGGTATACAACTCTTGTGTTTAAAATTATAAACATTAGGAAGACTTGAATACATTAAAAGATATACCTGGGTTCATGGAGAGAAAAAAAATCAATGATGATTCTGTTTAATCTTTACACTCTCTATATTTTCAATAAACATCCCAACTGGGATTTTCAGATAACTTGAATAGATATTAAGTTTCACTTAAATGAAGAATAAAGAAAACAGACACTAAGACAAACTATGAAGAGGGCCAAGATAGGAAATTCTTTCAATATTCTAATAGATTATTTTGAAGCTTTAGTAATTAAGAAAGTATGGTTTAGTGTAGAACTAGACAAACACTAGTGAAATAGAACAGAGAACTCAGAAACAGACCTTCACATGTATGAAATTTGATCACAAATCTTATACCATCATTCGAAAGAAAATTCCTATGAATTAAATGCAAAAGACAAGTTTTTAAAGCCTTTAGTACAAGAAAGTGATGGAAACTCCCTTTATGACCATGAGATAGAGAAAGATTTCTTAAACAAAACCCAAAAGCATAAACTATAAAAAAATCTAACACGTGATTATATTAAAATTTTAAACTTTAATAGAAACACTATAAACAGACTAAGAGAAGATAACTAAAACATGTGTAATCAACAAATGATTAGTGTCCAGAATATACAAGAGCTTCCAAGTAATCAACTGGAAATGGAAAAATGATCTTACATAAAAACGGGCAAGAAGGTAATTCAGAGGGTTCACGGATACACAAAAATAGACAGTGACTATACTAAGATCATGGCAATCAGTTCCATCACTTCATGGTGTATAGACGGGGAGAAAGTGGAAACAGTGATGGACTTTATTTTCTTGGGCTCCAAAATCACTGCAGATGGTGACTGCAGCCACGAAATTAAAAGATGTTTGCTCCTTGGAAGAAAAGCTCTGACAAACCTAGACAGCATATTAAAAAGCATATAGTCAAAGCTATGGTTTTTCCAGTAATCATGTACGGATGTGAGAGTTGGACCATAAAAAATGCTCAGCGCCAAAGAATTGATGCTTTCAAACTGTGGTGCTGGAAAAGATTCTCAGAAGTCCCATGGACTGAAAGGTGATCAAACTAGTCAATTCTAAAGGAAATCAACCCTGAATACTCATTGGAAGAACTAAGCAAAAGCTCCAATACTTTGGCCACCTGATGTAAAGAGCTGACTCGTAGGAAAAGACCCTGATGCTGGGAAAGACTGAGGGCAGGAGAAGGGGTGACAGAGGATGAGATGGTTGGACGCATCAACTCAACAAACACGAGTTTGAGCAAACTCTGGGAGACAGTGAAAGACAAGAAGCCTGGCATGCTGCAGTCCATGGGGTCGCAGAGTCGGACATAACAGTGACTGAACAACAACATACCCATGAAAATATGCTTAACCTCATTATTAACTTAAGTAATGAAATAAAATCTCAGTAAGATAACTCACTCTCTTTGCATGTGTGCTCAGTCCGTGTCTGACTCTTTGCAACCCTGTGGACCACAGCCCACCAGGCTTCTCTATCTGTGGGAGAGAATACTGGAGTGGGTTGCCACTTCCTTCTCCAGGGAATCTGTGTCTCCTGCATTACAGGTGGATTCTTTACTCACTGAACCACTGGGGAAGCCCTAAGTAACTCATCCAATCTTTTCTGCTTATCTAATTTTGTTTCATCTATATTCTAATGACTCAAATCTTTATCGCCAGTGTGGCCCTGCCCTCCAGATTAGTAAACCTACTAATCTCAACCATACTATCATACTTGCCAACTTCAGTTCAGTGAATGCAAATATACCCATTTTTCTCCTCTGACTCTGGTGTTAGGTTTTTTCAATCAATTTCCCACTAAAAATATCTAAAAATGCTGAACTAACAAAAAAAGTCCAACAGCAATGAAGTGACAGTACAGCAGGCTAAAACTGACAAGAAAATGGGTATCTACACAGCTAGATAAGTACAAAAGTACCTTTTAGCTGGCAGTACATTTCTCGATTTTGATAAATCTAAACTTTTCATTTTGACAGTCTCATTGGGACAGAAGGAAAATAAATCAAAGCCAAGGGTATACAAAAGGTTGGCAAGGAATCTAACAGAAAACTCTTCACCTAATAAACCAAAACCTCAAAGGACATATCCCCAGGGGACATACAGTGAAAAGTTAACCAGTACTCATAGATTGGCCTGGGTTTGCATTGCCTGAATGGTCCAGGAAATATCAAGCCTTCAATCTGGAATAAGGTGTTCCCAGATAAACTGTAACCCCAGGGCTTGCCAGAGACAAACACATTTTCTATGCAAGAAATTACCTTCATCCTAGGATTCAAATTCCTGTAACTAATTCTCTTAAGTACGACACAAAACACAGTAAAAGAAAGCCATGTACACAAAAAACATTGTACCATGTGTAAAAACCAGTAGAGCAAAGTACCAGACCCACCAAGACTTAAAATACTAGGATTATCAGAGACCATAAAATAATTGTTTCTTACATTTAAAGAAATGAAAAGATAAACTGAAAGTATATGCAGAAAAAAGGAAGGTGTAAAAAACTACCTAGCAAATTTGCCAAAGTACCAGACAGAACTTATAGAAGAGAAAAATTTAAAACTCAATGATACATGCAAAAGCTGATCAAATACAGGTGAAGAGAGAACTGGTGAAACAGGAAACAGATCAGAAGAAATAATCCAGAAGAAAATCTGGAAAGATAAAAAACAGAAAACACAGAAGAGAAAGTACAATGGTAAGGTGAGACTCTAGTCAGATGACAGAGAACTGACTGAGTTTAGGAAGATTTCAAAAAACGTGACAAAGTAGTATTGGAAGAGATACAGCTGCGATTTCCAGAAATGAGGAGATACCAACAGATTCTGAAAGTCTAAGAAATATTAAGCAGGATAAATAAAGAGAAGTCCATACTCAACAAACCACAGAGGAAGAAAGAAAGACTATAAAGCATCCATCCTCCCACAGGAAAGCCTCTTTCAACATCTAACAAAACAACAAAAAAAGGCACACGTTCTTTCTCCCTTCAGAGAAAGTTAATTCAATTCCTTGAGAATTCAACAATTCAATTCCTTAACTTCCATTCCTGAGAAGTTAACAATTCAATGAGAGCAAAAGGAACCTTCTCAAATCAATCTCTTCATACTATACCTCCATCACTGTTCCCCTCCTCTGTAATAATGTCCAGTAGTCTCTCAAAGGCATTTTCAAAAGCAACAATTTTCTGGATTGCTCCATTGCTTCTTGTTAGAGCCTGTAGTAGTAAGACGCCCTTATGGAGAAGAAAGACAATGTTGAGTGGAATACAACTTTTTTAAGACTTATTTAAAGATTACTTTAAAAATCACAGAGATTTAGAAGTGGCAGTAATTTTACAAGTCCAACTCATTTGCTTTATAGACAGGGAAAAAAAGGATATAGAAGGTGAGCAATTTGCCTCCCAAAGCTATACAGATTTCAAAAGACAGACCCCCTGACTAGAATCCATGTCGAGCAATTCCTAATTCAGTTCTTTTTTTCACCATTCAATACAAATATACAACAATTCTTGCACATTCATCAGTCATTACATAGCTTTCACTGTGGTCTAAGAGAGCTGAACATGATTGTATCTATCTCAGTAATGCCTCTGTATGTAATACAATAGTAACAATAAGAAATTGTGAAATCAATAATATAAGTCAATAAACACTACCACATTCTAGCAGCGAAAGTTCAACTATTCTTATAATTATTCAGCCTGCAAATTCTCCAGATTTAATTCTAAAAGTTGACAGGTGAAAAAAATAAAAAGGATGAGAATTCATGTCTCATGAATAGCATGTCTAGTACAAAACAATTCTCTGTAGTCTTTACTTCTGATTTTTAGTTTTACTCAGTTCCTACTGAGCCAGATTTAGTTTATATATCTGCAACCACTTAATCATTCAAGAAAAACTCACTGTTAACCACTGCTGCTTATTTCACTATCGAACGAGACTTTCACAAGCTCACAGGGAGTCTAACAAACTGAGACTGAAGGTCTTTACCAACAGGCTCCCGAGAGATTTAAGCATGTCGGTAACTATCACCGAATGCAATGAGAAATATTAAAAAGAAAGAAAAGAAGGAAACGGAAGTTTGAAAAGAAGGAAACGGAAGTTTTAAAAGAAGGACGAAGACAGAAAAATTACAGAAGAGCGAGGGGAAGCAGTGTATTATTCCAGGCAGCCACATAGTGCCCCGAGTGACCACCAGGCATGCCAGTTAGCTTCTTCTGATTGCTATAGGGTATAATATGCTGTTTATTACGCAACGCTCAATAGTGAGTATGTGCAAAAAATTCAAATGGATTTGTTAAACCAAAGGAAGGATGGCTGTAAAACTCCAAAATCTAATAAACATTATAGCAAAAATATAACTTAATCCCTAACTGTAAAATTAATGAAAACCAACATAAATAGAGAATCATTTTATCTGTCTCAAATAAAAACAGGAAAAAAGGTTAGGAGCAGGAAAAAAGAAAAACAGTAAATAGTTAGAAATGCTATATTTAAAAACCAAGATAACGCAGTTATATACACACACAAATTATATCTGAAAATGAAAATAAATGATAATAATACTATAACGATACAGGAAGAGAGAATTTATTTATTAATTGGTTTGTATGTATGTAATAATTCTTTATTAATTGGTCTGTATCTTATTTGAACTGAGGATCAAGAAAGGAGCAGAACAAATTCGGGTTTAAGACACATAGTAGTATTTTAGTCAAGAAAAGACACTCAAAATTCCTAATAGGTACACAATTCTTAAAAGAATATTAAGGAATAAAAAAATGTCCTCAGAAACCAATACATTTTAAAGCAATTTTCCTCCAATTAAAAAAAAAATAAAAAAAAAAAGCCCTTCTCATGAGTTTCATTACTATATTATTTCATCACTTATAATACTGCATTCACATACATACTACAAAGTTTTAAATACAAAACTAAAAATACTGCCAATGTGGATAAGAAGTCAAGAGCATTTCAGTTTTGTCTTTGATTTGCCATGAACCAGTTGTGAGACCAAGAACAACTCAAATGGTATTCACTAGCACTTAAGATGGGGAAGGCACAAGGCCGGATGCCACAAATAAAAAGATGAATAAGACATCCCTCACAAAGAACAAGTCACTTGGTTTCTGTGCATCCTGGGCCACTGTATAAATATGGAGACTAAATCAGTTTGATTCTAAAGTTTAAAGATTTTTCCAATTGCCATCTAAAGTATTATGGTTTTGGTCACGTTGTAGATAACAGAAAAAAATGGTCAAGCAGCAAAACAGGATTGCATCAAAACAAAACAGTACTGGTCAATATAAAATACTCAAATGTATATGCAAATATTAAAGTAAATCAGAATGAAGAATTAACAACTCCAGAGCAAATCATGTGAGTTAACTAGAGATTACAAGGAAAATCCTTTGAAATATATTCAATCAATTAAGGGTGGAGAGTTCAAATGCAGCACTTTGTTAAATTTATGCAGTTCAATGTCTAGGGATGTTTCCTGTACTCTCTCTGGAGGCACAGTCTGGGATCAGTACAATCTTTCATAAAAAGATGGAAGAAATCCTAAACTTATAGAAGGCATAAATTCGAATAACAAAATCATTTGTCTAACCAAAATACTGAATAGGCAGAAAACAAAGAAATAATGGGGCCTTGTATATAATTTTAAAAGGTCTGAACCATTAACCCAATTTTCCAAATCTAATCTCTTATAACTCTGAAAAAGGTTCAACAAAGATTTCGTTTGCAAAAGAGAATAAAAGCTGCATATTCTTAGGCTTTTAAAAAAAATTTAACTTACATCATTACGTATAACTTCCCTGGAATCTGCTAATAAGTCCATCAATCTTGAAACACCTAGAACATATAACCATGTGTAAAACACTGGCAGATCAAAAATACCAATAGTGATTCAAATTATAAACAATTTATTAACACATCATTTCAGTTATAAAAGTGATCCCTATTTCTATTTTCTTGTTGTTTTATTTTTGTTTGTTTTTTATGATTCGCACTTAAAAAAAATTTTTTTTTGGCCTTGTCATGAGGCATGTGGGATCTTGGATCCCCGACCAGGGATAGAACCCACACCCCTTGCATTCAAAGTGCAGAGTCTTAACCACTAGACTGCCAGAGAAGTCTGTGACCCTCACTTTTAAATCAAAATAATATAAGGAAGATGAGTCACTTACCCATGGGACTGACTAAAATAATTTGCTGCACCTGAGGCCCTAGTTGTTTTAATAGAGAAGTAAGAAGCTTCACGCCAGGCCAGCGGACATGGAAATCAAACTCCTATAAGAATTCAAAATATTTAACATTTGTAATTCGTATTTTCAAGAAAAACTTTTTTTTCAATTAGTAGTATGGTACCAAAAACTATAAGCAAACAAAGAGAGTTTAGCAAACTTTAAAAAAGTAATTTAAGAAATAAAAAGAAAGGTTATAAATGATCAAACTGATTAAACTGTTACTGACTAGATATAATTATACTTTGTAAAAATGGAAATAAGCAGACAGTATTTGAAGAGATTATATAGGTCTTAAAACAAACGTGAATCTCTTGCAATGATACAACAAATTTCACTATCTTAAAAAGGAACGTATGCATTGCTTCCTCAATAACACCCAAAAAGACAACAAAAGAAGCACAAAAAGAAGGGCAACAAAAGGGCAAAAAAAGAAGTTCTTTACTTACCTCCAATAAAGATAAGAGAAGAGTGACATTTTCTTGCTGCTTAATGAAAATTTCTGTAAACTGGCTTCCCAAATCCTCACTCTGTCTTGTGGAGTTTTCTTCTGTAAAATTCAAAGATAAAGTACTGAACATGATGCTTTATTATTTTAAAGTATCTGTTTTGTTGAAAAAGCTAAGCAGAAACGATAATTTTCTTGGAACAGTGTGGCTGGAAGTGGTATCACGATTATGCTGGAAGGACATATCCTTAAAATTACTTTCAGTGTCATTTAAAGAAATTTTTATTCTTTAAATGTTTATGACATTCAAAGAAAATATATTTAGATCTCCACATTTTCTCAAGGTCATTTTTAGGTTAAACTTCTAGCTAGAGTACAAGGGAACTTACTGGGGCAATGGAAATATTCTATCTCAAACGTGATACTGGTTACACTACTATATACATTTGCCCAAACACACAGGACTATACAACCCCTAAGAATAAATTTTAATGTATGTAAATTATACTCCCAAATCCCCTCCCCGCAAAAGATTACTTATCACATAGTCCTTGCTGACTCTTAGTCTCTTAGTGTTATTGAGTTAAATAATTCAATTTTAAAGTTAAATCGATCATCTAAAGATTCTTCAGTATCTTTTTCAAAAAAATTAACATATACATCCTATAAAGTTATTTGGCAGTAAAACCAGAATTTGCATGCAATTTTTCATTCATTTTTTAAAAGATTTTATATTTGTCCTTAAGATTTAATTCTTAAGGTCACTAAAAACTGAAGCAACAATTGCCAAAGCAAATTAGCATTTGAAATCTGCCTACACTATAAATGCAATATAGAGATGGCAAATACACTACTCTCATCCCCTCACCTATTCCAGACACAGCTAGCTATTCCTTTTCCACATATTGCTCCAGGCAGTGACTATAAACAAGGAAGTTGGCAGTCAAGATCAAACATATTTATTATCCTTCAAATTGTTCTTTTTTCAAATGTTAGGTTTTAATATTAATATACTTTAGAAATAGAAAAAACACAGCAGACCAAAAAAGCAAGACAATCCAACAATGACAGTGATAATCTTTTAATTATTTGAAGAGAAAAGAAAAAGAAGAGACCAAAGTAGAAAACAAAAGTTTTCATATTCTAAGTTATTAATATAACCTTATTTTCTACAATATTGATTAATATGCTGGGTTCATCCTTCAGAAATCCTAAGAAATATTTCTTTTATCATCTTTTTTTATCAGTAGAAGAATTCACTGTTTCTGAACCTTAAAACTGTATTACTTACAATGTACTCTACTTTGGAAAGGACTAGTCTGGCTGTGCTGAGAAGATGCCAAGGGAAAGAGGGAAATAATAGGCAGTTCAATTAGCAGGTAACAATCAAGGTAAGCAGTGAAGGTGGAAAATAGAAGGAATCTATGGAATCTACCAAAAATCTATTAGAAAGTGAGTTTAGCAAAGTTTCTGAATAAAACGCCAATATACAAAATTAATGGCATTTCTATATACTGATGATAAAAAATTAGAAATTCAAATTTTAAAATAGCACCAGTTAAGAGTGCCAGAAAGTGAAGGTGAAAATAGAAGGAACAGGATTTGTTGGCATATTCCTTAGAGGAGTGTGAGAAGAGCAGAAAAATAAAAGGAAGAGTGATTCTAAGGTTTCAGCCTGAAGAAGTGGAAGGATGGCACTGCCACTTACTGAAGACTGCAAACACTGGAAGAAGCAAGCTGAGAGTATATAGAGAACCAGAGGTTTAGTTCTGAATGTGTTCAGTTTGAGGCACATAAAAACTTGAGTGGGGTTATCAATCAAGTGTATAAACAAAAGCATAACTGTCAGTGGACAGGTTTGGGTTGGACATATATATTAGAATGGTAAACAGGAAAATGACATTTATAGTCATAAGACTGGATGATAAAGGGCATCTACAAAAAACATAGCTAACATCAAAACTTAATGGTAAAAGATTGAATGATTTTCACTTAAGATGGGGAAAAAGGAAAGAAAATCCACTTGCACCAATTCTAATCAACATCATACGGGAGTTCTTAGTGTCACAGGGCAGAAAAAGAAAAAACGGTGTATGGGCTGAAAAGAAAGAAGTGAATTATATTTACAAATTACATGCTATGTAGAAAATCCTATGCAATCTACAAAAAATCTACTAGAGAGTTAGTTCAGCAAAGTTTCTGAATAAAACGCCAATATACAAAATTAATGGCATTTCTATATACTGATGATAAAAAATTAGAAATTCAAATTTAAAAAACAGTACCAATTAAGAGTGCCAGCAAGTATTAACGACTTAGGGGTAAATCTGATAAAGGGTGTATAAAATCTATATACATTTAGAACTCCAAAATGGTGATGAGAAAAATTAAGATTTAAATAATATACATACTGCGTTCCTGTATTATTGTTGTTGTTATTTAGTTGCTAAGTCATCTCTGACTCTCTTGCGACCCCATGGACTGTAGCCCACCAGGTTCCTCTGTCCATGGGATTTCCTAGGCGAGAACACTGGAATGGGTTGCCATTTCCTTCTACAGGGGATCCTCCCAATCCAGCATCTTCTGCATTTGCAGGCGGATTCTTTATCAATAAGCCACCAGGGAAGAGCTTTTGTATTAGAAGGCTCAAAATTGTTAAAATATCAGTTTACTCTCATATCAATCTGCAGATTTAATGGAATCCCAATCAAAATATCAGTAAGCTTTTTTTTTTAGGTAGAAATTGACAAACTGATTCTAAAATTTACATGGGAATGTTAAGGACCAAAAAGAGCCAAAATAATTTTGAGAAAGAACAAAGCTGGAGGACTTACACTGGTAAAGATTTACTATAAAGATAGAGTAACCAACAGGGGCTTCCCAGGTGGTGCAGGGGTAAAGAATTCACCTGCCAATACAGAAGACACAGAGACGCAAGTTAGATCCCTGGGTCAAGAAGATCCCCTGGAGTAGGAAAGGGCAGCCCACTCCAGTATTTTTGCCTGGAACATTCCATGGACAGAGGAGCCTGGCGGGCTACAGTCCAGGGGGTTGCAAAGAGTTGGACATGACTAAGCATATACATACGCACAGTAACCAATACCATGTCATGCAGGCAACATGAAAGACATAGAGACCAACAGAATAGTAAGTCTAGAAACAGACCCATTGGTTCACAGACCTAATCACAAGAGTTAAAACTATAAAACTTTGAAAAGAAAATATAGGAGAAAATTTTAGTGATTTTAGGTTTGGTAAAGATTTCATAAATAGGAAACAAAAGGCCCAAATTATATAAGAAAAATAATCAACAGACTGGAATTAATGAAAATTAAAAATTTTGCTCTTCAAAATACAACGTTAGGAAAATAAAAAGGCAAGTCAAAGACTGGGAGAAAGTATTTGTGAAATATATATCACAAGGAATTTTATCTAGAATATATACAGAAATCTAACAAATTGAAATATAAGAAGACAATCGAGTAAAAAAAAAAAAAGAACAAGGGATCTGAATAAACAAGTACCAAAGAGAGTAAAAAGGGCTTCCCTAATAGCTCAGTTGGTAAAGAATCCACCTGCAACGCAGGAGACCCTGGTTCAATTCCTCGGTCAGGAAGATCCGCTGGAGAAGGGATAGGCTACCCACTCCAATATTCTTGGGCTTCCCTTATGGCTCAGCTGGTAAAAAATCCGCCAACAATGTGGGAGACCTGGGTTCGATCTCTGGGTTGGAAAGATCCCCTGGAGATGGGAAAGGCTATCCACTCCAGTATTTTGGCCTACAGAATTCCATGAACTGTATAGTTCATGGGGTCACAAAGAGTTGGACACAACTGAGCGACTTTCACTTCACTTCACAGACAGTATGTGGGTGGCAAATAATCATATGAAAACCTGTCAATATAATTATTTATTATGAAAATATAAATTAAAACTACCATGAGATACTGTTTCACATCTATCAGAACAGCTACAAGTTAAAAAGATAGAAAGTACTGGACAGTATGTGGAGGAAAAAGAATTCTTACACACTGCCAGTGGGAATATTAAATGGTACAACTACTTTGAAAAACAGTTTGGTTATTTCTTGTAAAAGTAAACATACACCTACTCTATCACTTAGCTAATCTATCCCTAGGTATATTTACTCAACAGAAATGAAAATATATGTCCACAAAAAGACTTGTACATAGAAGCTTCATGGGTAACAGCTAAAAACTTGGACAAACAGTCCAAATGCTCATCAACAAGGGAAGGGATTAACATATTGTTATATATTCATATAACAGCAATAAAGATGGATTAAACTATTGATATACACTATGAATGAAACTCAGAATAATTATGAAAAGAATTATGAAAGAAGTCAGACCAAAATAAACCAAAAAAAGAGTATATATTGTATGATCTTATTTACATAAAAATTCCAGAAAAACACAAATAATCTACAGTAATCCCAGATCTATGATTAGATGGGGCTTGGAGAGGGAACTGATTACAAACAAGCACAAAGAAACTTGGATATGTTCATTATTTTGGTGGTAGTGATGGTTTCATGGGTTTATACATATGTTGATATTCATCAAACTGTACATTTACACATCTATTATATTTCAATTATAATTCAATAAAGTTGTGTGTGGGAGGAAAAAATCTAATTGAAGACATCAAATATTTGAATATATATATATGGATATCAGTGGAGAGGTCTGGGTTGGACATATATATTTGAGAGGCAGGCATACAGACTGTACTTGAAGTCATAAGCCTAGATGAGACCACCGAAGGAAAAAATAGAGAAGGAAAGAAATCCATGCCCTGGGACATTCCAATGTTAAAAGACTGGCGACAAAAGAAAGAAAACAACAAAGGAGACAAAGAAAGAGTAGCCCAGTGAGACAGGAAGAAAATCAGGGAGACTGAGAAATGAATGAAGAAGTGTTTCAAGGAGAAAGGAGCAATTACCTGTCAAACACTATCTCTGAACTTGACTGAGAAAGTAGCACTGTTAACACAGGCAGAATTTCTTTATGAACAGAATGGATAGGGTGTGTGTTGTAGTCAGACACTTTTCTGAAAGGCAGTAAAGTGAAAAGAAAGCTCACCAAGGTTTTAAGTCAGACTGATTAAACCCATATTCATCCATTTAGTCACATTACTTTGGGCAAACAGCCCAACTGTATCAAGCTTCAGATTTCTTACTTGTAAAATGGGAACAGTTTTCTTTTACACAGGGTTTCCCTTAAGGATCTGAAGTGACTGAAACATCTAGCACAGTGTTTGGTGAATAGTAAGTGCTCAATAACAGTAACAACAACATGACCATCATCATCCCTAACACAGGATTTCTCAACCTTGGCACTACTGACAATGACATTGTTGTGCAATGCTCCCCAAGCATTGCAAGATGTTTAGCAGCACCCCTGGCCTTTGCCCACAAGATGCCAACTGCAATTCATTACAGTTCCTCAAGATGGGACAACCAGACATGTCTCCAGACGTTGACAAATGTCCTTCAGGTGGCAGGAGGGGCCGGACTGCCCTTAAGAACCATAGTCCTAAGATTTGTAACACACTATATATCTACATGCATTGATATTATCAAGTTTTCTTTTTTTTGGTCAGTTCCTTGACCAGGGATCCAATCTGGGCCCTTGATAGTGAAAGTGTGGAGTCCTAATCACTGGACCACCAGGGAATTCCCTCAAGTTTCAAAATTATACAGAACATAACAATCTTCTTTTAATGATTAAAAAAATTTTCAGATTCTTATAAGGTTACTATTAATGAGTACTACACCAAGATGCAAAAGATGTCTAAGAAAAAGTATAACCTGTGATATTCCCAGAAACATGCTTATCTGTAAACAAATTCTGTCACTGATATTTTACTTTATATCTTTCTCATAAAAGTTGTATCCAATCTACTAAAATAAGTAGTTACTTGAGTTCATGATTGATTGGATGCCAAATAAACTTGCTGGATTTTAACATTAGTAAACAATTTTTTCCCCTTTTAGTTCAATTTTTTAGATAATGGTGGCTTCAGAAGAATTGCCTAGGGAAGCGGTCATTATTTCCATTGAAATATTTCCATTATTTCAGGGAAAACAGGTAGAGGATGGCATGAAGGGATGAAAAAAACTTTATTTGAAAGCTATCATCATGTTATTGCATAATTATTATGTCAAGGGTATTAAATTAAAGGGGCAAAGGCTTGATGCAACAAAGGCCTAATAAAATCATAAGGAAATCTAATACTCAAACATAACTAGCATGGACTCAAGGGACAGTATCTATCACTGATCTGCTTAAAAGATTTCCTGCTGTTCCTTTGGGAGCAGATAAAATCCTGTGCCCTGATTATTCACACATCTCTGAAAGTAAAATTTTGCATGGTACATTGTGGTTTTCAATACTCAAAGCTGAATTTACCTATGGAGTTGGAAAAAAACTCAGACTAGGTAAGTAGCAGGAACTGCACTCCCTTTCCATTTAATTTGCAAGGTGATGTGATGATGGGAAGGGAGATAATAAAGAAACTGGAAAAGATACAAGAATTTGGAAGCTAATAAAACCTTTTGAAAATCTCCCTCTTTAGAACCAGCTATGAAAAAGAGCCCTGATTCCCATGGTATGGTAAATGCCCTTTATCCCATAAAATTTCACAAGGTTTGCTGGGCTAATGAGCCTATCTTGTTTTTAGCTACCCTGGAACCCTAACAGACCATGGCGATGTGGGGGATGGTACCAAGAACAAATACTCAGCCAAATTCTATAGATAAAAAAGCAAAGAAAACTGTGCAAAAAGTGGCCCACACATGTCAAAAGAAAAACTCTCCACATACATGAGAAATGTATGTTGAAAAGGCAAGTAGCTTAACTGTCTCCCCCTTAGAACTGTTTCCTTCTAAGAGAGTATTAATACTACTGTAGCAATGCAATGACCTAATTGTGATTCTTTGTAGGGTTACTTTACATTTGCATATGTTCATATTTATTACATGGGAGCACACTTGGGTATATAAGTAATAAAATAATGCTTTTGAAATATAATTTATTTTAAAATGGTTTTTATGAGTATTGTGAATATAGTAGAGAATATAAACTCAACTACAGGGACAAGACACTAATGTACTGGATGAAGCAGGCCAGGTGTAAGACTATAAGGAGGATGGAGACTGTGCTCATCTAAGGAAAGAAGCAATTCCTCAGCTCCAGCTGACTGCCGCCACGGGACAGTGCAGCCCAGGTGTCATCAGTCTTCAGATTTTTTAAAAAGAGCAGTTCAAAGTCTAAAAAGTGATATCAAAGTACCCCATTTTTAATGTTAGCGACGTATTTATTATTTAAAATACTAAGTGGTCAAACAACCTTGCATTTAAGAACAGACAATGCCCTTGGCCCCAAAGACTGTGACCTCTAGAGAAGGGTTCAAAATAAAAGTCAATGGAATTTGGGGGACTTCCCTGGTGCTCCAGTAGTTAGGAGTCCATGCCTCCACTGCAGGGTGCATGGGTTTGATATTTGCCCAGGGAACTAAGATCCCACATTCCACAAAGTATGGCCAAAAAAAGATTGACATTTGGGAGAATATTCAAACTTATAAGTTAATCTTATAAGGAAGGGAGGAAAACCATATATAGATTTGATGGATTCTTCCTATGAAATATTTTTATGTGGATAAATGCAAATAACTAAGCTGTGGGTTTAAGTGTTGGTTAGTACTTCTCAAAATGCAGGATTGTGTGGCATGTGTTAACAGGTATCTCATGAAAGCAAGCACAGGTACACAAATATATCTGGATTAAAAAAAACTGAATAGGCTCCTTTTGGCAGAATTCTCAATATTTACTAATGTAAATTTTGTGACATTTCAGAGGGAGATACAGTATGTTATGCTTAACTACAGATATCTTTTAATACAGAGAACTCTAGAACTTTTGTGCATACTTTAAGGAACACAAGTTTAATCCAAGAAAAAGTTTAATTTAGTGCAAGCATTTAGCACAAGCTAATAACTTAGCAAGAAGTAGATTTAATACTATACATGCAATTTATTCTGTAGCTATACTCTATAAAATACTATAGCTTCAGTTCAGTTCAGTTCAGTTCAGTCGCTCAGTCGTGTCCAACTCTCCGCGACCCCATGAATCACAGCACGCCAGGCCTCCCTGTCCATCACCAACTCCCGGAGTTCACTCAAACTCATGTCCACAGAGTCGGTGATGCCATCCAGCCATCTCATTCTCCGTCGTCCCCTTCTCCTCCCGCCCTCAACCTTTCCCAGCATCAGAGTCTTTTCCAGTGAGTCAACTCGTCGCATGAGGTGGCCAAAGTATTGCAGTTTCAGCTTTAGCATCAGTCCCTCCAATGAACATCCAGGATTGATCTCCTCTAGAATGGACTGGTTGGATCTCCTTGCAGCTTAGCAGTATATAATTAAGATCTATGTTTTGAATTGAACTAGTAAAGTATGAGCCTGTTCCAAGGATCTATGGTTCCTTCCGATTTAATATTAACTAAAAAAGTGTTAGTGAGATGTACTCCACGTCCTTCAAGTTACAGGCGTAAGACAGCACTTCTAAATTTTAATGAAGAGTCCCACAAAAATTTGCTAAGCAATTAAAGTAACATACAAAGCTATTTTGATGTATAAGTTAGTCAAGCTAAAACTACAATACTAATTATATCTGACGATTGTAAAACAAAACTAGACTCATGAAATACTATATTTTTATAAGTAGGCAAAAGTATGAAACATGTAAACAATCCCTTTTCATCCAATATAATTATTTAAAAAATCCCAGAGTTAAGTCTATTTTTTTACATCCTATAGCTTGTGTACTATCTGGTGTACTTATTATAACTTGTAAAAGTAAATATCCCTTTGTTGTTTAGTTACTAAGTCATGTCTGACTCTGTTGCGACCCCATGGACTGTACCCCGCCAGGCTCCTCTGTCCATGGGATTCCCCAGGCAAGAATACTAGAGTAGGTTGCCATTTCCTTCTAAAGGGGATGTTCCCCCCCCAGGGATTGAACCCCAGTCTCCTGCATTGGCCGGCAGATTCTTTGCCACCAGGGAATCCCAAATAAATAATTAAGAACAAAATGACCCTTTGAAATTATTGTGAAAATAAACCTAAGACAGGCATATCAAATTAAAGATAGCTTTTTAAAAAGTCCATATAAACCTCTGGAAACATTTCACACATATTTATGTGGCTTTTAATTAAATGTGTATATATACATTTACTCTTCAAATGTATTTACAGTTGTGTTTTTTCCAGTTATATAAACAATATTAAAAAACATTCTAGACCTTCTCGTTGAAACTCCACATTAAGTTCATAATCTGTATTATGGAGGACAAAAGAGATATTCTAATAAAAGTAGTTCTAACTTAGAGTGAGGGAATACCAAGTAATCTTTTATTTATTTATTTATTTTTTTCCAAGTAACCTTTTACACTGTGGTCAATTAGTTAAACAAGCAGACCTATACTTTTAAACATCTGTCTGCTAGTTGTATAAACTAGTTGTATAAATTACAAGATTTAATAAAGAATCTAGTCAGAAAAAATGGCCACAATTTATTAAATCAGAAAACTATGGAATACAAAAAAAGGTATAAAAAAATTTCTGTTACCCTACTTAGTAGACAACATTATGTAAGTTATATATCTCTGGGGTTTCTCTTTAGTAAAGAGAAAAATATCACCTACCTCACAATTTGCTAACAGGATCAAATAAGATAATGGACATAAAAGTACTGTAAAATTTAAACTCTATACATAAGACAAAACAATAATAGTACTACTCAACAAGGACACAGCATTTTCGCAAGAGTCAAGGCATATTAATTAATTAGGCAGTCAAGATTATGTTTTGAAACAAGGGGTTTAAATTTCACAAAAGGTAATGTTATATAGCTTAATAAGTTAGTTTCTTTGTTAGTTTTTTGTTAGGTATAGGAAATTTTGTTATGTACCATTTTAAACCTACTTTAGATAAGGATTTTTTCTTCTTTCATTTTAAAAAGTCAAGGATCTCAGGAAAAATGGTAAAACAACATAAAATGTGGTTACTTTAAATTAACTATGAGGAAAGAAGAATCAGTGTTAAAAAGTAAATGGAAATTGAAACAGACCACCAGAAAAAAGGCAATATTGGTGAGTTTTATAAATTAATATTAAAAAGTGTCAGTAACCAGACATTATTGTGCATGCATAATTTTAAAGGGACAATATCAACATATAAGTATTCTCTGAACTGGAATACCTTCCAGTTCTTCTTGAATATAGGGAAAATTTATATGTATACATGTATATATATATATATATATATATACACATATTCAAATATTATTTTTATTTTTAAATAAACTGCCTCAAAAATTTACTCCCTGGAAATACATAAGAAGTAATTCAAATAGATTGTCCTACCAGAGAAAAAACTTTAATTTCGTTAAAATATGTACTAGAATATTTTCTGTGTCCTGGACAAGAAATAATTTAGTAGTCATAGAAATAATAACTAATAATATAAGATTATAAAATATTCCTTTTTAATGAAGGAATTCTTACATATTGAAATAAATCTGAAGATTTTTTTTTACCAGCCAGAAGAAACTCAGTGACAGTGTCCTTTTATATTATCAGAAATTATGCCTAAAAGCATCATGCATATTAAATGCAATCTTTTACCTTCAACATCATCTGAAAAGGTAGACAAAATAAATAAATGAAAAGTGGGTGATAAAGAAAATTTTTTTATGTAGTAGTATTCACAATAAAATAAATAAGAGCTTAAAAACATCAAATAAGCAATATAATTTTTTAAAGGAAGAGCTTCATACTCATTTTACTCAAATATCTTAGATATTCTAATAGATATAGCATGTACTATATATGTAGTTATGAGACATATTTACCAATAAATTGAGGGGTTATTAAAATAACTCCAATGAACTTGAATTCATTCTAAAATGAAGTTCATTATGTCACCCAAGAAATATCTTTTGATGAAACAGTAAAGAGAAAGTATCAATAATAGAATTGAAGACCCTATTTCTCAATATCTAGATTTCTAAAAACTGACTCAGGCTATTAGCCTAAATTCATATTTTAATCTTTCCTAGAAAAAATGACTCCACTATTTTAGTTTCTAGAATTGTTTACCCTGTTTCATCCAAAAAATCACTTTTTGGATGGTAAATTAAAAATAAGAAGCCCAAATACATTAATAGAAGCAAAAAAATGGACTTAAACATTACTAGATTATGAATTTATAACAAAGGAAAATCACCTAATTGATGCTAAACACAAAACATTTTGTGCTAAAAACACAAAAATTATCAAAAAGAAGAGCTAAAATTTCAATCTGAAACAACTAAGAAAAAATTTAATGTTTTCTAACAAGTGTGCTACTGCTGCTGCTAAGTCGCTTCAGTCGTGTCCGACTCTGCGACCCCATAGACGGCAGCCCACCAGGCTCCCCCGTCCCTGGGATTCTCCCAGCAAGAACACTGGAGTGGGCTGCCATTTCCTTCTCCATTTCTAACAAGTGTAACTGCATCTAATTTTCTCATCTGAGAAATGACTAGTGGAAATAAGTATCTTTTTCTTCAAAATGGTTGGACTGTATTTAAGTATTGTTATGTAACTGACAGCCTCTTTTTCAATGAGAACCAAATTATGTTTACTAAAGATTTTTTTACCCCTGAGAAATTAATAAAGTTGTGAGGTAGATATCATAGAGAAATAAAAATTTAAGAGAAAGGATATTCAACTCTAAGAAATTGTTATTATGCAACACAACCCAGTTTCAAATGTTATTACTGGTATTTTGTGAAATTAGTATCTATGTATATTTCTGTTCCACTTTTACTGTAACAAAATATGTGTAAACAATATTATCTACATTTCTTTATGACTTACCTACTCAGATTTTGGAGGACCCTATAATTTCAATATAAATTAGACTTATAATATGCATGAATATCACCCTTTAGATTGTCTGCTGCTGCTGCTGCTAAGTCACTTCAGTCGTGTCCAACTCTGTGTGACCCCATAGACTGAAGCCCACCAGGCTCCCCCATCCCTGGGATTCTCCAGGCAAGAACACTGGAGTGGGTTGCCATTTCCTTCTCCTGGAATAATGAAAAACCCTCCATGTCCTATTGCAACAGTCAATGTGAAATAAGGAAAGCACTCTTCAAGTGTCTGTTTGTACAATACATGGAATAAAATGTATGGACTTCCAGTCAAGTATTTCACATGCTGGGATTTCCCTGGTGGCTAAGAGGTCAGGATTCCAGGCTTTCATTGCCATGGCCTGGGTTCAATCCCCGGTTGGGGAACTGAGATACTGCAAACTGCATGGTGTGGCCAAAAAGCAAACACACAAAAACAAAAAACCTAAATATAAAAAAGTTAACATAAGACCTATGTTAGAAATTTAAGTAAATATCAGGAACAATTCCTCTAACTTCATACTGCTCACCATATAACATATAAATAAAAGTTTGATTTTTAATCAATAGCCAAAAATGATTATTTGAGAGATTACTAATATTCATTCTGCTTAACTAAAATCAATAAAGAGAGAAAAATATATTTTAAAAAGGAGAATCTAATTCCACCTCCAAATCACATACAGAGCAGTCATCTTAAAGATATTTTCTAATGTTTTCCCTTTATTGATTAGAACAAAAAAAGAAGAAAAAAAAAACCTTAAAAATAAATTTACAAAATAAAAGCAACCCTAAAACAGCAAAAATGGCACAATCCAGTTAATTTTATGTACAGAAAACATAGTAAAAGAAACTTACCTACTTCTTCCTCTTCATCATTAGATATTATATTATACAGTGTGTCCAAAGCATAACCTATTATTTCAGAATCCGAGCTGGAAGAAAGAAATTATTACACTTATACACTGCCGGTTAGAGTATAAGCTGTTATGACCATTTTAGACTTTTATTTAACAAGATTGTATAAAACATTAATCTCACTTCTGAAGACCTACCCTAAGAAAATACCACAGTGCAAACTGTAAAGACATATAAAGGTCTATTTTTTTTATAATTCTGAAAAATTAGAAGCAAGCTATATGTCCAACAATATTTTTCAAAAGTGTGGTAAATCCATATATAGCAGCAATTAAAAAATGTATTTTTAAAGAATGTTTAATGACATGGTAATTAAAACACCCCTGATTTAATGCCAGTAGGAAAAAAATGGAATACAACAATCGATGTGAAGAATGATCCCATCTATGAAAAACTATATATATATATTCACGTGTGTATGTATATATTTTAAGGAAACCTTATAAATCAATTTGGAAAAGAAATCCAACTTTAAAACAAGCAAAATCAGCACAAGCCAGGTAACTTTTTAAGTCTGCGTGTATGTTTACATATATGTTTTATAACACATATGTTATATAAACGTGTTATCTCTAGGTGGACCTCTAGAATTTGTTTCCTTGATCTGTATTTTATTTTCTTAAAAAAAAAACTTACAGTAAACATTTACGATTTATAACATCAGGAAGTATAAAATTTTTCCTTTTACTCATTTGCTTCAGGAAGTATAAGCTTTTTTTATCTTTTTTTTCTTTTGTTTCAGGAAGTATAATTTTTCTTTTTTTTTGTCTTGTGGCATGTGGGATCTTAGTTCCCTGACCAGAGACTGAAGCCATGCTCCCTGCATTGGAAGTGCAGTCTTTTAACCACTGGACTGCCAGGGAAGTCCAAGGAAGTGTATTTTTGTTGTTGATAAACAGATAAAATTTGAAAGCATGATGGAAGATGACGGCATTCAGAGTGAAAAGCAAGAATGAGACACAGGTCAGAAAGATTCAATAAACATAAAGAAGTGATGAGGAGTGAAAGCAAAAATGAGGGACAGAAGGTCACAACCAGAGGATGTAAGTATCAAATAAAATAGATCTCTAAAATTATTATTACCTGTTTTTGAGAAACTTAAGAGGGACATCTCTTAAGAGACTTTTGAGAAAGCAGGAACAGAAGGAAACTTCCTCAGAATGAAAATCTGACAACTAACATCATATGTTGGAGAAGGCAATGGCAACCCACTCCAGTACTCTTGCCTAGAAAATCCCATGGATGGAGGAGCCTGGTAGGCTGCAGTCCGTGGGGTTGCTAAGGGTCGGACACGACTGAGCGACTTCACTTTCACACATTGGAGAAGGAAATGGCAACCCACTGCAGTGTTCTTGCCTGGAGAATCCCAGGGACGGGGGAGCCTGGTGGGCTGCCGTCAATGGAGTCACACAGAGTCGGACACGACTGAAGTGACTTAGCAGTAGCAGCAGCAACATCATATGTAACGGTGAAAGACTAAATGCTTCACCCCTAAGATCAGTAACAAGATAATGATGTCTCCTCTAGCCACTTCTACCCAATACTGAACTAGAGGTTCTAGCTAGAGCATCTGGCAAGCAAAGGAAATAAAAAACATACAGATTAGAAAGGAAGAACTAAAACTATCCCATTCACTGATGACATGACCTTGTACATAGAAAATTCTAAGGAAACCACTAAAAACCTATTAGAAGTAGTAAATAAATTCAGCAAGGTTGAAGGACACATGCTTAACATAAAAAAAAAAAATCAACTGTACTTCTCTATACTAGCAATGAGCAATCAGACAATAAAATTTTAAAAATTCCGTTTAAATAACATAGAAAAGTTTTAAATACTTTGAAATAAATTTTACAAAAGTCCAAGACTTGTACACTGAAAACTACAAAACACTGTTGAAAGAAATTATCTAGAACTCAAATAAATGAAAAGATATTCTGTGTTCATGAATAGGAAGATGTAATGTTGTAAACATGGTAATATAACCCAACTTGACTTACAGATTCACACAATCCCTATAAAAATCCCAGCTACCAGCTGATCATAAACCTGTATGGGAATGCTGGGAATGCAATGTATCCAGAATAGCCAAAATAATCTTCAAAAAGAATGAAGTTGAAGGATTCACAATTTCTGATTTATAAAATTCCTATAAAATTATAGTAATCAAGACAATACTGGCATAAGGACAGACACAGATTAATAAAATAGATAAAGTCTAACATTTATTTCAATTTATTTCAGTTGATTTTTGGCAAGGGTGCAAAGACCGTTCAATGAGGAAGTACAGTGTCTTCAACAAATGGTTTGATGGACAATTAAACACCCACACGCAAAAAGCTGGATTTCAATTTCACACCTTATATAAAAATTAACTCAAAATTGGATACAAGATTTAAATCTGAAGAGTTAAAACTATAAAACTCTTAGATGAAAGCACAGGTACAAATATTCAAAACTCTGGATTAGGCAATGGTTTCTTAGATATGATACTAAAAGCATAAGCAAGAAAAGATAAAACAGATAAACTGGATTTTGTCAAAAGTAAAAACATTTGTCCTTCAAAGGACCCTGTTAAGAAAGTGAAAACAAAACTCAAAAAATGGGAAAATACATTTGCAAATCACATGTCTATTAAGGGATTTGTATCCAGAATAATATACAACTGAACAATAAAAAGAAAACTTAAAAAAAAAAACACAAGTAAACAAATTAAAATTAGGCAAAAGGCTCAGTCATTTCTCTAATAAAGACACACAAATGGTAAATAAACACATGGAAAGACACTCAACAATAATTAGGACTATGCAAAGCATAAGTCATTAGGTATGTGCAAAGGAAAACTACAAGATACACTCACTAGGATGGCCATTTTTAAAAAAAGCAATAAAAAGAGTTGGTGAAGAGAAACTGGACCTTTACACCTGCAGCTTAAGATGTAACATGGCGTAGCCCCCCCATGTAAGAGTTTGGCACTTTCTCAAAAAGTTAAACTACATGACCCAACAATTGCATTCTTTTGTATAAAATATACATACACACAAAACTCAGTACACAAATGCTCATAACAGCTTTATTTATAACAGTCAAAAAATGGAAATACCCCCAAATGTCTATCAACAGATGAATGGATACACAAATAGCGTGTGTGTGTGTGTGTGTGTGTGTGCGTGCGTGTGTGTGTGTGTGTGTTAGTCGCTCAGTTATGTCCTATTCTTTGTGACAGTTCCATGTCCCTGGAATTTCCCGGGCCAGAATACTAGAGTGGGTTGCTATTTCCTTCTCCAGGGGATCTTTCCTGGAATATTATTCAGCTATCAAGAGGGCTGAAATATATTAACACATGTTACAACATGGATGGACTTTGAAATACTACGCTAAGTGAAAGAAGCCAGACACAAAAGTCCCACATTTTATGATTCCATTTATATGAAATGTTCAAAACAGTCAAATTTATATGGACAAAAAGTAGATTAGTTGCTGCTAGGACTGTGAAGAAAGCTGATCGCCGAAGAATTGATGTTTTTGAACTGTGGTGCTGGAGAAGACTCTTGAGAGTCCCTTGGACTGCAAGGAGATCCAATCAGTCCATTCTAAATGAGATCAATCCTGGGTGTTCATTGGAAGGACTGATGTTAAAGCTGAAACTCCAATACTTTGGCCACCTCATGCGACGAGTTGACTCACTGGAAAAGACTGATGCTGGGAAGGATTGGGGGCGGGAGAAGGGGACGACAGAGAATAAGATGGCTGGATGGCATCACCGACTCGATGGACATGAGTTTGGGTGAACTCCAGGAGTTGGTGATGGACAGGGAGGCCTGGCGTGCTGTGATTCATGGCGTTGCAAAGAGTCGGACACGACTGAGCTACTGAACTGAACTGAGGCACTTGGAACGGGGATGGTAGGCGTTAGGCAATGACAACTAATGGATACTGGATTGTTTTTGAAGTAATGAAAATGTTTTGGAATTAGATAGTGGTGATAGTTATACAACTTTGTGAATATACTAAGACCATTGAAATGTACACTTAAAAAAACCCCAAAAACTATTGAGGTGACATGGTTTGGAAACATTAGTTTCCATCAGACAACTTTCAGGCCCCAAATGTGAGACTTGGGAGAATAAGTAGTCGCGCCTCAAGTTTTAAGAGAAAAGGACCCATGCAGAGATGGAGTTTCAAGAGATGCCAAGAAAGGGAACACAGCTCTGTGATGCAGCCAAGGATGAGGGGATAAGGATGAAGGGGATTCAGTTGAAGGATTCTTAGAGTATTAGTTAGATGGGCCAAGAACATAAGCATAAAAGAGTAATGAAGACGAGAAATGGAAAGAGATGGCTGCAGAATATATACCTTTGCAATCAATGAAGTTAAGAAAACACTCGTAGCATGTTTTGAGAACAGAAGATAACAGATAAATATAGGAGACAAATGGGAATGGAATTTGACACAAGAAAAGGAATAAAACACAAGAAAGTTCACAGAAGTTTGGCTTTGTTGTCCAAGAGGCATAATAAAATACCCATCAGCCTCTAACACCATCAATTATTAGTTCACACAGTCACAAATCTACATGGTATACCTTATTTCTATATGGTACACCTTATGATGCCTGGCACAGAGTAAATGTGCAATAAATGTTTTTTAAATGTATTTCTTAACCTTTATATCAAGACTATTATTTTCTACTGTGCCCTTAAAATGACAATAAGGGCCACTTTACATAAGGGGTAGCATTCTGTTTTCTGTAACAAGATAGTAGTTGTTTCATAACCAATTTTGTAAGACTCAATGAGAAATGCATGCATAAAGATACATGAAAAAATTAACATGTATGTTTAATCATCACACTAATTTTTTTGATCTAACATTTGTTTTCTCATAACTTAGAGTATTGTTTAAAGCAGATAGCAAACTTGGGTTACTTTATCAGTTTTCTGTTGACGCTGTAGGAAATTACTACAAATTCAGTGATTTATACAACACAAATATGTTATCTTACTATTCCAGAAGTCAGAGAGCTGAAATGGGTCTCAGTGGACTAAAGTCAGGGTCTCATCGGGGGTGCCTTCTTTTCTGATGCCTTTCAGGGAGAATCCATTTCCTTGCCTTTTCCAGGTCTAGAGGTCCCCTTTCACTTCTAAAACCAGCAAAGACAGATGGAGGTCTTTTCATTTTACCTCATTCTGACCTCCTCTTTTGCATTCCTCTTCAACTTTTGAGACGCCTTAGGATTACCCTTAGGCCCACCTGGATAATCCAACATAATTTCTCTATCTAAAAATCCATAACTTAATCGTATCTCCAAAGTCCCTTCTGCCATTTAACGTAACATTTATAGGTTGTGTTGAGAGAATAGAAACATCTTTGGGGGACCATTATTCTTCCTACTGCAGTTGTCCAGCTGGCATTAAAATAACAGATAGTCCTGCAGCTGCCCCCTCCAGTGTTAATAACAGATAGTTCTGGAATAACATCTGATGGATTTAATCAAACACGTTAGAATTAATTGGCTTTGGGGGGGCTTTCCTGGTGGTCCAATGGTTAAGACTCTGTGATCCCAATATAGGTGGCCCAGGTCCAATCCCTGGTCAGAGAGGTAGATTCTAAATGCAACTAAGAGTCCACATGCTGCAACAAAGAGCAAAGATCCCATGGGCTGTTAAGACACAGCACAGCCAAATGAATAAATAACAAAAACAAGAATTAGTTGGCTTTGAAAGGTGACAAATGTGAGTTACACTGAGGAGGATAGCAAAGATTCTATCTGGTATGAACAAGCAGCTGGGCATTGCCGAAATACAATTTTAATGGAGGTTATGAATTTTGACAGGCAGCATCAAAGTCTTTAAAAAGCTCACATGAAGGACTTCTTTGGTGGTTCAGTGGTTAAGAACTTGACGTATGATGCAGGGGACATGGGTTCAATCCCTAGTGGGGGAAATAAGCTCCCCCACGTGCTCAGAACCATGTGCTGGAACTACTGAGTCCACGAGCTCTGGAGCCTGTGTGCTGCAACTAGGGCCTGATGCAGGCAAATAAATAAAGAAATATATATACATATATATTTTAAATGCTTATATGCATTGCTTTGCTTGAGGAACTTGGACTTCACACTGCACTGAGCTGGTTAAATGCATTAAACAGGTGAGTAATAGATTTACATTGCAGACAGATAATTCTTGAAATGAATGGAAAGACAAAGAGGTCAGAAGCAAAGAGTAGAGTCTGAAGGTGGTAGGTAGTTTTAAATTATGTAAAAAAAAACACCAAAAAACCTCTCTGTTACAGCTCACTTCAAAAGGTGGACCCTAAGTCTCCTCTTCTTAAGTACAGGCTGTATTTATTAACTTGCTTCTAGTAAAGTAGGATGTAACGGGATTGACGATAGGTGACTTCTGAGACAAAGTCCTAAAAGGCATTATGGTTTTCTCTCTATTCTCCCTCTAAGATCACTTGCTCTGGGAGAAGCCAGTTCTCATATCATGAGGATGCTCAAGCAGTCCTTAACCAACAAGGTGAGATATTGAGGCCTCTTGCCTCAGGTGAGTGCGCCACCTTGGAATCAGATACTCCAGGCTGAATCAAGCCTTCAGATGACTCCCGTCCTGGCTGACATCTCGTGCATAACCTCATAAGAGACCTTGAGTCAGAACCACCTAGCTAAGCTACTTCTGAATTCCTGATCCACAGGAACTGTGCCATAATAAATATTTGTTATTTTGAGCCAGGAAGCTTTGAGGTAATTTATTACACAGCAATAGATAACTAATACAGTGGCTGTGAAAATGACTTAAGTGTGATTGATATTGACAGCCAAAACTAGGACTGACAATTGACAACTGAAATCAAGAGAATTCATGGATTCCAGCTTTTTTTTTTTCGGTCTGGATGGGCATAATCAGTTAAGGAGAGGGATGAGTTCAGCACAAAACCTCCAGTTTCTTATTTTAATGGAAAGGTGCTAACTGGGATGAACTTGGGTCAAAGGCAGCTGAAGTGGATAGGTAGGTGATGGGTTGTGGTGGAGTATTAGTAGGACAACCAGAGACATACTAACTTTTGAACATTTTGAATTTAAGATACCTGTGACGAGATCTTGATATGGTAGAAATGTAAACTGAGCAGCTAAAGTTTGTAAGATATATTTAACTAGAGATAAGATCTAAAGTTATTCGTGTACAGTTGCTAATTAAAACCAAAGATGTAGATGCTCTCTTAAAGAGAAACTCAAAGAGCAAAAACTAGGCTGAGTGACTTTTCTCTTAAGACTTCACTCTATTCGTATGAGTTTACTTCTCTCCCCTCAGAAAGACAAAGTCTAGATAACTAATATAACATATAATATGTATATTATAGAATAGTATGCTATAGTATATCTAAGTGAAAATCAATACATTAACTTGTTCAATTCAAACTCCAAATTTTAAACCTTTAATTGACAGTCACTTCATTCCATTTTTATATAATGGTAAGCTCTCAATCCCTGAAGGTTTAGATTATGTCTGTCCTAAATGCTTAGCACAATGGTTGGGTTCTAGTGTCCAATAACTGTTTACTGAATGACAACTGAAAGTAAAAACTTAGTAGCCTTAATCATTTCTGGAACAGTGACTCTAAAACAAATTAATTAAAATTTTTTAAAAAATTAGGGAGAAAAATCATTAAATAGAGACATACCGATCTGTTTGTAAAACATGGATAAGATGTTCCATAGCTTGAATACCCACTTCCAAGCGATATTTCTGCACAAAAGAAAAATGTTATTTAAGAAAGGAATATCCAACTTAATAACCTTAGTAACTGATAAAGTGTTACAGACCTTAGATAATGATTTGAGAGCTCGCACAGCATTTCTTCGATCATCCAGTAAAGTAGATGAAGCTACTCTGTCACAAAGCTTTTGAATCTGTCATGGAAAAATGAAATAACATAAATAGAATAAAAAGAAAGGAAAAAAGATACATAAAGTTTCCTCCAAAATTTATACCATTTAATTTGAGGGGAAAAAAAAAAAGGATGCCACTATTTAGGTAGTATTATAATCTTGTTACAGATATCAAATAGATATCTTTTTCACAGAGACTTGAAAAATGGACGTGGTAGAAGAGAAGTCAAATAAGGTTAATTCATATAAACTGAAAAATTAAAAGAAATTAGTAGAAGCAGAGCTTTGCAAACATACCTATTACAGGTCTTTGAACTACGAAGGATCCATTAGTGCTATGGTATATGATGTGTTAATAAAGTTAATAAACAAAAACTTTTAAAGTAATGATTGTTTACATCATAACGTCACCCTAATGTTTCCACTACGTATCTGAATGAGAAAAGTCAGAAACTGTTAATCAAAAATTTAGTTTTAAGTGTGCCTCAAAAATCTAGACGGGTGAAATGTTCTAAGCTTCTAATAAATTTTCAGGAATTAAAATCTAAACTGAATTTTAAAATAAACCTTGGAGCATTATTTATAATAGAAAAAAATTAGAAACAACTGTCCATCAAGAGAAGAAAAACTAAATAAATTATGGTATATTCACCAGTCAAATACTATGAAAACTACTCAAAAGATGTTAACTGTACTGACATAAAAATACTATGATTTAATAAATAATGAAAAAAAAAGAGCAAGTTGTAAAATTATGTAAATTGTGAGCTCACTGTAACAAAAGAACCAAACTGTGTGTGTATGTAAAACTGCACTAAAGAAGAATTTGGAAACTTAAAGCAACTATAAAACTTCTGAAAGAAAGCACTGGAGAAAATGCTTGTGGCCTTAAATTAGACACATATGCTAACAGTACAATCCATAAAAGAAGAACATAATAATTCGGACTTCATCACTCCTGTTCTTCAAAAGACACTGTTAAGAGAATGAAAAGATAAGCCATAGAAAGGCTGAAAAAACAAGGAAAATGTGATTAAGAACAGTTTTAAAAACCATTACACTCAGGTCCTTTATAGCTCCAACAGCTTTTTCCTATCTTATTATGCTATTATTCATTCTTTAATAGGTTTTTACTCGGATTCTATAAATGATTTTGGCATGACACAAATTTTGCATCCAATTTATCAAAATTAATGGTGTTTAAATACATATACTGTTTACCAGATTATGTTCTGTAGACTTCTAGTGTCCCAGAAGATATTAACAGACTTCCTATGATCACAACGCATGGGAAACATAAGGTTATATACAAAATTAGGTTTATGCAATGCAGAATTCCTAACTCTTTACTATATTGATTTGCATTTCTTCACACTACAGATGCAGTATGTTAACCAAGCCTAGCTTGACTTTTTTATTTTATTCATTCTCAGTTCAGTTCAGCTCAGTTGTGTCAGACTCTTTGCGACCCCATGAACCAGAGCACGCCAGGCCTCAATGTCCATCGCCAACTCCCAGAGTCTACCCAAACCCATGTCCACTGAGTCGGTGATGCCATCCAACCAGCTCAACCTCTGTCGTCCCCTTCTCCTCCTGCCCTCAATCTTTCCCAGCATCAGGGTCTTTTCAAATGAGTCAGCTCTTCGCATCAAGTGGCCAAAGTATTGGAGTTTCAGCTTCAACATCAGTCCTTCCGATGAACACCCAGGACTGATCTCCTTCCTTTACGATGGACTGGTTGGATCTCCTTGCAGTCCAAGGGACTCTCAAGAGTCTTCTCCAACACCACAGTTCAAAAGCATCAATTCTTCGATGATCAGCTTTCTTCACAGTCCAACTCTCACATCCACACACGACCAGTGAAAAAACCATAGCCTTGACTAAAGGGACCTTTGTTGGCAAAGTAATGTCTCAGCTTTTTAATATGCTGTCTAGGTTGGTCATAACTTTCCTTCCAAGGAGTAAGCGTCTTTTAATTTCATGGCTGCAATCAGCATCCGCAGTGATTTTGGAGCCCCCCAAAATAAAGTCTGACACTGTTTCCACTGTTTCCCCATCTATTTGCCATGAAGTGATGGGACCAGATGCCATGATCATTGTTTTCTGAATGTTGAGCTTTAAGCCAACCTTTTCACTCTCCTCTTTCACTTTCATCAAGAGGCTTTTGAGTTCCTCTTCACTTTCTGCCATAAGGGTGGTGTCATCTGCATATCTGAGGTTATTGATATTTCTTCCTACAGTCTTGATTCCAGCTTGTGCTTCTTCCAGCCCAGCATTCCTCATGATGTACTCTGCATATAAGTTAAATAAGCAGGGTGACAATATACAACCTTGACATACTCCTTTAACTATTTGGAACCAGTCTGTTGTTCCATGTCCAGTTCTAACTGTTGCTTCTTGACCTGCATATAGGTTTCTCAAGAGGCAGGTCAGGTGGTCTGGGATTCCCATCTCTTTCAGAATTTTCCACAGTTTATTGTGATCCACACAGTCAAAGGCTTGGGCATAGTCAATAAAGCAGAAATAGATGTTTTTTTGGAACTCTTTTGCTTTTTCCATGATCCAGCGGATGTTGGCAATTTGATCTCTGGTTCCTCTGCCTTTTCTAAAACCAGCTTGAACATCTGGAATTAACGGTTCACATATTGCTGAAGCCTGGCTTGGAGAATTTTGAGCATGACTTTACTAGCGTGTGAGATGAGTGCAATTGTGCGGTAGTTTGAGCATTCTTTGGCATTGCCTTTCTTTGGGATCGGAATGAAAACTGACCTTTTCCTGTCCTGTGGCCACTGCTGAGTTTTCCAAATGTGCTGACATATTGAGTGCAGCACTTTCACAGCTTCATCTTTTAAGATTTGAAATAGATCAACTGGAATTCCATCACCTCCATTAGGTTTGTTTGTAGTGATGCTTCCTAAGGCCCACTTACTTCACATTCCAGGATGACTGGCTCTCGGTGAGTGATCACACCATCATGATTATCTGGGTCGTGAAGTTCTTTTTTGTACAGTTCTTCTGTGTATTCTTGCCACCTCTTCTTAATATCTTCTGCTTCTGTTAGTTCCATACCATTTCTGTCCTTTAAGCCCATCTTTCGGAGAAGGCAATGGCAAGCCACTCCAGTACTCTTGCCTAGAAAATCCCATGGATGGAGGAGCCTGGTAGGCTGTAGTCCATGGGGTCGCTAAGGGTCGGACACGACTGAGCGACTTCACTTTCACTTTCACACATTGGCGAAGGAAATGGCAACCCACTCCAGTGTTCTTGCCTGGAGAATCCCAGGGACGGGGGAGCCTGGTGGGCTTACGTCTATGGAGTCACACAGAGTTGGACACGACTGAAGTGACTTAGCAGCAGCAGCAGCAGCAAGCCCATCTTTGCATGAAATGTTCCCTTGGTATCTCTAATTTTCTTGAAGAGATCTCTAGTCTTTCCCATTCTTTCCCTCCTCACATTTAGAAATTATTCCTACCTTAAATTGTATATACTTTGTAGTAATTACATTGACTTTCAAAAATGGAATAATAAAACTTTCTCTTTATTAAGTAACTGGTTGACAGTTTTTCTCATTTTTTTTTTACCATGAGATAAACTACACAAGTATCTTCTGAAAACATGAATCTCACTGTTCTCAGCTTAAAGAATTCCTAAAGCTAAAAAGTTTTCCTGAGTATGATTGTAAGATTAAATTGTTAGCTAGATTTCTTTTCTAATGAGTTCAAATTATATATCTTCAATTAACTTTGATTAATAAATAAAATCACTAGTTTTTTCAGAAAGTTGTAAAATGTAACTTAAAAACTAATCACTATTTTAAAGTGTACTATGTATATATAAAAATTCCTGAGTTTAGGTAAGTATGTCTCAAGGCTATTTTTACAATGACAAACATGCTGGGAGTTCCCTGATGGCCTAGTGGTTGGGATTCCAGGCTTTCACTGCTGTAGACCAGGTTCAATCCTTGGTTGGAGAACCGAGATTTTGCAAGCCACCTCACGCAGCCAAACAAAAGGAGAAGAAAAAAGACTATAAACATGCTTTTTATCTATTAAACTTGGGTTTTAGTGGCAAGGACATATTCTTCTCAACTGGTGATTTTAATCCGAACTTTCTCTCTAGTGCCTTAAGACAATTAAATCACCACACTGCAAAATCAATAAGTCAAAAACGAATATAAGAACAACTTATTTATCTAGAACCATAATTAAGCTAATTCAGATACCTTCTGTCAGCCACCAAAACGGCTTTTTCATTTTATTGATTTCTGATAGCAATCTAAAACTAATTACAACCTTCTCTGGCTTCTTAAAGAATATAATTATAAGCTTTCTTGCATTTAAACCTAAGTCCTCTCCAATATCAGATACAGGGATGCTTTAGGTGGTAGACGAAGAAATGAATATAAAAATCTTTGCACAGTACCTGGCACTACAAATGCTCAATAAATAACAAACTCAATTATTACTAAATTTCTATGATTCCTTTGTATTATTTTTCTATCCTATTATCCTTTTGACCGTCACTGACATCACATATGTTTCTAACAGATCATTCAAATTTTGCAGATTTTCTGTGAGAAATCTGATAATTAAGCTAGATAGTAATATGTCTATAACTCCAAATTACTCAGGCTTCAACTCAAGACTGAGTAAATGGACTTTGCAACTTCTACTTTTGCAATGAGAAAGCCTTATTACCTCGTAATAATATTTCACAGAGTTGAAGTTTCTGAATAAGTGATCTCTCCAAGATGAAGTGCTATGCTCCTACTTTTTACACACAATGGAAACCAAATGAAACGAAATTATTATGTATGTTTCAAACCTTACAGACTTAGCCATATTTTAGGTCAAACATAGGTCTGTATCTTTTAGGTGACATTTCAGTTCAGTCATTCACTCGTGTTCGACTTTTTGTGACCCCATGAACTGCAGCATGCCAGGCCTCCCTGTCCATCACCAACTCCCAGAGTTCACCCAAACCCACGTCCATTGAGTCGGTGATGCCATCCAACCAGCTCATCCTCTGTCGTCCCCTTCTCCTCGTGCCCTCAATCTTTCCCAGCATCAGGATCTTTCCCAATGAGTCAGCTCTTTGCACCAGGTGGCCAAAGTACTGGAGTTTCAGCTTCAAGATCAGTCCTTCCAATGAACACTCAGGACTGATCTCCTTTACGATGGACTGGTTGGATCTCCTTGCAGTCCAATGGACTCTCAAGAGTCTCCTCCAACACCACAGTTCAAAAGCATCAATTCTTTGGCACTCAGCTTTCTTCTCAGTCCAAACATCCATACATGACCACTGGTAAAACCATAGCCTTGACTAGACGGACCTTTGTGGACAAAGTAATGGCTCTGCTTTTCAATATGCTGTCTAGGTTGGTCACAACTTTCCTTTAATTTCATGGCTGCAATCACTATCTGCAGTGATTTTGGAGCCCAAAAAAATAAAGTCAGCCACTGTTTCCACTGTTTCCCCATCTATTTCCCATGAAGTGATGGGACCAGATGCCATGATCTTTGTTTCCTGAATGTTGAGCTTTAAGCCAACTTTTTCACTCTCCTCTTTCACTTTCAAGAGGCTCTTTAGTTCTTCACTTTCTGCCATAAGGGTGGTGTCATCTGCTTATCTGAGGTTATTGATATTTCTCCTGGAAATCTTGATTCCAGCTTGTGCTTCCTCCAGCCCAGAGTTTCTCATGATGTACTCTGCATAGAAGTTAAATAAGCATGGTGACAATATACAGCCTTGACATACTCCTTTTCCTATTTGAAACCAGTCTGTTGTTCCAGGTCCAGTTCTAACTGTTGCTTCCTGACCTGAATACAAATTTCTCAAGAGGCAGGTCAGGTGGTCTGATATTCCCATCTCTTTCAGAATTTTCCACACTTTATTGTAATCCACACAGTCAAATGCTTTGACATTTACCAAGAAAAAATTTTGTACCATAAATATACTTAACTCCTATTCAGAAACTGAATATTTCAAAGACCATTATTCTATTCATCCTGATTTGAAACACCAACTCAATGCAGTATAATTGTGTTCATTATCGATTCTTGCCTTGAGTTATTAGAACCCTCCGTGCTTTAGCTGGGCAAAAGGCTGTCCACCTAGACTACCTTCAAAGCTCTCCTTACAACCAGGCATAGAAAGTGACTACCTTCTGGCCAGTGAGGTGTACCTTCCAAGTCATGTCCTTAAAAGGAAGCTATATGCTAATTTCTCTTTCTCCTTCCCTCAGTCTGGGACTTGAACCTGATGCTAGTGAAGCATCTTCAACAAGACACTATCGGAGCGGATGGCAGAACAATATAAAAAGCAGCAGCTGGGCCCCCGGACCACCCTGAGGAGCATAACTAACCTACCCGAGGGATCACCTTCTAATGGGACTTTTATTGGAGAAATACACAAACTCTTATCCTGGCTAGACCTCTGTTATAGTAGCTGATCCGGTATTGGATCAGCTAAACTTATAAGACATTTTACAGGAGAGGAAACTAAGGTTCAGATGAAGAAATGCACCCCAAAGTACACTGCTAGTTCGTGGTATGGTCCAGATTCTAACTGAGCCATAGAGGTCTCACTCCAAAGCCCACGCTGTTTCTACTATTCTTAAACTGCCTTACACTTATCTTACACTGTGCAGGGAAATGTGAGCCTGAGCACCTGCTGCAAACTACAGGCACTGCAGATTTCTTCCTTGGAAACGGGAACATGGTGACACAGTTTCTGTGAAATGCTTCCACTAGCACTACACCCCACCAACAACCCTGATTAGCTTTGGCCTTAACTGCCCAGCCAGAGTACAGATGGAATAGCCCCTTCTTCCAAGGGAGTTGGAGCTTTACGTTGGGAAAGCTATAATCAGAAGCTATCAGGTGTTTAAGAAAAAGGCAGCACCATATGTAAGTACCTCAGAAATTAATACACTCACTTTTAAAGAATCTGGCTGAGATAATAAAGACAAACTGGAACAGAAGGAGGTTACAGAAAATATGTCAGCTCATTAAACAAACACAAAGTAAGGGTTTTTAAAAAAAGACATTAGGGTGGGGACAATGGGCAAAGAGCTGCAGAGATAGATAAGGCAAAAGGACACTTGAAAAACTGAATTTAAGAGGCCAAGAGGCTTGAGAAGAAAGAATAAAATGCCTGAAACAGCTACTGTTTAGAATTCAACTTCTAGCATTTTGTCCTTGGGCAATACATACACATGTACATTTAAAATTACAAGAACAACCACTCCAGCACCGCAATAGAAAAGGAACAAGACACAAGTACCTTCAATGTCCATTCCTGGAGGACTTTCATTTTTCACTTTACATACTTCTACAGCTTTTCCTTCAACAAGTATGTATTCAAACGTCTCTCTTATCATTAAAAAAAAAAAAGAATCAGAGAATCAAAAAGCATCAGTGAAGTTTGATATGAACCAGCAATCACTCTTCAATATCTAAGAATATTCTAGCTTTGGTAAGGTTAAAGGAATGACAGAGTCTGAAGAACTTGGTGCCATAATTTTGAAGTTGGTAATTCATTTATTCATTAAAAAAATGTTATAGAGTGCTGCTATCCTCATGGGAGCCATGGTCAGTGCAACCACAGAGTCGTGTTTGTGGCAAGGTAAATTCAGAAACTGGACTAAGCAAAGGCGTGAGGGATGAGTAAAACAGTGAGGGAGATGAAGAGGTACAGTTATAAAATAAGTCACAGGGATATAATGTACAGCATAGAGAATATAGTCAATAATATTGCAGTAGCTTTGTATGGGGACAGATGGTAACTAGACTTATAGTGGTGATCATTTTGTAATGTACAAAAATATCAAACCAATACATCGTACACCTGAAACTAATATTATAAATCAATTATACTTCAATAAAAAAGAAAGAAACTAAGACTATAAATTAGCAACTTCTGTAACAATTGGTTATATTTACGGTTAATTTTAAAAAACTGGGCTTGTATATTATATGTTCATGAGTACGTGTGTCTGTGTTGTCATTTTATTTTCCCTAGCAATCCATTTTTACTACGTTTTACAGCAGTATTGGTCTGTGATGAATTGGAAATCGGGGGGCAGGGGGAAACCAATCCACTGGTCCTTTACCACAATCAGTTTGAGAAATACTGCTAAATTGCTTAATATTTTGCTGGCGCCTGCAAAATTCTGTTTTGGGAAAACAGCAGTGGATCACTTCAGAAGGTATCTACTGAAATGAAACTATAAAAGGAGACAACACAACAAGTTAAAAACGAGGAAGAAATATACAGAAAACAGTTAAGTATGATGAAGGAAATGATTATAGAGAAATGACACAGAGACTGGAAGGACGACGCTGCTTTGGATAGCACAGCCAGTCAGAAGGCCCCAAGCCAGGCAGTGATTTGAATGTGGTGGACATGTGGGTTAAGGGTAACAAGAATGCAGCAAGCAGAAAAGCAGGGAAGCAGAGTGAAAGGGGACCTTACCATCAGAAGAAAAAATGACAGTATTTTAGAACTGAAGAATATGTTTATTCAGTGTCCCAAATGGGATCCTGAGGTGAGGGACTTCGTTGTCAGCAACTCACTCACTCTCTCAGAAACTGACCAATGAGGCCACTTAGTAATTTAAAGAAAAATGCATGAATTTACTAGTCAAAGGCTGTTATCCTAGTTGACACTCTTACCTACAAAGGAATTACAAGTTTAAATCCCACAGACTTTAATGCTACCTTGCTCCTTTTCAGGTAACATTTTGCTGCATTATTAATCATAAGAATGAGTTACAATACAGAAAATATGAATCTAGTCTACTTTTGTAAAAAGTCAAATATTTCCTTAGGCCTTTTAGCAAAGTACTCATCACAGCATACTACCAAGGCACAACATTTCAGATGACCATTCTGTAGACTTGAAACAAGTGACCTTCCCAGAATTTTACTGCCTGAATCAACAGAGATGTAAATGTGGTTGACCCTTGAACAACAGATCTGAACTGTGCAGGTCCACTTATATGTGGATTTTTTTCAACAGCAAATACTATAGATTTTCAATCAATTAAATCTGAGGATATGGAGGAACAGAGGATACACAGAGACAACTATAAATTATATGAGGGCTTTCCACTGTGTGTAAGGTTGAAGTGAAGTGAAGAGAAGTCGCTCAGTCGTGTCCGACTCTCTGCGACCCCATGGACGGTAGCCTACCAGGCTCCTCCATCCATGGGATTCTCCAGGCGAGAATACTGGAGTGGGTTGCCATTTCCTTCTCCAGGGGATCTTCCCAACCCAGGGATCGAACCCAGGTCTCCCGCATTGCAGGCAGACGCTTTAACCTCTGAGCTACCAGGGAAGCCCATAAGGTTGGTGTTGTTCAAAAATCAATGCACAGTCGATACATGTAAGGTTATAGAACAGAATACTGGTAACAACCAAAAAAGACACTTCAGCCTATTTATTTGAAACAAAGAAACTTTTAATTAAAAAAAAAAAAACACACACAACTCTTGCTGTGGGGACCCAACTATGTTCATTAATTAGTAAATAGAAATATTCTAATACCTACTGCTAAAATTAAAAAAAAATCAAATATCTGTGAATATAACTATCTCAGTTTATAAATAAACTCATTTATGTGATAAACACTGGTACATGCAAAGCAAACACTCTGGAAGGATGTACACAAAACTTCCTTAGAGATTACTCCTGGTAACGGGAAGTAAGATTGTGGAGAGAGGAAGAAAGGGGCAGTTTGAGCCTATATATTGATTTGGATTATTTATAATAAGCATGTTTTCGACCAGTGCTTCAATAACAGAAACATTTTAAGACAATCCAGAATATATCAGCCTTTGCTCTTATTCTAGTACTTGCTTTAACAGATCACCTGACCGACTCACTGTTCATCTGCTTTCTGAACACAACTGGTGCTTGTAATTCCTGATAGTTATGCTCTACAGTTATCACGGACACTGAATTGGCAGATACTGAACCACTTTACCGGAGAAGGCAATGGCAAGCCACTCCAGTGCTCTTGCCTGGAAAATCCCATGGACGGAGGAGCCTGGTAGGCTGCAGTCCATGGGGTCGCAAAGAGCCCGACACGACTCAGCGACTTCACTTTCAGGCGCTAGAGAAGGAAATGGCAGCCCACTCCAGTGTTCTTGCTTGGAGAATCCCAGGGACGGCGGAGCCTGGTGGGCTGCCGTCTATGGGGTCGCACAGAGTCGGACACGACTGAAGCGACTTAGCAGCAGCAGAACCACTGTACCTAAGGGGAATACAGGCCTAGGATCTTATGAGCCTCTGGTAACATTTTCATCATTGGATCCAATATATAACCTTGTTTAATGTGTGCTTCTGTTTAAAGACATCTTGCTCAATATATATCTTGATTCATTAACACTGAACTCACAGCTAAAAGTGCTATTACTCATGCCTGAGGGAAGCTAATCTAAGAAATGTATTTTCTCCATAAGGCACATCACAACTTCCTTATCCTTCGAAACACTAGGTAAGAGCTCAGCATTATACTTGGGGCCAGTTTTAACTGTGAAATTAACAAAAAGCACAAAAATGCGAAACACATGACACTAAACAGACTGAAAAAGACACGTGTTTACAGCATGGGGATGGGATTTAAAACCATCAAGCTCTGCAGCAACTAGCTGAAGCTGAACACTAGCTACACTCTCAAGGCAGGATATGCAGGCTTCAGTTCCATCCCAGGCCTCTCTGCTCTCTTTTCTAACCTGACCTGCTTCACTGAATAATGATGTTACCCACCTGACACTGCTGGGATTTGATATTGTGATTCTTGCATTAAACAGAGTACTATGTATTAACAACAACAACAAAAAACAGTTCTAACAAGAAAACATACATAAGAGTAAAATTTAACCCACAGTTTTATTTAAAAGGATTGAAAGGAGTAATAAGAAGGAAAAACTTCAGAGACAGAAGTATTTCAACTAATTCATACTATGCTAACTAGGTACTAGATTTTCTCAGAGATAAATACAATGATGAATTAGACATGGATTGAAAAAGAGTCAGACAAAATAGAACAATTGACCACTCACTCTTGTTATCAAGATAAAGTCTCTTAGAATAGGGTACGTAGTTAAGAAAACTAAAAATCCGGTGTCTTAAGTAATTTCTAATAAAGTAGCTTTATGTTTTAATATGCAAAGATCTCCAAGACATACCAGAGAAAAAGACAGCTGCAGAACACTACAGTGTATCATTTATGAAAAAGAGATAAACATGCTCATACAAATATATAATTCCGTACTGCATGATTATTTATAAGCTTGTGGAAGGATTTATACCAAAATAAGAATAGTAGCTATTTAAGGAAACAGAACTGAAATTGGAGATGGTAGTCAAAGAGGACTTAAACTTTACTAATATTGTTTGCCATTTTGTATAATAAAATAAAAAAGCTAATTAGTAAAATAATACGTATAACATCATGTAGCTCATGGAGGTGATTATGTATCAGGACTCTTGCCTGATGAGATTGTCATGTGAGATTCACAAGTTCACTTGTCAAGAAAAATATGAAAAGGGCAAAAAATTCCATTAATAACTGGTAAAGTGGGCATAGTCAGAATTACCACCTCATAACCTATGGCACAGTGGTAAAGAATCTGCCTGCTAATGCAAATGCAGGAGATGTGGGTTCAATCCTTGGATCAGGAAAATACGCTGGAGTAGGAAATAGCAACCCACTTCAGTATTCTTGCCTGGAAAATTCCATGGACAGAGGATCCTAGTGGGCTACAGTCCATGGGATTGTAAGAGTTGGACACAGCATGAAAGCACAGCATAATCTAAATTTGTTTGTTTTGTTTACTAATAGTGCAAATTTGTTTACTAATAGTTTTTTTTACTCAGTGACACACTAAAGAGACCAAAAAAGAAGCACAAGGAAAAGGATGAATAGGGAAGAAAAATTTGAGATGAGGAATATGAAAATAAGAAATCACTGAGAATTAAGAAGGGAAAAAGAGAAGGTACCATAAAACTAGGATGCTGAGGTATGTTTAAAGGACTCTGACATAAAGCAGTTTACAATATTTTTTCACAATTCCTAACAGAAATTCATATTTTCTAGTATTCAGTAACTACTGCGAAAATGAAAGTCAGTAATGCCAATTTAAAAAAATCAAATTCAACCATTCAATCATTTATTCAACTACTTATCAAGCACCTAACACCAACTTTTTTCTTTTCTTTAAAAAAAATTTTTTTTGGCTGTTATGCATATAGGATCTTAGTTCCTCAACCAGGGATGGAATCTGTACCCCCTGCACTGGAAGCGCAGAGTTTTAACTACGAGACTGACAGGGAAATCCCCCAACTTATTTGATATAACTTTGCCTTCATGAGGTTTAAAACATAGTTATAACTTCTTTGGAGAGAACTTCCCTAACTATGACTACAGGACTAAAATAATTCATGCTAATCAACAGTCAATTTGACTTATGTTCTTTTAATGAAACAAAAAGTTACTGGTTTTGATTACAGAAAGAGCCAGAAATTTGTTTTAAATCAAATTCTATCACTGAGAAGATTTTACAAAAAAAAAAAAGCAAGAGCCAGACTTATCTTCAGATGATCTGAACTGTTTCAATCTTAAAGGGGGGTGAGGGTATTATGAAGTCAAACATCAGTCTCTTTTCAGATCAATCCATAAACCTAACACAATCTATTTCCATTACAATTACTAAGTTAGCCAACATAATATACTGCTTCATCTATTCTCCATGCTTTCTTTAAGAAATTACCTGTTTTCCAAAAGTACACACTTTTAAGCAAGGCATCATACTGAAACTTGTCTAACAAATAACATATCACAAATGCTAGCACTTCAAAGTCTAACAGTATGTAAGTTTCAAATTGGAAACTAAAATTATAAATTTTAATTATAAAAATTTGTGACTTTTTATACACAGAAAGTTTATGGCATTTCTGCCTGAGGTATAAAAATATAAGCATGTAGATATAAGGATATCTACAACAGAAAAACCAGACAAAGCAGGATAAATAATAAGAGGTACATGTACAAAAAGAAAGACAAATTTACATAAGAAATTCTTATATTCTCTCCTAAAAGATAATTCAAGTGATTACAATTATAAATCATAAAACATCAAGAATTATTTAGTCTTTTAGGTTACCCAAAGGGCAAGAGTTCATGAATTCTATAAAGCTGACGATAACGAAGGACTTCTATTTTAAATGCAGCATTCCTTTAAAAAATATATCCTCTAGGAACATTTTATCCAATATGTTTCTTGGAACACTAGACCTACATGGTTTCCAGGAGGGGGAAAAAGGACATGATCAATTAGATTGGGCAAACACAACTTATTTTCTAACTCCATCTTGAAAATATTCGAAAATGTAACATACTATTTAATAAACCTTGTACAAATATCAGTTTTTTGTTTTGTTTTTGACCATCACACAGTACATGAATTTAGTAACAAAATCCTTTCAACTACAGCTACTCACATTCTTTGGGACACCCTTTGATATGTAAATTTTAAATGATACAAACACTCTACATAATTAACCTTCAAGAAAGCCATGTAGTTTTCAATAGGCACTATTTTTAAAGAATATGAGACACCTTTGGTTCCCCTGTAGCTCAGTTGGTAAAGACTCTGCCTGCAGTACAGGAGACCCTGGTTTGATTCCTGGGTCGGGAAGATCCCCTGGAGAAGGAAATGGCAACCCACTGCAGTACTCTTGCCTGGAAAATCCCATGGACAGAGGAGCCTGGCGGGCTACAGTCCATGGGATTGCAAGGGTTGGACATGACTTAGCGCCTAAACCAAACCAGTGATCAAAACACAAATCATTATGGCTTTCTCTGACACTGTTATTGTAAGAGAGCTAAGAGAGAAAACACATACCAGTTCCAACATTGACTGAGTTATTAATGTAGAATATGAACCACGAATCCAGATATAGGCGTGTCAGGCTACACATTTTATAGTAATGTGGTATATAATATGCTCGACTAAACCAAAACTATGTCGAAATTTAAGTGCACATTCCTTAATAACAATTTTTATTAAAAGAAACTACAGCTGTGTCCATATAGCCCTTTTGCTTTTCAAGTCAGCTGATCAAAGTCTGATCTAAAAAAAGACACTTTAGCAGTACAGTAATTCTAGATATCTTTTCTAGACCTTTGCAGCTTTCATGTTTTGGGACACAATTTGAGAAGAGAACCCCACCCCTATGATTTATCATCATAAATTGTTAACATTTTTCTTGGAATCTGCAAGAAACTCACCTTAAAAAAAAAAGGTATTAGTTGGAAGGTAGATGGAAAATTAAGCATGCCTGAGCTCTCAAAAGGGCTTCCCAGTTTGAACTAGTAGTAAATAATCTGTCTGCCAATGCAGGAGACTTAAGAGACGAAGGTTCAATTCCTGGGTCAGGAAGATCCCCTGGAGGAGGGCACTGCAACCCACTCTAGTATTCTTGCCTGGAGAATTCCAGGGACAGAGAAGCCTGGTGGGTTACCAGTCCGTTAGGTCACAAGGAGTTGGACAGGACTGAGGTGACATAGCACTTAGCAAGAGCACTCAAACAAATGAGTAGGATATTTACTATAATCAGTATTTATCTGGACCTAGCTAAGTATGCCAAAGCTAAGGAGGCTTTAATCATCAGAAATCAGTTATTGCCTTTCTCTCCGTTCCGTTCCATCGCTCAGTCGTGTCCGACTCTATGCGACCCCGTGGACTGTAGCCTACCAGGCTTCTCCGTCCATGGGATTCTCCAGGCAAGAATACTGGAGTGGGTTACCGTTTCCTTCTCCAGGGGATCTTCCCGACCCAGGGATCGAACCCAGGTCTCCCGTATTGGAGGCAGACGCTTTAACCTCTGAGCCACCAGGGAAGCCTTTCTCTACTGAAGTAAAAAAGAGAAATCAAATTAAAAAGTATTTGACTATATGAAATATGAAAGGTTTAATGTGAATGAAACTCCAGACTTAAAATATTTCAAGCTTTACAGAATTATTGACCATCACATGATATAAACACAAATATTTACTACTTTGTTTCTAGAGAACATCTTAATACCAGTCCAAAGTTACTGTTAACTGAGCATGAAAAGCTAGGTACCATACAATCAATAATACAACTCAAACATTTAGAAGAAATTTGAGTTAAAGACAAGCAGGAAAGCAGTCAAAGCACAGCATATCTGAAAAATCCCTGAAGTAAAAAGTTTGACATAATGAATTTCAATCATTTCAGAACTTTGATTCATATAGTCTTTAAAAAGCATTGTTTTAACACCTAGTAATCTGCAGTTGCTATGATTATAGCTGTGATTTCTTTCATAATACCGTAATAAATGATTTAACAAATATTGAGTACTACTATGGAAAAACAGATTAAAATATATATGAACACTGCACCAAAGATGTTTAAGATGGGGCAGATATAAAGGGTAGAAAGTCTAAGAAATGCACAATCTAGTTAATCTGAAGATTAATCAGAAGAGAAATATTCAGTTCAGTTCAGTTTAGTTCAGTCGCTCAGTCGTGTCCGACTCTCCGCGACCCCATGAATCACAGCAAGCCAGGCCTCCCTATCCATCACCAACTCCCGGAGTTCACTCAAACTCATGCCCACAGAGTCGGTGATGCCATCCAGCCATCTCATTCTCTGTCGTCCCCTTCTCCTCCCGCCCCCAACCTTTCCCAGCATCAGAGTCTTTTCCAGTGAGTCAACTCGTCGCATGAGAGAAATATTATCTGCAGTTTAATGGATGGAAAAATAAGGGGTGCAAATTAGGGAAGGGATCCATGATGGATTTGAAGAAGAGGTAGAACTTAAGACAATGAAAAGAGGCTTTCCACTGGAAAAGATGAGAAAAGCAAAAAAGAAGGGAAACCACAATGGAAATAATATAATTTTGCAGAAATGGACAAAACTACAAAATACTGATAGAGCAGAAGTTAGAAATTCTAAGCTCTGGCAACTAGAATATCCAGGTCACATCAAATCACCACTTAAAAGATCTAATATTATACCAACAGTCTACCGATGGTCTATAAATACTCCTAAATTAGTGTCTTATGACCCTGTATACCAGTTACTCTTCCTGATGGAATGAGATGGTGAAATAAATTTTATTCACACCGAGTAAATAGTGTAACAGTAACTCAGAGTAAACTATTAATTCTCATCAGAAGACACTGGTTTTCCAATTTTGAATATACACGCTCAAGGTTAGGCAAGAACAAAGGCCCCCCACTTCCCTTTCAGTTTATATATACACGATACACAAGTGATTCCAGTTTCACTTTGGAATCATGATATAAAAGCTATGTTGTTCCATTCACTACGGCAAGATCAAAGTGCTCTAGTCTCAGCTCTGCATTACTGTGCAAGTGGCTTCAGTGCTTTGCGCTCAGTCTCCTAACTTGTAAAATGATGGGGTTCCACCTGAATGATCTGCAAAGGGCCTTTCAACTTTAAAATCCTATACTCAATTAGTTGTACACCATATTTTCTTGAGAGGACATTGTGACAAGACTGACTATAACAAAACAAAGAAAATATTCTTTCCCTGAAAACATGTAATAAGGGACTTCCCTGGCAGTTCAGGGGTTACCACCCCAAGCTCCTAAGGCAGGGGATACAGGTTTAGTTTCTGGCGTGGGTACTAAGATCACAAATGTTGCATGGCACAGCCAAAAAAGAAAAAAAAAAGGAGTAATAAAAACTTAGCTTTTATTGAACACATACTAAGTGCTAGGTTCTTTCCATTTTTTATTTCACTTAATCTTCATTACACCTATCAGAGTAGGCATTTTTCTGATTTTACTCATAGGGTATTAGTCATCTCTTGCCTGTTCAATCCAATGAGAGGTGGAAGGCAAGGATTCAAATCAAGTTCTAATAAACCACACTTTAAAACCTGGTGTCTAAAACAAAAATATCAGACGGATAAAATACATGAACAAAAGCTGAAGAGGTGGGCTGTGACCATGGTAACCTGGAGAGAGCATGTGTATGTGTATGTGTGCGCGCAAGTGTGTGTGCATGTGACCGTGTGTGGTATCTCCCGACTTTCAAATGAAGGAAAGCAGATTCACCAGCTTTCAGCTTCTGCTTTAAACAGTTCTAACTCAGATGACGTTAACTTTAATAATTACATAAATTTCCAAAATTCCCAGATAGGTATTAAAATACAAACATCAGGAATAAAGTCTAGGCTTTGATGGAAGGCAAGCTTTGGTTGAATCCTGCAGGGCTCCATTACTAGCAGTGTGACTTAGGACAAGTGACTTCACCTCTCTAAGCCTCAAGTTTTCATTTGTAAAGTGAAGATACTATCACCTATCCTGCAAGGTGGTTGGGGATCTAAGGAGAATGAGAATGTAAACTACAAAGAACACAGCACCCAGCACAAGGTAAGAGCCTGACAAATGAAAGCTATTATTGAACCTTCAAGATCCTAGTAACACAGAACATAGGATCAACATTCATAGACAACCCAGTAGTGTCTACGAATATTAACCACAGTTTACTTTTACAACGTCATACTTTGTCACTTTTTTGTAGACCTAAAATTATCCTCAAACCAATAGTTAAAAAAAGGTCATACACTTATTCCTAACAGACACTAACCAAACTTCGAGATTTACCCTAAACCTAAAATCGAACCAACTTATCAAAAACTGTGTTGAGTAGCACAATTTTTTTAAAGTGACGCTGCAAATCCTGTAACCACGAGTTCAGACTTCTGAATGGGGAGAATAGAAGGAACGCGTGTTCCCAAAGCATTTTGAGCGCGGAAGATCCCCACAACGTCCAAGAGAGTATTTCCCAAATAGTGGGCGAGGCTGAAAAACGAGGTCCGAACTAATAACACCTGGAAGAACGACCTGCCTCCAGTTGAAGGGGCAGGGGCAGGTGGCTTTGTGACCCAAACTATCGTATTATTCTTAGCCACTTGCCCTGGTCAACTGCTGGGTTTTAAACCTTCCTGCAGTCTTCCTCAAAGCCCCATTCCAGACGGCGAGGGAGGTGGACTTGAGGTTAATCACCGCCAGTGAAGACACTGGCGAAACGGGAGGGACAGGCCCGCGGCCCCGAAGGGCGTGGGAGGCAGGTCGGGCCACTTCTGCCCAGGTCGGATGACTTTCCCGGCGGTACCACCGCGGACCACCAAGCGGCCTGCGGAGCTCCGGGGCGCGGCCGCTGTCAGCAGGGCCAAGCCGCCTCGCTGGGGGTTGCGCTGCGGGTGTGAGGGGATAACTCGCGGGTTTCATGAGAGGAAGAGAGGCACGGGGGCAAAAGGGGAGGCGGCATGTAGACTCCCGGCCCACGGTGACGCGCAGGGGGGTGACCTCCGGGCCCCTATGTCCTCCGTCCCGGTTTCTGCCCGGACCCTTCCCAAGTCCCGGACCCGCCGCTCCTCTCACCGTCTCGGCTTCTGTGTGCTGGGGTCCGGCACTCTGACCCCCCATAACCCCGCGGAGGAAATTCATCTTGCCGCTCAGCCACGGGCTCTACCGGCCTTTTCGGGAAAGAAGAGATAACTTCCCCTGTCCTCCGCAGGGCCTGACCCCCAAGCCTGCACTTTGCACTCCCCGGCCGCCACCGCCACAGCCTACTCGGCGGCCGCTCCAGCCCCCTAAGCCCGGAAACAGCGTCCGCCACCAGCTGAGAAGCGCATGCGCGGCGACGTGGCATTACGTGGCGGCTCGAAGGGCGAAGGCAAAGGGGGAAAGCAGGCGAGAGGAGGCTGGTAGCCCGGGTCCTCGCAAGCCCCGCCCACTGCGCAGGCTCCTCCCTCCCCCTCAAGAACACACCTCCCACTCCCGCCTTCGGCTGGTGCCTCCTGCTGGCCCCAACCACCCACGTGGTCCGAGCCCGGCCTTGCCGGCAGGGGACCTTACAGATTGTGTACGCATTTTGGCTTGCAAGGTGTTTAATTGTTGCCGGGCGGGACTTTCAGCAAGCTGTCAAGTCTGGGGTTGTATTTTGTTGAGTCGAAAGTGAAATTTTCCTTCGGCCGACGTGACAGGTAAGGGGTCCCGGCCTCTGGGAGGGTTCATTTGGTTTTGCGGTATAGCAGTACGAGCTTTGTGGCCTTCTCATCCCCACAAATTGCATTTCTTTACAGGGCTTTGTTTGGTGAAAAAAAGGGTACTTGAGCCCCCTCATTCCATTGCCACGGGAGGGCGCATTTCTCAGCTTTTGCTCTTCGAACCTGCTAAAAGGAATTCCTGAATCTAAACACCAGGTACACCGCTATTTTCTAGGGGTGTGAGGAGAAAACCATTCCAACCCTGCATTTGTCTTACTAGAGAAAATACGTTGATCTGCAGTGTCAGTTTGGCAGCAGGGAACATGATGTTTTCTTATTAACGCTCAACTCCTACATTTTCAGCGTGCGTGTGTGCGGGGGCGGTGGGTAGTTAGCATGAAAAATATTCCTTTTTCAAATCGGTATGCCTTGTTTCTTTCGTAATGAGAGTGCCAGATACACATGCTTATGGAGTAATCTTGTCAATGTCTTGAACGTAAAAGTGCAGAGCCTAGTTATAACTGATTAATACACCTCTCCCCTTGGATGCCCCACAGGTCTCAGAGTCCCCGGCCTTCCTTAAAAAAAAAAAAAAATCAGTATGCTTCGTTCATGTGTCCTGCCACACTCATTAGTACCACTAGCCAAATAATTGCCTAAGTTGGAAGGAGGAAGCTGGGAGGAATCTGAAACTCTGGATTTCACCCCCACATGTCCAGTAGTCAAATCCTGTCATGCCTATTTATAGACTATTTCTCAAATAGGTCTCTGCTCTCCATGCTCTCTGCCTCTGACATGGTTTATGTACTCATCATTTTTCACCAAGATTACGGGCAATAGCTTCCTAACTAGTTTGTCAGCATTTAAGCCTTGGGTTTCTTCCAGTCACCCAGGTCCACTCTTGGGTGAGTCTGACAATGACAAAACATCTGTCCACATTAGTCCTCTTCTGAAAATCCTCTGGTTGTCACCCATTCACCACAAAATAAAATCCAAACTCCTTAGCTTGATGTATAGGCCTGTTCTGGCTTTTGCCTGTTTTTTCAGCTCCTGCCTCCCCCACATACTCTGGATATATGCCTGGATATGTCCTTCCCCTCCCTCCGCTTCATCAAGGAAACTCCTGCTAGTTCCTTAAAATTTAACTTTGGTATCTTCAGAAAGCTCTCCCTGAAATCTAGATACATGTGTATATGCTGTTCCTTTGCAGTTGTTGATATGTGGGAAGCTCTCAATAAATGCCTGTTGAGCCAGACAGTTAATGGCAGACTGTGTTATTCATTTTTATATCTCTGTGGCTTAGCATTGTCCCATAAAGGGTGATATTGATAGACACACGAAAACATTAAAGGATATATGAATATAATGATGAGGAGGAAGGTCCTTTTTTCCATCTGTAAGGTGGATTCGCAGATAACACATATCACAAAGGCTATGATGCAGTTTCCTTTGCTAGTGCCAAGGTTTTAAGCTTATGTGAGTTGGAGAACAGTGGGGATCATACTGCCAAAAATATTGTACACTAAGCATTATCCTCTGTTTTAAAACTGGACACTTGACAGTTTGCTTTAGACATTTTCCACCAGGGCATTTCCTTGCAGCCTAAAAAAAGTAACCAATAAATGCTTAGCATTTTTATTACCAAGCAATATCTGCAAAGAACTTCATCTAGTCCTTAAGTCTCACCCCTCCCTGAGCCTCTCCTCATCTCTAGGGGTAAAGCTCTGAGATGGAGTGGGGCTCATAGATGTCTATTACATGTGTTATTTGGTAATGAAAAGCAGCGCCTTCACATTTTAGCAGAATCGTTTTAAGGCACCATCCTTTCCAAAATGCCCTGCTTTGTTTTAAATTTCAGTGAGTATAGCAGATGCTCAAGAACCATTTCTTTTTTTTTTTCCGGTATTAAAATTTAAACTTTATTAATGAAGATAATATGAAACTAAAAGTTCAAAATAGACCCATAGACATAGAAAACAAACTTATGGTTACCAAAGGGGAAAGAGAGGAGGGGTAAATTAGGAGTTTGGGATAAAATATACACACTAATATATATAAACTAGATAATCAACAATGTCATAATACATAGCACAGGGAACTATACTCGATATTTTGTAATAATCTATAATGGAAAAGAACCTGAAAGAGAATATCAGTTCAGTTCAGTTCAGTTCAGTAGCTCAGTCATGTCCGACTCTTTGTGACCCCATGAATCACAGCACGCCAGGCCTCCCTGTCCATCACCAACTCCCAGAGTTCACTCAGACTCATGTCCATAGAGTCGGTAATGCCATCCAGCCATCTCATTCTCTGTCGTCTCCTTCTCCTCCTGCCCCCAATCCTTCCCAGCATCAGAGTCTTTTCCAGCCAGTCAACTCATCATGAGGTGGCCAAAGTATTGGAGTTTCAGCTTTAGCATCAGTCCTTCCAATGAACACCCAGGATTGATCTCCTTTAGAATGGACTGGTTGGATCTCCTTGCAGTCCAAGGGACTCTCAAGAGTCTTCTCCAGCACTACAGTTCAAAAGCATCAATTCTTCGGCGATCAGTTTTCTTCACAGTCCAACTCTCACATCCATACATGACCACTGGAAAAACCATAGCCTTGACTGCTGCTGCTGCTGCTAAGTCACTTCAGTGTTGTGCGACTCTGTGTGACCCCATAGACGGAAGCCCACTAGACAGACCTTTGTTGGCAAAGCAGTGTCTCTGCTTTTTAATATACTGTCTAGGTTGGTCATAACTTTTCTTCCAAGAAGTAAGCGTCTTTTAATTTCATGGCTGCATAATCAGCATCTGCAGTGATTTTGGAGCCCCAAAAAACAAAGTCTGACACTGTTTCCACTGTTTCCCCATCTAGTTCCCATGAAGTGATGGGACCAGATGCCATGATCTTTGTTTCCTGAATGTTGAGCTTCAAGCCAACGTTTTCACTCTCCTCTTTCACTTTCATCAAGAGGCCTTTGAGTTCCTCTTCACTTTCTGCCATAAGGGTGGTGTCATCTGCATATCTGAGGTTATTGATATTTCTCCTGGCAATCTTGATTCCAGCTTGTTCTTCTTCCAGCCCAGCGATCCTCATGATGTACCCTGCATATAAGTTAAATAAGCAGGGTGACAATATACAACCTTGATATACTCCTTTTCCTATTTGGAACCAGTCTGTTGTTCCATGTACAGTTCTAACTGGTGCTTCCTGACCTGCATACAGGTTTCTCAAGAGGCAGGTCAGGTGGTCTGGTATTCCCATCTCTTTCAGAATTTTCCACAGTTTATTGTGATCCACACAGTCAAAGGTGTACAAGTAAACAGTTGAAAATGATGTGCTGACAAGCAGGAACATCTCACTCCTCCAAGTATAAGTATAAGGAGAAAGGTAGCTGGGAAGCATCCTTGAGGGGTGATCCTTAACTGAATCTTAAAGGGAAATTTGTACTTCATCAAGCAGACAAGCCAAAGAATTTCCAGGACCAGCACATATTGAACCAGCACAGATATTGAACAACTCTTCTCAGGAATTAATGAAGCTGAGGTTCTTTGTGTCACAGCACAGAAGGAATTCACCAACTGAACTTGAGTCCTTTTGCCCGCAGCACAAGAAAGCCAATTTACTATCACCAGTTGTGAAGGAAGGCACAGTAATTATCTGAAAGAGCAAATAACACATTTTCTGTTAGTTTCAGTCTTCGAGCAAAGGAGGTTCAAGAAAGGCCAAGGTGGGAAATGCCAAGATACCCTTTCATTGGACGGGCATGGCCTGGCGGCAGGTGGAAGCTGACTGAAAAAGCACAAGGATGGAAGCACGAGTAACATCCAGTAGCTGATGCAGTAGGTCAGTCAGAGTCTGCAAGCTGGAGCCAAGGTGAGTGGCTGACAAACAGAAAGTCGAATCCAGCAGAAGTCCTGAACGCGGATGTGAGGGATCAAGTCGAAAGAAGGGTCTTTTTGACAGCTTCCAGGTTCCTTACTCGGTCAGCTGGGTAGACAGTGGCACATCCACCAGTACCAAAGGAGCAATTCTGTGAGGAAAAATAAGTTCAGTATTGCATAACCGGAGGCTGAGGTGCCTACACAATGTCGGGAAGGCAGATGGAACGGGACCCCAAGAGGCCAGGGGTAGAGTTAGAAGTCACTCCATCTCTCAAAGCAACCAGGCATGAAAGGCGGCAGGTGAGAGAGGGGCCCCGAAGGGTCCCAGGAGACTCCAGACTAGTGGAAGGTTCGACCCGACAGACGTGGAGGCTTCACCGTTGCGCAGCGAACTCCAGAGGCGACAGCCACAGAGCCTCGCGGTCCTTCCGCCCGTTGAGCCTCGTCGCATTTGCCACGGCCAGGCCGTGCGGGCCCCCACCATTTCTTAAATAAAGGAAAAGAAAACATGAAAAAATTGTGACTGCCTGACTTATGCCATTTACTTCTCACTTTTATAAATCTAAATATTCAATGGAAGAATGCCACGAATCATTAAAATACATACAATTCATGGCTCAACTGGTTAAGAATCTGCCTGGGTTTGATCCCTGGGTTGGAAAGATTCCCTGGAGAAGGGAAAGGCTACCCACTCCAGTGCTCTGGCATGGAGAATTCCATGGACTGTATAATCCATGGGGCTGCAAAGAGTCGGACACGACTGAGTGACTTTTGAGATTTCAAAATGTTAACTTGGGTAAAGTGATTTTTCTGAGAAGAGAACAACTAACAAAACTCATTGATTTGAAATTCATTTTTAGATTTGCTTGCTTCTAATCCCCTAGCTCGGTGACTGTCTTCAGTGGCCCACTTTCCTCATCCTTTCTTATTTTCTATAGCAGACTCAACAATAACAGTGAAATATCATTGCACAAGATTGGTTGAGGGTGGTGGTAATGCAGTGGAGTTTTGTCCATACCTGCTACGGAGGATGAGTAGAGGTAATAATTTGTGTTTAAAATGTATCAATTTCATACAGGTTTTTAAAGACTAGTTATTGGAAAAGTCAGGGTTCAAAAATATTGTTGATAACATTTTGGATTAAATTTTATCTATTAACCAAACAACACACAGCAAAATAAATTGATGATGAAGCAGTAATTGACATTCAGGACCAATTAATAATAACAGTATCAAATACACTTGTGCTGTTTCTTTGCTAGACTGTTCAAAGGACTTTACAAGAACTAAATTGCTTAATTCTCCCAACAACCTTATGAAGTGAATAATGTTATTAACCCCATTTTTCCCGTGACAAAACAGGGGCAGAGAGTAACTTGCCTGATGTCATATAGGTAGAAAGTGGCAGAGGTGGAACATAAATTGGTAATCTGACTCCAAAGCCTGTGCTGTTATGTACTACCCTGTCTGACCTCTCTAGACTCAAGACAATAATCATGCACTAAATAGAGAGGTGGTCTACAAGTCCCTGTGTAATCTGGCCTCTCTATTTTCTCCCTGACTTCACTCACTTCCTGCTTTATTCCCTTCACTCCAGCAACACTGGCTTCCTTAGGTTTCTGAAACTTGATTTCCCCTCATGGCCTTTGTGCTTGTCTTTGCTGTGTTTTGGATGCCTGCTCCTCTACCCACATAGAGAAATGCCTCACTCCCTTCAACTTATTTAAGTCTGCTCAGCTGTTAACTTGGGCTTCCCTGGTGGCTCAGATGGTAAAGAATCTACCTGTAATGCAGGAGAGCTGGGTTTGATCCATGGGTAGGGAATTTCCTCTGGAGAAGGGCATGGCAACCCCTCCATTATTCTTGCCTGGAGAACTCCATGGACAGAGGAGCCTGGCGGACTACAGTCTGTGGGGTTGCATAGAGTCAGACACAACTGTGCATAGACGCACACATAAATATTACTTGGGTCTCTCCTGACTGTTCTAAGTTGCCATCTCCCCATACTCCTTCTTCCTCTGCTCTGCTTATGTTCCTCTGTAGTCCTTATCAGTCTTACTTTATTCTTCCATATATATATATATATATATCATTTTTCCATATTTCATCAGATCTAAGATGCCTTCAAGTGTACCTCAGAGAAAGAAAAAAGATTGTTATTGTTATTCATTTGCTAAGTCACGTCCAATTCTTTTCGACCTCATGGTCTATGGCATGCCAGGCTCCTCTGTCCTCCACTGTCTCCCAGAGTTTGCCCAAATTCATGTCCATCGAGTCAGTGATGCTATCTAACCATCTCATCCCACCTCCTTCTCCTTTGCTTTCAATCTTTCCCAGCATCAGGGTCTTTTCCAATAAGTCAGCTCTTCACATCAGGAGCTTCAGCTTCAGCTGTAGTCCTTCCAGTGAATATTCAGGGTTGATTTCTTTAGGATTGACTGGTTTGATCTCCTTGCAGTCCAAGGGACTCTAAAGAATCTTCTCCAGCACCACAGTTCAAAAGCATCAGTTCTTTGGTGCTCAACCTTCTTTATGGACCAACTCTCACATCCATACCTAACTATTAAAAAAAAAAACATAGCTTTGACTGTAAGATGCCACCTATCAAAAAATGCATCCCAATTTTAGGTTTCATAAAATGTGAAGAAATGTTCATCATAGGATTAATGGAATATAGTATTTATTTTACATCTTTATTTTGTTTATTGTATATTTCTCCACTATCACCTGAATGTAAACCCACAGAGGTAGGGATTTTAAACGCGCCCTTTTGTAAATTGCTCTCTCTTCAGTAGCTCTCCCTGGTGGCTCAGATGGTAAGGAATCCGCCTGCAATGTAAGAGACCCGGGTTTGATCCCTGGGTTGAGAAGATCTCCTGGAGAAGGGAATGGCAACCCACTCCAGTATTCTTGCCTGGAGAATTCCAGGGACAGAGGAACCTGGCAGGGTACTTTCATGGGGTCACAAAGAGTCGAGACATGACTGAGCGACTAACACTTTCAGGTTCTGTCTTCAGTGCTTAAATTAAGCACAGTATATGACACATGGTCAGCATTTAGTAGCTCTTTAAGGGATGAAAGAACTCCTCAAATGAGGAAATTCCCACCTTCATCTTGTATGCATGGAAGCAGAAATTCTGAAGTGTTGCTATGTTGCATGGCACCCAGACTTCCTCAACAGAGTCTGAGAAAATTTTCCTCAGAAAATTTGATTAACTAAATTTAGTTTATGAATATTTTGTTTGCTTTCATAATTAACACTTAGTCATATATAAAGATAAATGTCGAAGAAAAGAGTTAAATTTTTGGGATCAGACAGCAGCCCATTGGGAGAACCATTTCAACCTCCCAGTGGCAAGCTCACTTTGGCTTGAAATTTACCACACTAATGCAATTATTGTCATCATGGTTGTCTCCTCCTTCTTTAAGACAGGTAATATATTCACGCGGTTAAAATATAAGTGAAAAAAGTGTACTTAGCAAAAAGTTTCCCTACTACTCCTTGGCCACCCAGGCAAATATAAACAATTCTTGTTTATCCTTCCAGATACACATATATGTATACGTACTCTCTTTTAATAACACAAATGAGTGTAGCACATTGTATAAACTGTTCTGCACCTTACATTTCCTGTTTAACAATTCTTGGAAATTGTTGCATACAAGAAGTATTCTTTATCCTTTCTTATTGTGTTCTGTGAAATGCTTTTAAAATATTTTTTGAAGCCCTAGGAATTCCTTGGAAGAGGGGGTGTGCAAGAAAGAGGGTTCTGGGGCCCCATCCTGCTCCATTTGATGGATTTCATTTGTTTATACTTCCTGTGTTATTTGGAAGAAAAGGGGCTAAAATGTTGGATAGCCACCTCTCTTAAGAGATGTGAAACGTGACCAAGGCAAGGACCTGAATGGTCAAGTAGTTTCACATGCTCTAGAGTCCAGGATGCAAATTCCTGCTCTACCTGTTTTGAGAAGGATAATAATATCCTCCTCATGTGGTTGTTAGAATTTTATTACATAATAGCTTTAATGTGCTTAGTACTTTAGTGCATGAAACAGAGTAAATACTCAACAAAGGTCAGAGTGGAGACCTAGGTATCTTTGGTGCATATCGTCAATTTCTTAACAACTGGGCATTTAAAGATATTACCCTAAAATAGTAAGTACTCACTTAAAACTATTGGCTCATGTTACAGAAAAGTCCGTTACTTCAGACATGACTTGCCCTGGGGAACATCCAGATAATCTCTCAAGGATCTGGACTTTGATTATTTTATCCGGACTCTGCTCTTTATGTTGGTTTCTTTCTCTGACTCTGTGCAAGGGCAAGTTTGCTGTCAGTTCCTGCAGTCCTGTAACTTCCCAGAACCAAGATTATAGAGGAAGACTCCTTACCTCTCTCCTTAGAATCCCAGCCAAAGTCCTCTTATTACTCCCTGGACCTTACTGGGGCATGTACCTTTGTGTTGGGCGAGTTCCTATAGTCCAGTGTGTGAGATGTTCTGACTGGCCTTGGTTTACATGCCCACCTCTAAAACAAGCAGTGGGCATATGGCATAAGAACAGGGAAATAGGGACTTTCTTCAAAGGGAAGCTGGACTACTGTGCCAGCAGAAAGTTTATCAGGATAGGAAAAACAATAGATGCTTGCTACATCCCTGATGGACTTGACTGCTTGCCAGTTCTGTTTTGTTTTTTTCCTGCAGTGCAACTAGCACTAGCTAGCATTAAGTACTGTTGCTCTACAAAATGTTCAAAAGATCATGTTGCATTACTTTATAAAAGTAATTTTACATTGCTTTGTATTTATATCTGCAAGCAAATCTATATCTATACCCACTTTTTACAAGAGTACAGTCCAGATGTGTTTCCATTCTTTGGAAAATATAAGAGAAGTGCTTACTTAATAAAACACTTAAATTAGGAAATCCCATTTTCAGTTCCAAAGGACTTTTTGTAAGACTGAAATTTTTAGGTTAATTAATTTATTTCTGGCTGTGCTGCGTCTTCACTGCTGCAGGTGGAGGGCTACTCTAGTTGTGGTGTGTTGGCTTCTCATTGCAGCAGCTTCTCTTGTATTGGAGCACAGGCTCAGTAGCTGTGGCTCTCGGGCTCTAAGTAGGTGAGCTGGGTAGTTGTGTCATGCAGGCCTAGTTGCTCCACAGCATGTGGGATCCTCGCTGACCAGGGATCAAACCCATGTCCCTTGCCTTGGCAGGCAGATTCTTAACTTCTGGATCACCAGGGAAGTCCTATAAGAGCGTTTATTGAGGGATAAATTGATCAGCTCCAGGCCCAGGCACTCTTGTCTCCTGTAGAGAATTTGACTGTCCATCTCTCCACACCCACTGTGCTCCTCCACTCCCTGCAGCTAGCTGAACAGGCAAGTCCTGAATAGCCAGAATGGTGTTGAAGATTTTACTGCCGCATTCCACAGCTAAGCTAAGTCTTTTGAAGTTTCAATTACTGGGTGATGCTAAGACTTCCTGGGAGTTTAAGGTAACTTCTCGTGAAGTCATTGCCATGTTCATTAGCAATCCATGACTAGGCAGTTGCAGCTGACTGTCTCACCTGCCTGAGTCTGTGGTCAGATGAGTACAAGAGCAGGGGACTCTGTCAATGTAGATTGGGCCTCCAGGGCCAGCAGGGTGGTAACTGACTTGGACCAGAGCATTTCAAAGCCAGCCCAGATCTCCAAGGTCTCCTCTCTCCCCAGTTCCAGTTCTTTAATGATGTTGACTATAAGCAACCAACACACTACATGAATAATTGGGTTAAGCTCAATAAGTTACAGATATTAGATGGAGGGTCCAGAACTGGCATACAGTTTGAGGAAAGAAGAGGGAGTTGGCTATGGATGTAATTGTCTGCCAGCAGCTCGAGAGTCCATGGGCAGAGGAATAGAAGACAGAAGATTATGAGCACAGAGAGGCCGAGGACAGAAGCCTTCTCTCTGGTTCGACTGTTCCTGATGCTGCCTTGCCCAGGATCTCAAATACCACACTAGTCATGGGTAATATAAAGAAATAGAAGAGCTCCAGCTTATTCTCCCACTCCCTTCTTCTTGGACTTTCCAGGAGGTGCTAGTGGTAAAGAACCCACCTGCCAATGCAGGAGATGTAAGAGATGTGGGTTCAATCCCTGAGTTGGGAAGATCTGCTGGAGGAGGGCATGGCAACCCACTCCAGTATTCTTCTTGGAGAATCCCATGGGCAGAGGGGCCTGGTGGGCTACAGTTCATAGGGTCGAAAAGAGTCGACTTAGCATGCATGCACGCATGAACCCTCTCCCTACCTCTAATACCCCAACCTGTGTGTACAAGGCCTTTCCAGGGCAGGGCCACAGTTGGTGAGACCCAAGGTGACCCAGACCCAAGTCCTTAAACTGCTTCCTCTCTCCCAGGTATGTGCATGATGACTCCTAGATAGCAACCAGTCTTCTTGTGCAGGTGCTGCTGTCTAGACGTGGTTCAGGTTTCTATGTGTGTGCGTGCTAGGGAGCTTCAGCTGTGTCCAGCTCTTTGTGACCACGTGGACTATAGCCTGCCAGGCCCCTCTGTCCATAGGATTCTCCAGGCAAGAATACTGGAGTGGGTTGCCCTCCTCCAGGGGATCTTCTCAACTCCAGGATCGAACTGCAGTTTCTTATGTCTCCTGCATTGGCAGGCAGGTTCTTTACACTTCTGGCACCTGGGAAGCAAAATGACTATACTTGTATTTGGGTACTTATTTCATGGTATAGTAAATACCAAGATCTTTGTTTTTTTAAAAACAAAATTCCTAACCATTGAAAACATATCAATGAAACTACAAATTTAACCCATTTCATTTTAATAGAATGAGTGATTCTAAGTTCTGCTGTATCCCGCATATCTGATGGGCTGGTTAAGCCTGAATTCAGCACCTTTCTGTACCTTTCACTTTTCTGTTTGGGGCTTTTGGAGTCTTGGTCTTGGTAGGTACTCGGCTCTGGCCAGAGACTTGGGCTCCTTGTTTTTTATTTTTCCTTGCCAAATTTAGGAGGGATGGTCCTTCTTGTGGGTTGACTCCTGACCTCCCTGGCAGAATGAGCCTCTTTATCTGTAGAACTTTTCTCCTCTAATTCATACTCAGCCCCTCCCTTTTTGAGGGTGGGGAGGGGTGGGAGATGGAATTGCAAGAGCTGATTGATAAGGAAGGGGCTGAGAGGGGGTTAGTGGGGCTTCTGTGAGGGAGAGAGTCACAGAAGAGGAAGGGGAGAGAGTGGAGAAAGAGATCCAAGAAACTGAATGAAACTGCTGACTAATATCTGCAGCTAGAGTATTACACCCACATAAATACAGTGTTTTTTTTCTTCAGTACTTAAAAATAGCTCAGTATAGCAGAATACTGAAAACAGATGTGCTTGGTTTCCTGAGCTACTGATTCAGCAAACGTTTGAGTGTCTGTCCTCTCTGCCAGGCCCTGCTATAGCTTCTTTCCCACTATAGGTTCCTTCTGGAGTGCTGAAATTCTTATTTGTGTTTTCACAGAGAGTGAAGCCTGGGCTTCAGCATGGTATAGAGTAGAAAGGAATGTTTTGTTTGCAAACCTAAACAGAATTAGATCCTACCTCTTTGGAATGGTGTAGTCTTGGGCAAATTAGACTTAACTTCGCTGTCTTGGTTTTGATTACCTACTGCCTTGCAAAAGAAAACCAAAGAATGCCTTAAAGCAAATTGTCTGGGATCTCAGCTGGTACCTTTATGCTAAGCCATGCTTGGCTCGAAGTGTTGTCTTTGTTAAAAGCTGGTTGTGGTTGTATCCTTATCTGGGAAGAAAGAAGGAGAAAGGTCAAGCTCAAAAGTTATCTGTGGACAAGTTAGCTATCCATCCTCTACTTTTTTACTCATGTAACTTTTATTCTGAATTAATTTTAGAATTGAGAAAAGGTTGCAAAAATTGACAAAGAGTTCCTAAATATTTTCACCCAGATTCCTCAAATGTTAACATTTTTATCACAATTACTTTATCATTTTTTTCTCTCTAAATTATGCATTTCCCCCTAAACCATCTGGGAAAGAATTTTTAAGCATGATGTCCCTTTATTTTTTAGTACCTAATTCCTAACAACAAGAACGTTTTCTTAAATAACACAATGCAGTGATCAAATCCAGGAAATGAACACTGATATCAATGTAACTATCTAATACACAGACCTTATTCAAATTTTGCAAGGAGTCCCAATTATTTTCCTTTCTGGCCCAATATCCAAACCAGGATCACACATTGCATTTAGATGTTATGTGTCTATAGTCATCTTTAATCTGGAATGGTTCTCTGTCTGTGTCTTTTGTGATTTGATATTTGGAAGAGTACAGGTTCAGTCAGTTACTTTGCAGCACACTGCTCAACTGGAGTTTGTCGAATCTTCCCTATTAAGTTCAGATGGTGCATCTTTGGCATCTTCTCACAGTGCATCATCTCAGGAGATACATAACATATACTTGCCCCACTATTAGTGATATTAATTTTGATCCTTTGTTTAAGGTGTTGTCTGCCTCTCTACTGTACATTTAACTATTTTTCCCTTTGATATTAATGTGTATCATTTGAAGAATGTGTTTTAATATTGCTAAATATCCTGTTTGTCCTCAAACTTTCACCCTCCGTTTTTAGAATCCATTGATAATTGTTCAGTTCAGTTCAGTCGCTCAGTCGTGTCCGACTCTCCGCGACCCCATGAATCACAGCACGCCAGGCCTCCCAGCCATCACCAACTCCCGGAGTACACTCAAACTCATGTCCACAGAGTCGGTGATGCCATCCAGCCATCTCATTCTCTGTCGTCCCCTTCTCCTCCCGCCCCCAACCTAGTAGTTGCCAGTCTGTTGTTTAGGGGCTTCCCAGGTGGCACTAATGGTAAAGAATCCTCCTGCCAATGCAGGAGATGCAGGAGATACGGGTTTGATCCCTGGGTTGGGATGATCCCCTGGAGGAGGAAATGAGTCGGACACGACTGAACACACACAGTCTGCTGTTTGCATAAAACCTTTCCTGGAAGCTCCATCTTTCAACCTCTACCTATTTTGCTAAGAACCGCATCCTTGTGCATGCAAAGTTGGTTCAGTCATGTCCGACTCTTTGCAACACTATGGACTGTAGCCCACTAGGCCTCTCTGTCCATAGGATTTCCCAGGAAAGAATACTGGAGTGGGTTGCCGTGCCCTTCTCCAGGGGATCTTCCCAAGGCAGGGATCAAACGTATGTCTTTTGCTTCTCCTGCATTGGCAGATGGGTTCTTTACCACTAGTGCCACCAGGGAAGCCCCTTAAGAACTGCATCCAACCTTAATTGGATCCCAAGAGAGCCTGGGAAATGCATTATTATATTATTTTTTTGGTATAAGCATATTGCTTTCCCCAGGAAAATTGGGGTTCTCTTAGTAAAGAGGGGAGAATAAAAACTTACTAGAACTTGCCAACCCAATAGCATCATTTATAAGAATTAACTTTTCTTTTTTGTTTTTAAATTTTGGCAGCACCATGGGGCATGTGGAATCTTAGTTCTTAGTTCCCTGGCCAGAGATCAAACCAGAACCCCCTGCATTGGAAGCACAGAATCATAAGGATTAAATTAAATGGTCTTTGTAAAACATCTACCAAGGAACCTGTAATTCTTATTGTTGATACTTTAAAATATCCCTCCCCAACTTATGGGAACAGAGATTTGTTTGTTTTTTTGATCACTTGTGGTCACATAGCTAATAAATAACAGAACAGGTCTACAAACCCTAGTCTGGTTCCTGCACCATAGTTTCCTTTTGCTGGTTTTAAACATTCTGTAGTCTCTTAAATCTTCTCAGCTATATGACTAAAACTACCTCTATAGTATTTTAATATACAAAACTCTATATTAATCTATACAACTCTTATGGAATGGTTCTATTCACTAGATGAAGATAACATTATGTGTGTGTTAAATAAATAAAAACCTGACTTAATTTCTTTATATTTGGGCATGTTCCTTTTTGTGTAGTCCCAGGCAATTGTTCTTTTTTGGTGCAATGGCTATTTATTCTCCCAGGAATCATAATCTGGAAAAACTTGGGAGGGAAAAATGGTTAGAGAATAAGTGTGTTTGCTCAGCATTATAAATAAATACAACCACATGTTTTATTGATTCTTTGTAGTTTTTAAAATATTTAACAGAAAGAATTGTAAAACTCTTTTGTCTCCTGCCAACAATAAGAATTGGAATTTTAAAATTCCCTTGTCACAGAATCAGTATGAAAGAACATGAAATTTTAATACCAACTGGCAGCAGAAAACCTCACTTCATTTAACTTAGAATTTTACACTGAACATCATGGAGGAGAATAATATCAGTACATGACAGAAATAAAATATGATGGCAGAAAAATGATAAATCAGGATACACAAAATTGTATATGAAAACTGAGAGTGTTAGTCGCTTAGTTGTGTCCACCTCTTTGTGACCACTTGAACTGTAGCCTACCAGGCTCCTCGGTCCATGGAATTCTCCAGGCAAGAATACTGGAGTGTGTTGCCATTTCCTTCTCCAGGGGATCTTCCCAACCCAGGGATCAAACTTGGGTCTCCCTCATTACAGGTCGATTCTTTACCATCTCAGCTACCGGGGAAACTAACAGCTAAGTTTAAAATATATGGGGAATTCCCTTGTGGCCCAGTGGTTAGGATTCTACACTTCCACTTCATGGGGCACAGGTTCGATCCCAGGTCGGGGAATTAAGATCCAGCATGCTGATCCTGCAAGCTGTATGACATAGCCAAAAAAATAAAAAATATAAAATAAACAAATAAAATTGAGTAAATATTTCAAATGTATGCATAGAAAGAAACCTGGAAAGAATTGTAGGATGTGAATTCAGAGTGCTTGTATTTTGGTGGAAGGATATGGGTTGTGTGTTTTTCTTTCAACTGTTCCATAATTTCTACTGGATACATTTTTCTTTAAACGAACATGCCCCGCCCCCCGACTAAATAATCACAAACAATAGCAAGATTAGAAAAGATATTAAGTAGAAACATTTTCAGAAGGGAAACATCAGGAGCCCCAGACAAAACTGTTAGTTTGCTTTGGAGGAGAGACCCAAGGGGTTGCAATTTGCAGCTGATGCCTGAATTTCATTTTATCCATCTTGGTACCATCTCTTTTCCTCCCTCTCATCCATTCTTTCTTTACTTCTTTTCTCTTTTACTGTAAGATAGGTGAAGAGATTGAATAAGGAAATGGCAGCCCACTCCAGTATTCTTGCCTGGAGAATCCCATGGACAGAAGAGCCTAGTGGGGTCCATGGGGTCACAAGTCAGACACAACTGAAGTGCCTTAGCACACAGATGAAGAGATTAATTATAAGAAAGAGAGCTTCATACAGTAGAAAGAACATTACAGTTTGAAGTCAGACAGACTTAGATTTAAATCCTGGCATTCATTCCACAAACATTAATTGAGCAATGAGTATGCCATGTCCTGCTATAGGCATCGGAGATTCAGCAAAGATTAAAACAGATAAAAATGTTCATCTTTGTGAAACATGTTCTAGTGGGGGTAGACAGTGTGCTTTAAAAGGTCCTGGAAAGACCCTTGGATGAAAAAATATCTTCCCAACAATTGTTTATAATGCATAAAAGTACGCCATGAAGGACTCAGCCTTTTGGATCCACAAACATCTTTTCAAATGCAAATATTGGTGGAAAAAGTACATCATCATCACGCTTAACTGCCCTTCATTATGTTAGTATGAATTAATTCTGTCGTATACCTCAGGAGCTAAATGAAAGCCATGCTTTGTAAGAATGACCATTTTAATTGAAGAAGGGGAGACCTAAGTGGGTTTCAGAATGAGCAGTAGGAAGGTCCTGTGTATCAAGAGGCAATTTAAGAAGGGCAAGACAGAGGAAAAAAGGACAATGCGGGGATAAAAAGAGAACGGTGGTAGAGAACAATGGTAGAATTCCAGGAATAAGCTTCATTCTTAACATATATGAGTTTGTCTTGGGGAAAGCTGTGGAAGTCTTCCCAGGTTTAGATACCTCCCCCTTCCTCCTTCCCTCTCTAGCCACGTTTTTCTTTTTAAAGAGTGTCTTAGGACCGGGACATTTCTGAGGTATATACCTGTGACCTTCTTTAATCCTCACATTGACAAATACTCCTAGAATGTGTAATCTCTCTCATGAAATGGTTAAGATAGCAATAAAAGAATGAATGAATACCTTTTCTAAGAAGGAGTAAGAATCAGTAACAGTCCCCCGGGGGTGGAATGGAGGTCCTCTACTCATTCAGGAGCTTGCCTCTTCCTCAACATCTTTTTAAAATTTATTTATTTTTTAATTGAGGGATAATTGCTTTACAGAATATTGTCATCTTCTGTCAAACATCAGCATGAATCAGCCATAGGTATACGTATGTCCCCTGCTTCTGCAACCTCCCTCCCCATCCCACCCCTCTAGGTTGATATAGAGCCCCTGTTTGAGTTTCCTGAGTCATACAGCAAATTCCCACTGGCTATCTATTTTACATCTGGTGAGGGAAGTTTCCACGTTACTCTCTCCGTATATCTCAGCCTCTCCTCCCCTCTCACCCGTGTCCATAAATCTGTTCTCTTTGTCTATTTCTCCATTGCTGCCCTGCAAATAGATTCATCGATACCATCTTTCTAGATTCCATATATATGCGTTGCTGCTGCTGCTGCTGCTAAGTCGCTACAGTCGTGTCCGACTCTGTGTGACCCCATAGACAGCAGCCCACTAGGCTCCCCCGTCCCTGGGATTCTCCAGGCAAGAACACTGGAGTGGGTTGCCATTTCCTTCTCCAATGCATGAAAGTGGAAAGTGAAAGTGAAGTCACTCAGTCGTGTCCAACACTTAGTAACCCCACGGACTGCAGCCTACCAGGCTCCACCATCCATGGGATTTTCCAGGCAAGAGTACTGGAGTGGGGCGCCATTGCCTTCTCCGTATATATGCGTTAGTATATGACATTTATCTTTCTCTTTCTGACTTACTTCACTCTGTATAATAGACTGTGGTTTCATCCACCTCATTAGAACTGACTCAAATGCATTCCTTTTTGCCTCACCATTTTTAAATGACCGTTCATTTCCTGTCAGAGACCTCTGGGTCTCTGAGGATTACAAGGTTTAAAACCCGTAGCTCCTGAGGTTCGTACGTACATCTCTGTCTCCAAATCCCCCGTCCTCTCTCCGATTCACTTTTCTCCTCAGCCATGGTGGTGCTTATATTCCTGTTATATTGAGATTGCATCACTTAAGGTTGTAAAGAAGTTCCCTGAGAGCCTGGAGGCCATCCTGAATCTTGCAAAGGAACTCAGCTCAAGAAGGGTCTCTTGTAAGGATAGAGGGGAATCTTCAAAGAAATCTTTAGGAACTCCAGGCTGGCCTCATGAGAACCCAAGAGTCGACAGGCAGGTAGTGTGTGTGTGGTGGAGATGTATGTGTTTCTATCTGTGTCAGGCTTTTTGGTCTCATCGTCTTGTCTGTGCTTTTCTCAGTGAGTCTGTTCCATTCTCCTGCTTTCTCTGCCGACTCACTGCCTGTCGGCTGCCAAGCTTGCAAATGGATTTGGCGAGTGCCTGGAACCCAGCCCATATTCAGTGTAACTTTACAACTCAACTTCTCATTGTCATTGCCTACGTTCTTTTTTATCTTGGCTTACAGTGTAGTGAGAGCAGGGGGTGGGAAGACAGATTTGCTGCATCCTGTTGTGAAGACCCTTTAGGCTGTTAGGTTTTACCTGAGTGTAGTGGGAGTTGGTATTAGTTCCTAATGACAGCAGTTACTGGGCTTCCCTGATAGCTTATTTGGCAAAGAATCTGCCTGCAATGCAGGAGACCCCGGTTTGATTCCTGGGTTGGGAAGATCCCCTGGAGAAGGGATAGGCTAACCATTCCAGCAGTTACTACCAGCAAGTTCTTGTGCTAAGCAGTTTACATATATTGTCTCCTAAGAGTCTCAACCTCCTTACTTTCATCTCCTTTGTGCAAAAGGAAACTAACTGTTGAAGGAGAGAGATTAAGTAACTTGCAGAAGTCACAGAGCTCAACTGCTGGGTTTTGAGCTGAGATTTTACAGAAGGCAGAGTTTGTGCCCTTTTCTGGTTTTCCACATCTCTCCCTGGGCGTGTCACTGACTGCTCCTGACCATTGCCATAGCTTAATCAGGCTACTTCCCCTAAGTAAGCTTTCCCTCTTTGGAGAAGGAGATACTTTGTGAGAAGCGGAACGCTCACCAATGGGTTACAGATGTCCATCCTGTGTTTCCCAGTTGTTTCCAGTCTGAAGCAAAGCTGTGATCTTGCCAGAACTTATGTAGGCAAGAAGAGGCTGCTCTCTTGGTTTCTCATATTGAGTCACCTACCAACTTAAGAAATAGTCCAAACACCCTACACTTTGGCTTTTATATAAGTTATAAATTATCGTTAATGTTCAATAATAGTTTAGTGCTTAGTATCTGGTATGTGGTGGTATGTTCAGTAAGCTTTTTTCCCACATTACACTGAAGTAGCCAACTTTATCTTATATCCTCTCATAAAATTGAAACCAAGCATCATTAGAGCTGGTTTGTTACTACCCAAGGGTCTTAATCCATTTGAGCCACTGTAATAGAATACCATAGACTGGAGAAATTTATTTCTCCCAGTTCTGAAGACTGAGCCCAAGACCAAGGCACTGGCAGATTTCATGTCTGCTGAGGATCCACTTCCTGGTTCATAAACTTTTGTCTTTTTGCTGTGTCCTCACAAGGCAGAAGTGACAAGGGAGGTTTCTTAGGCCTCCAGTTTGAGGGCATTATGATCTAATCACTTCTCAAAGGCCCGATTTGTTCAGTTCAGTTCAGTTCAGTTCAGTCAGTCAGTCATGTCCGACTCTCCGCGACCCCATGAATCACAGCACGCCAGGCCTCCCTGTCCATCACCAACTCCCGGAGTTCACTCAAACTCATGTCCACAGAGTCGGTGATGCCATCCAGCCATCTCATTCTCGGTCGTCCCCTTCTCCTCCCGCCCCCAGCCTTCCCCAGCATCAGAGTCTTTTCCAGTGAGTCAACTCGTCGCATGAGGTGGCCAAAGTATTGCAGTTTCAGCTTTAGCATCAGTCCTTCCAATGAACACCCAGGATCGATCTCCCTTAGAATGGACTGGTTGGATCTCCTTGCGGTACAAGGGACTCTCAAGAGTCTTCTCCAACACCACAGTTCAAAAGCATCAATTCTTCGGTGATCAGCTTTCTTCACAGTCCAACTCTCACATCCATACATGACCACGGGAAAAACCATAACCTTGACTAGACGGACCTTGGTTGGCAAAGTAATGTCTCTGCTTTTTAATATGCTATCAAGATTGGTCATAACTTTCCTTCCAAGGAGTAAGCGTCTTTTAATTTCATGGCTGCAATCAGCATCTGCAGTGATTTTGGAGCCCAAAAAAACAAAGTCTGACACTGTTTCCACTGTTTTTCCATCTATTTCCCATGAAGTGATGGGACCAGATGCCTTAGGGGGACACAAATATTCCGACTTTAGCACCAAGTTGCAGTTGAAGGTGAGTTGATGGAATTGAATCATGATTAACAGGTTAGCAATGTTTCTGATAGATGATTTTGTGGGGGGGGAGGAATACACTTTTGAAGTAAAAATTAGCCGCAAACTTTCAGATTTTATACTTGAAGAAGATCCCAGTGGAGAGAGGTCAGCAGGACCATAATGTCATCATTGTGTTCCCACGATGTACCTCTTTAGGTCTCTCACAGATTACTTCTGCCACCAACGTGGTGGCCTCTAGGAGGCACTGTTTCCCCTCCATGGCTGTGGACCCATCACTGGCTATGAATCAGATCTACAGCTGAGCCTCACTCAAGCTGGGTTCTATCTGCTAGGAGCTAACCACAGGAAAGTAAACGCCCATAGTAGGAGTGATGCCTATTTTTATAATCTGGTTTATGAGGAGAGTGTATTGATCCTGTCTTCTAGCTCTTGAACTATTGATGCAGATTGAGCCCTTTTACTCCCAGCATTGAAGAATCATTTACGAGACTTGGTGCTTGGGGTCTGGCAGAACAAAATGCAATGTCCTTTATCAGAGTCAGAGACATGGCAAAGGAGAGGCCTGACAGTCTTCCTTAGAACCACCCTCACCGTGCCTGGTTTAGCATTGAGGCTGCTTCCTTTCAGACAACACCTTTCCCCAGCAGGGAGTAGCTACTCCAGCACTCAGCACTGTCCTAACTCATTTTGTAAATGCCCACCCCACATAATCTATCATAGAGGGTCTGTTTGTTGCATATGCATTTGAATTTACTATGAAATAAATATCTATATGAATTGGCCAAAAAGCAGATATTAAGAATAACAACTAAGAAAATCAATTAGCCAATTCATTTCATTGGGATGGGATTATGTTTACATCTTCATTCTCAAGATTCAATCTTTAAAATTGAATAATAGATTCTACTTTTATTAAATCCAATTCTGCTCTGAATAAATGTCATAAAATTTGAATGATACAAATTTATTTTAATTTTATAAAATTTACATTTGGCAAGACTAAGGTCAGTCAACATTTTTATACATTGATGTGTTAAATCCTAGGATTCTAATAAAGCTATCCAATAGGTGGCTCAGATGGTAGGTAAAAAATCTATCTATCTGCAATGCAGAAGAGCTGGGTTTGATCCCTGGGTGTGGAGGTTGCCTGTAGAAGGGAATGGCAACCCGCTCCAGTATTCTTGCCTGAAGAATTCCGTGGACAGAGGAGCCTGGTGGGCTGCGGTCCATGGGGTTGCAGAGTTGGAAATGACTGAGTAACTGACACTTTTACTTTCTCTTCAGGATTCTAGTAAAGCTAACCAAGAGAAGAAATGTGAATGGTATCCTCATTCATCAATTTGATGATTATTTGAAATTTTATAGATCTTATCTCAAGTTCATTCCTTCTCCCTCACCTGGTCATGAATGTGCGGGACTGAAGGACCATGTGTCATGCCCACCTATTTTTTATTATGCTCTTCTCCCATCAAACACGTTTCTATGTTTATAGTTGGTTATTTATGCTTTTGCATTTCCCTTTTGTTATTAAGGTTGTTAGCTTTCAGTTCTCCCTGCTGGCAGGATAGTCCTTTGCACTCTGATTTGCTATTTATGATCTAACGTGGACCCTTAGTAGTGGCTAACTTTTATTGAGCAAGTACTGTGTTCCAGGCATTGTTCTAAGGACTTTGCAGGTATTAGCTAAAAGAATCCTCATAACTACTCTTAGATGGTTAGCAGCGTACCTACTATTATCATGCCACTTTGTGGTTATTTGGCCAAAGTCACACAGCCAGAAAGAAGCACAGCTTGGGATTCAAACCCACTGGGGCTACAGAGTCTATGACACTATGCAAGAACATTCAATACTGCCTCAATATTCAGATGTATTAGACTAGCGGAAGTCCAAGAGTTAGTAGAATCTTAGTAGAGTTTCCAAAGGACTCACCTGTGAATGATTATCTTGCTACGTACATACCCTCTCTGAGACTATTTCCTCAACTATAAAATAGAATAATAGAGCCAACCTGATGTGACCACTTGAGGATTAAATGATTAAGATGTGTGTGTTATGTTATATATTAGTATGTACATGTGCATATGTGAAGAATCTTAAATAGGACCCGGCATGTAGCAAGTACTCATTATGCTAAGCACTCTTCCTGGGCTCAGTAAGTTACAGCTGTTCTGACAATAGTCCACTGGTTTCAAGGCTAGTAAGGCTTTCTGATATCCAGTGGTCTAGGTACTGAGAAGCCCTTACACTCATTCCTCCTTCATAGCCCTTTCCCACAGCTCCTTTACCCTCTCCCAACACTTTTTTTTCTTTTTAATAATTTTATTTATTTGGTTTTGGCTGTGCTGGATCTTCGTTGCTGTGTGGGCTTTCTCTAGTTGTGGCAAGCGGGGGCTACTCATAGTTGCCGTGCACCAGCTTCTTATTACAGTGGCTTCTCTTGTTGCAGAGAATGGGCACCCGGGCTTCAGTAGTTGCAGCGTGTGGGCTCAGTAGTTGTGACTCAGGGATTTAGTTGCTCCAACTCAGAAAACTAAGTCCATGGCCTCTGGTCCCGTCACTTCATGGCAAATAGATGGGGAAACAATGGAAACAGTGAGAGACTATTTTTTGGGGCTCCAAAATCACTGCAGATGGTGACTGCAGCCATAAAATTAAAAGATGCTTATTCCTTGGAAGAAAAGCTATGACAAACCTAGACAGCATATTAAATAGCAGAGACATTATTTTGCCAATGAAGGTCTGTCTAGTCAAAGCTATGGTTTTTCCAGTAGTTGTGTATGGATGTAAGAGTTGGACTATGAAGAAAACTGAGCACCGAAGAATTGATGCTTTTGAACTGTGGTGTTCGAGGAGACTCTTGAGTCCCTTGGACTACAAGGAAGTCAAACCAGTCAATCCTAAAGGAAATCAGTCCTGAATATTTATCGGAAGGACTGTTGCTGAAGCTGGAACTTCAGTTCTTTGGCCACCTGATGAGAAGAACTGACTCACTGGAAAAGACCCTGATGCTGGGAAAGATTGAAGGCAGAAGGAGAAGGGCATGACAGAGGGTGAGATGGTTGGATGGCATCACCAACTCAATGGACATGAGTTTGAGCAAGCTCCGGGAGCTGATGGCCAGGGAAGCCTGGCATGCTGCAGTCCATGGGGTCCCAAAGAGTTGGACATGACTGAGCAACTGAACTGAACTGAAGGAATGTGAGATCTTCCTGGACTAGGGATTGAACCTGTGTCTCTTACATTGGCAGGCAGATTCTTTAACCACTGAGTCACCAGAGAAGCCCTTTATGTTTTTATTATGATTATTATTGAAGTATAGTTAATTAACAATGTTGTGTTTCAGATGTACAGCAAAATGATTCTGTTACATATATACATATTCTTTTTCAGATTCTTTTCGTTAGAGATTATTACAAGTTGTTGAATATAGTTCTCTGCTATATTGCAGGTCCTCGTTCACCCTCTACCAGCTCTGGAGGACACTGCCAGTGCTCAGATGTGAACTGTCATAGGTGACTGTAGAAAAACATTTCCAGCGTCCCTCGGGACCTGCTCCATATGCGCCCCCCCTTCTTTCCTGGCCAGCTTGCCCCCACTTTGACTCTTTCTTGGGAGACCCCTCTCCGCAGGCCCAGTGGGGGTGGGAAGTGCTCTCAGGCAGTCCTGCTCAGCACAAGCCTTTTGTTTTCTAAATAAGCTTTACAGCTAATCCCTGCTGGGGAACTGACTGGAAACAAGCCTAGGAAAATCTATAAGAAATTACAAAAGTGATTTAATTTGGCTCTAGTCCATAATCTTGACTTCCATTGAAATGGTAAACTAGAACCTCCTTCAGGCTCTGCCTCTGTGCTTTTGCTTTTGAGAATAAAACAGATCTTGTTTTCTCTTGGTGGGCTTTTACCTCCTAGGTAGCCTGAAGGTGCAGCTCAGGCTGGTGTGGGTGTTCTGTTTCCACAGGTGGGCAATTTGCATTTTTGAGAAACTACAGGTGGGGACCTCAGGCAGTTAAATGTACCCTCCCCTCCGTGGAGATTATCCCTTCTGGGCATATCCTCGCTAAATTGGACACTGAGTTTAGGAAATCTCAGGGTAGGGCTCGGAGAAGGCAATGGCAACCCACTCCAATACTCTTGCCTAGCAAATCCCATGGACAGAGGAGCCTGGTAGGCTACAGTCCGTGGGGTCGCAAAGAGTCGGACACGACTGAGTGACTTCACTTTCACTTTTCACTTTCGTGCATTGGAGAAGGAAATGGCAACCCACTCCAGTGTTCTTGCCTGGAGACTCCCAGGGATGGCGGAGCCTGGTGGTGGGTTGCATGGAGTCGGACATGACTGAAGTGATTTAGCAGCAGCAGTAGCAGCAGGGCAGGGCTAGAGATTAAAAATAAATAAATAAAAAATAAAAATTCTTAGAAAAATTACAGAGGGCATTTAGCCTAAGAACCAAAGTATATTTATCAAGAGAAGCAATTCCTGTGATAGACAAGAGACATTACCATAAAATGAAATTATGTTTAGGTTAGAGTAGATCTTCTAATCCACCTCATAATAAAAAAAAATGAAATGACCTTGAAAACATTTTATGAGTCAAATGAATAGTGAAAGTGGGGAAGGAATTATGAATGCAACGTAAGATATTAGGCCAGCTACCTAAGATATTAAAGGCACACCTTGCCTTCTGTCTTTCTCCTGCTCCTTCCTTTGTTCTTACTGGAGCCTGTGTGATATTTTTAAGAAGGAAACCATTTCTGCTTTCTCTCTTGGCTAACATAAGTCAGTACTTCCCCATTGCTTTCAGATAAAATTTAAAATGTTTGATTTATAAAAGTCCTTGAGGCTTCAAATTTGTCTTATCATTACCCCAACTTCCTAAACTCCAGCTTCTGTAAATAACTTTCAGTTCCTAACTGTTCTTACTTCCAGGAATTTGCCCCTGGTTACCCTCTACCTAGGCCACTTCCCATCCGCAAAGTTGGCTATTCTCTTTCAGTTTCAGTGCCCCACCCCCCAGAATCTGCCTCTCTTACAGATTCCCTGTTGTATAGTTCAGCAGACCTCGGTCTACGGAAGGCCAAGAATCCAGCTTTGTCTGTTTCAGATCCAGGTTAGTGTTTGACTCATGTGTGAAAGTTGCTCAGTCGTGTCTGACTCTTTGTGAGCCCATGGAACTCTCCAGGCCAGAATACTGGAGTGAGTAGCCATTCCCTTCTCCAGGGGATCTTCCCAACCCAGGGATCGAACCCAGGTCTCCCGCTGCAGGTGGATTCTTTACCAGCGGAGCCACAAGGGAAGCCCAAGAATACTGTAGTGGTTCAGTTCAGTCCAGTCGCTCAGTCATGTCTGACTCTTTGCGACCCCATGAATCACAGCACGCCAGGCCTCCCTGTCCATCACCAACTCCCGGAGTTCACTCAAACTCATGTCCATCGAGTCGGTGATGCCATCCAGCCGGTTAGCCTATCCCTTCTCCAACGGATCTTCCCGACCCAGGAATCGAAGCAGGGTCTCCTGCGTTGCAGGCAGATTGTTCACCAGCTGAGCTATCAGGGAAGACTTGTAGACAGTAAATAGTTGTTGAATGGAAGGATGGCCAGGGGGAGAGGCTACCAGTGGAAGCTGCGTAATTGGTAAGTGTCCTGGATGGGAGGATGGACAGGTGTAGTTTGTGGACGAGGGACTGCTCCCTCATACTGTGTCAGATCTCTGAGTGTCTCGTCCTCATGACTGGTCCATAAATTGCTTGAAACCCAGAGAAACTGGCTTCTGCTAACTGAACCTTGCACCAGCCTGAAGTCTGTTCATTTGTTAATGTGTAAGAAGATGTAGTAACTGTCGGGAGGAAGAGACGACATGTCAGCACTTTTTCTTCCCACAGGAAGTTACACGGAAGCCAGATTACACTTAGAAGCTTGCTAGTGGGAGCCTTCTTCCTTCCTTCCTTCTGTAAGCATTTACTTGTTAAGTGCCTGCTCCACTGGAACAGAAGCTTGCGAGTGATTTTAAGGACAGTCCTTCAGCAGAGGAAGTTAGGAGACTGCTCTCTGTGCTGTGGAGGCAGCAGCATAGCGGTGGAGTGGCGCCAGCCCAGGGCTGCAGGAATCACCCCCAGACTGGGCCCTGGGTGCCTTTCTGTTATCCTTTCAATGTTGACCAACCGCCCTTCTCACTGACTCCTTCTGTTTACATCTAAAGTCTGGTTAGGTCCAGATTTACCTCATGGAAGCGCTTAGAAGTCTCTTCTGGGCCATTGACACATCTCTGCTGATTCTCATGCCAATCTCATTTCCAAACTCCAGCATGGGCCTGGTGGGCAGGGATGTCCAGGGCAGTAATCACCTTGCTTGTAGCTTCCAAATATACTTCTGCTGTGCTGTGCTGTGCTTAGTCAGTCAGTTGTGTCCAGCTCTTTACGACCCTACGGACTGTAGCCCTCCAGGCTCCTCCGTCCATGGGATTCTCCAAGCATAAATACTGGAGTAGGTTGCCATGCCCCTCTCCAGGGGATCTTCCCAACCCAGGTCTCCCGCATCGCAGGCGGATTCGTTACCATATGAGCCACCAGAGAAGTCCATACATCTGCTGATATAACCATAAATAATGCTTGTACTTATAGCAGGGCCTATTAGAGATTTACAGTTGAGTATTTGCAGTGAAATATTGGATTGTCAGGTTGTCAAGGAGAAAGAATTGCTCTCTACTCTTAGGTTCAGTTGGGGTGCCTTTGAATTCAACTGACAAAGGACAGTTAAGGAAAAATACAAAATTTAATCACGTTTTTATTAATGTGTATATAGGAGTTCACAGAGACTGACTCTGGGGGAAGCTAGGATTTGGGGATTGTATACCATCTTAATGGAGGAAAGGGAAGGGGAGAAGGGCATTTGCAGGAAAACAAGAGACTTATTAAGAGAAGGGAGAGGGAGAAAGGGCCTGTATTGGGAAACAGACGAGTTTTTGGAAAGGTAAACGGGCCCTGAGAAGTATCACGGGAGGTGGTGGCGGTGTCCGACTCTTTGCGACCCCATGGACTATAGCACTCCAGGCTCCTCTGTCCCCCACTATGCCCCAGAGTTCGTTCACATTCGTGTCCATTGAGTTGGTGATGCCATCCAACCATCTCATCCTCTGCCACCCCCTTCTCCTTTTGCCTTCACTCTTACCCATCATCAGGGTCTTTTCCACTGAGATGGCTCTTTGCATCAGGTGGCCAAAGTATTGGATGCAGCTTGAGCTTCAGCATCTGTCCTTCCAATGAATATTCAGGACTGGTTTCCTTTAGGATTGACTGGTTTGATCTCCTTGTAGTCCAAGGGACACTCAAGAGTTTTCTCCAACACCACAGTTAGAAAGCAGTTCTTGGGCTCTCAGCCTTCTTTATGGTCCAACTCATATCCATACGTGACTATTGGAAAGACCATACCTTTGACTATATGGACCTTTGTCAGCAAAGTGATGCCTCTGTTTTTTAATGTGTTGTCTAGGTTTGTCATAGCTTTCCTTCTAAGGAGCAAGCATCTTTGCATTTCATGGCTGCAGTCACTGTCAGCAGTGATTTTGGAGACTAAGAAAATAGAATCAGTTACTGCTTCCACTTTTTCTCCTTCTGCTGCTGCTGCTTGCGCTGCTGCTAAGTTGCTTCCGTCATGTCCGACTCTGCGACCCCATAGAGGGCAGCCCACCAGGCTCCCCTGTCCTGGGGATTCTCCAGGCAAGAATACTGGAATGGCTTGCCATTTCCTTCTCCATTTCCCCTTCTCTTTGCCAGGAAGTCATGAGACCAGATGCCATGATCTTAGTTTTCTGACTGTTGAATTTTAAGCCAGCTTTTTCACTCTTCTCTTCACCCTCATCAAAAGGCTCTTTAATTCCTCTTCACTTTCTGCCACTAAAGTGGTATCATCTCCTTATCTGAAGTTGTTCATATTTCTCCTGGCAATCTTGATTCCAGCTTGTGCTTCATCCAGCCCGGCATTTCGAATGCTGTACTCTGCATAGAAGTGAAATAAGCAGGGTGACAATATACAGCATTGTTGCACTCTTTTCCCAGTTTTGAACCAGTCAGTTGTTTCATGTCCAGTTCTGTTGCTTTTTGACCTGCATACAGGTTTGGCAGGAGACAGGTAACATGGGAGATATGGTAGTTTTTGTAATAATGTCTGTGTAGGTGTGGTGTGGTGACTTCTCATGATCTCTGGTGATAAGAATGTTATTTGGTTGACTTCTGACAGTTGGGTTCTTTGAGTTCTTTGGGGGAGGCTCTGCTCTTACACAGATAAGAGATTTCAAGAACTCAAATGCCTTCTGCTCAAAATAAGTGTTATGCTACAGTGACATATCTGGACCTTTCTTTTTTACTGTAGAATATTCCCGTGGGTAGAAGATAATTGGGTGAAATTCTTCTCCCAAATTATATCAGTATTTGTATTTGAGCCCAGAAACCTTCAAACAAGTGACTAGATTATAAAACAAATAGAAACAAACATAGTGACCAGGATATTATTTACCGGATCCAGATGACACTGTTGTTCCAAGTGTAAAATAGTGTTTACTCAACAAGATTCCTTTTAGCAAATTAAGAGGAGTAAGAAAACAATTTGATTCAAACCACATGGTTTAAAATGACTAGTCTAATTCTAGTTAATCTTTCCCTGGTTTTAAGTGTGGAATTAATAAACTCTAATAGTATATTTTCAGCACCCTTTTCACTTTTTATGATAGTAAAAAATAATCTTGGTCATTCAAGAAATATTTATTGTACAAGCATTCTCCTACTTGCTGGGAGTTTTATTTTAGCTTGATTTTTGTGATATGCCAAAGACGGACATGGAAACTAAATACAGGATTAAAAAGACCAGAGCTTGCTACCCTAAGGGAGAAGAAGTGAATGAAAACTGTGAGGAAGTATTCTTGCCTGGAGAATCCCAGGGAAGGGGGAGCCTGGTAGGCTTCCGTCTATGGGGTCACACAGAGTCGGACACGACTGAAGTGACTTAGCAGCAGCAGCAGCAGCAGCCACCAAAAGAGAAAGGGAAAAGTGTAGGCCAAGAAAGGCAAAAGCCAGCCACCAAAAGAGAAAGGGAAAAATGCAGGCTGAGCGGTCAGCTCTTGAGAGGTTAGAATTGGTAAATTATGGCTAAAGCTGGAGAAAAGATCCAATACCTACAAAATAAGGTAGCAGACCTTATCTTTTTGGGAAGTAGGACACAGAAGAAGAAATATCCTTTATCGGTTGGGTTGACAGAACGACCTTATCTCTTTGGAACTTAGAAATCCAAAGAGTAATGAGGCTTTCTAGAATAGTGATGCCAAGTTAAAGAAGTTCGACCTGAGCTGAAAAGTGCTAATTAGAAAATATAGGGTTGAGGAGATAAGCTGTTATACAAATAATATGCTTTCTGATTAGTTGTATTTAATATATTATATGCTGTCTAGACATTTTTTGATTTAGTTCTTATAACAATCTCATAAAGTACTAGTATTTTGACTTTCCAGAAGAGGGAATAAATTATGTTAACCTTTTATTGATGGATATTTATTTTTTTCATGCTGAATTAAACATTCATATGTTTAAAACATCCATTCATGTCCTTAAGTACTCCTGTTTTTATGTTGATTTCTTTGCATATCTTAATGGATAATACAAGTTTACTTTTCCATATTTGCTATGCTTATAACTAGAAAAAGCATACATATTTAAACGGAAGGAAATAAAAGTGCTAACATTTGTATTCAGTGGTATAATTATGGCTGATGTGTAGTCTTGCTTCCCATTTTCTACATTTTTGTGTTGAGTATGTATTACTGAAAATGAAAATAATGAATAAACTAAACGAATTGGTGATATGAGGGAATATTCATGAGATCTTCCCTAAAAGCAAGAGCTACAAGAGAACAGGCAGATAAAATCTGAAATATAATAGTTTCAAAATCAATATAGTATGCTGTGGCTCATAAACTAATTAGAATCAAATCCTATAAACACTTTATAAGACATGCACATAGGCCTAGTGTTACAGGAGGCTGGCTGGGTGGTCCAATTTGTAGGAGAAAGTAAGAAAGGACAGTGGGAGGGCCAAGCTGAAACAGTGGATAGGAACGACCCAGCCTTCAGAGTCAGCTGTGCACTGATGCGTGGTTTTGAACAAGTTCTGTCTTCTGTAAATGGAAATGACTCCTACCATGCAGCTCTGTGCTGAGAACGGCACCAACGGCACTGGGCTCAAAAAGAGAAGAGGAATTAGAGACAGCAAGTATAGAAAACTCTTTTTTGAGGAATTTTACTCTAAGGAGAAGCAGAGAAATGGGATGGCAGCTAGAGGGCAATGTGGTAGGAAAGTTTGTTATTGCTTTCAAGTCCATTTATTGGGGCTTCCCTGGTGGCTCAGCAGTAAAGAATCCACCTGCAATACAGGAGACACAGGAAACACGGGTGTGATCCCTGGGTCAGGGAGATTTTTGGAGGAGGGCATGGGAACCCACTCTAGAATTCTTGCTGGGAGAACCCCGTAGACAGAGGAGCCTGGTGGGCTGTGGTCCATGGGGTTGAAAAGAGTCAGACACGAGTGAATCAACTGAGCAGAGCGGCATGTGCTGATGGGAATGATCCAGTGGAGAGAAAGACTGGTGATGTTGGGAAACTTCAGGAGTGATGCTCTTGAGTACGTGAGAAGGGAGGATTGGCCTTAGGTGGGAGCACAGGGTAGGCAAAGCAGCAGGTGGGACAGAAGAGTGGGTGGGTGCAGATGCTGGCAGCTGGGAGAATTTGCAAGTGACTCCGTCACTCTTGACTGTTGTGCAATTAAGTCTCTCTAGCAGACAGCACCACTAAAGAACGTGTATTTGGGGGAAGTGGGAGAAGCTGGCAACTTGAGGATGACAGAGAAGCTGTGATATATAGTCTTTTAGGAGAGTAAATTGATAGGAAATGTTGCATGATTACAGTGGCTGTGGTGGTAGGGTCCCTAAGGGCCCACTGGAAGTCAGTGGGCTGGAATTTAAAGTGAGATCAGCCAGTGTTGTGTTTTCCTCCAGCACTGGAACTGGGCTAACGTCATGGTGTCAGCAGGACTGCTTCCTTCCAGAGGCACCAGGGGAGAGTCAGGTTTTTTGCCTGTGCCAGTTTCTAGAAGCTACTTGCTCTTCTTGGCTCATGGGTCCCTTCCTCCATCTTCAAAACCGCCGTATAGCACTGTTGAAGTTCCTTCCCGACTCTGCTTCCTTTGTCCTTCCTTTCTGACAGAGGCCCTCTTGCTTCCCTCTCTAGGGGACTGTTGGGATTACTTTGGGCCCAGCCAGGCCCACCCACTGCCTCCCCATCCCCAAATCCTTAATCAATCACATCTGGTGAATCCCTTTTTTGCCATGTAAAATAACATATTCACATGTCTGTGGATTAGGACTCAGACATCCTTCAGGGGGCCATTATTCTGTCTCCCATCATTAGTGAAATTGAATATGTTTTCATATGATTATTAGCTTTTTGTATTTCTTCTTTTGTGAGTTACCCATTCCTGACATTTTTTTCTATTAGCTGTTAGTCTTTATCATTCATTTGTAAGAAGTCTTTCTCTCTTAAGGATATAAACCCTGACAGTGCAGCATCTTGCATTATTTCCCCTTAGTTCATTGCTTGCTTTTCAACTTTGTTTACCAAATATTATCCTACTTACAAAAGAATTACTTTTACAAAGTTTATCTTATGGAAAATGTCAAACAAAAGTAGAGAGGTTATTATATTAAATCTCCACATATTTATCATCAAGCTTAAATAATGATCAACTCAAAGCTAACCTTATTTTATTTGTATTCTTACCTACTTCCCCTATGTTATTTGTTATATTCAGTACCAGATATAATTTCATTTTGTCCATAAATATTTCAGCAAAATACATTAACTTTATGATATTAATTTTCTTAAATTATTTTCACTAAGGTTTCTGGTTTTGGTGCTGCCTATGAAAAAGCCCTATCCACTTGTCTTTTTAAGGAGGATGAAAATAAAGTCTGAATGCAAGTTTTTTACCTTTTAAGGGAGTCATATTTCTTTTTTCTTAACTTTTTCTTAGAAGTGACCATTTTCCGACTACTTAAACACGTCTATTTGAGCACCTACCATGTGGAAAATGCTGTGAATTCAACTTCATGTTACCCTTTGCATGCATGTGAAGAGGGAACTGTGTAAAAGGATTACAATTATAAAATTAGCAGCCTGCCCATTGGTGTCTGCATTCCTGATTTAGTCCTCTTTCCATGATGACACTGATGACTGGGGACAACTGCTAGAAGGCTGGCAATTGTTGGCCATGCCTGCATTATTTATACTTTTCAGTGTTTTATGCCAAAGCCACTGGGCACTGGCAAGTAAAAACAAATACGAAACGGAGGGGAAGACCGGATCCCTTTCTTCACAGTCTGCTGCTTGGTAACCCCCTTTCTGTTCTCAAAGGCATGAGCCCCATGGTCCTTTGTTTAACACAGCCCACTCCATGATGGATTGTTGGCAACCAGAGATGGAATTAGAGAGCCATTGACTTCCACGTCAAAAAAGAAGAAATACAACCAGTACAGTTATTAATTAGGACCGGGTAAGACTGAGTAACGGAGAAGGCACTGGAGACCCACTCTAGTACTCTCGCCTGGAAAATCCCATGGATGGAGGAGCCTGGTAGGCTGCAGTCCATGGGGACACTAAGAGTCGGACACGACTGAGCGACTTCCCTTTCACTTTTCACTTTCTTGCATTGGAGAAGGAAATGGCAACCCACTCCAGTGTTCTTGCCTGGAGAATCCCAGGGACGGGGGAGCCTGGTGGGCTGCCATCTGTGGGGTCGCACAGAGTCAGACACGACTGACATGATTTAGCAGTAGAAGACTGAGTAATCCAGGTGATATCTTAGAGTTCCTGACGTAAAAGGGGGGTAGTGGGGCAGGAGTTCAGTGTGTGCTTGTCATAGCCTAGCAACTCCACAGCCAAAACAAACACAGCTCAAACTTTACCACCATAAATACCAACCGATTTGTTTGACAGCCTCTAACATCCTACTCTTAACTCCTTGCGATCTGGTTTTGTGAAAATTCTTTTGAAGGTTACCAGGAGGATTCTGGACATCATTTCAGTCTCTGTGCTGTGTATCCTTTCTTTGGTAAGTGACTATTAAGAGGCCCTTTGTTTGAACTTCTTGTCCTCTTATCCTCTGCAATGCTAAGTGATTCTGTTCTACCCATGTTTCCTGTGAGTCTTTGACTACTATGGTAGCTGCTTCCTCTCCCTTCATCCCTTAATTGCACTTCCACTTCAGGCTGTGAGAGTCATCTGTGCTTCTGTCTTACAACTCACTCTTTAACTTCAACTCTTTGGCTCCCAAATCTCTCTTTCAAGCTCAACTTATTCCCTGAGCTCCTGACCCATGTTTCTGGCTAATTTCTGGGGATATCCAGGTTGATTTGGCTCACCTTGGACTTCTTAGCTCAACTCCTGCCTTAAACTTTAGGTCCTGGGGACTTTCCTGGTGGTTCAGTGATTTAAGACTCCTCAATTCTGCTGCAGGGGGCCCGGGTTCAATCCCTGGTTGGGGAACTAAGATCCTGCATGCCATATGGCACAGCCAAAAAAAAGCCAAAACCAAACAAACTTGAGACCTTGGACACTAGCACCCAACACCTCCAGGCTTGGACTCAACTTCTTTAGGAGATGATCATGGTAGCAACTGAGAAGGATAACAATTAGACAGATCTTAGAATTGAGTCTTACTGCTATTCCTGGGTAGGCCTGAATTGAGCCTGTGGTACCTGGCAAGGGCTACCGTTATACAACCTTTCCTCCTGGGCACCAGAATACTGCTTGTCTTTTCTTCCAAGAATTTCACTTTCCCTCTAGATCTGAAGCCTGTTTTACTGAGTCTCTGAAAGTGCTGATGAGTGTTACCACGTTCCTTCCCAATCAAATCTTGTTTTGTGTTTTCCCAGCCCCATGAGTGCTGTGTTCTAACCTCCATGGGCCAAGCCTCCTGGAAACTGGGCCTTAAGCCATAGGGCTATTCTGGCTGTTCCTAAGTCTTGACTGTTACCCCTTCTCAAAGTCTGGCCTTCTTCTTTTTTTTTTTTTAATTTTTATTTTTATTGGAGGCTAATTATTTTACAATATTATATTGGTTGGTTTTGTCATACATTGACATGCATCTGCCCCGGGTGTACATGAGTTTCCCCTCCCGAACCCCCCTCCCACCTCCCTCCTCCCCTTATCCTCCCTCTGGGTCATCCCCGCATACCAGCCCCGAGCATCCTGTAACATGCATCGACCCTGAACTGGCGATTCGTTTCACATATGATAATATACATGTTTCAATGCCATTCTCCCAAACCATCCCACCCTCACCCTCTCCCACAGAGTCCCAAAGACTGTTCTATACATCTGTGTCTCTTTTGCTGTCTCATATACAGGGTTATCATTTCCATCTTTCTAAATTCCATATATATGCGTTAGTATATTGTATTGGTGTTTTTCTTTCTGGCTTACTTCACTCTGTATAATAGGCTCTAGTTTCATCCACCTCATTAGAACTGGTTCAAATGCATTCTTTTTAATGGCTGAGTAGCAATACTTTGGCCACCTCATGCGACGAGTTGACTCACTGGAAAAGACTCTGATGCTGGGAAAGGTTGGGGGCGGGAGGAGAAGGGGACGACGGAGAATGAGATGGCTGGATGGCATCACCGACTCTGTGGACGTGAGTTTGAGTGAACTCCGGGAGTTGGTGATGGACAGGGAGGCCTGGCGTGCTGTGATTCATGGGGTCGCGGAGAGTCGGACACGACTGAGCGACTGAACTGAACTGAACTGAATACTGGGGAGGGTTGGGGGCTGGAGGAGAAGGGGACGACCAAGAATGAGATGGCTGGATGGCATCACCGACTCTGTGGACATGAGTTTGAGTGAACTCCGGGAGTTGGTGATGGACAGGGAGGCCTGGCGTGCTGTGATTCATGGGTTCGCGGAGAGTCGGACACGGCTGAGCGACTGAACTGAACTGAATACTCCATTGTGTATATGTACCAAAGCTTTCTTATCCATTCATCTGCAGATGGACATCTAGGTTGCTTCTATGTCCTGGCTATTATAAACAGTGCTGCAATGAACAGTCTGGCCTTCTTTTGTGTCCTGCTATCCTAGCTGCCTCCATTGCTTCATTACTTCCTGCTCATACTTTCTGAAAATCCCTCCAGCTGTTATTTCTGGATGTGGTACTTCACACTTCAGCTCATCCTACCTTCTAGTGTCATCTTAAATTCTTCATGGAACTTGGTGAGGTATAAAGATATACTTACCTTCAAAATAGATTTTCTTTTTTTATAATTATTAATTTTCTTATCATTATTTTTATTATTTATTCCCAACCACAGCATATAAAAGGTTGGAGGGCCTGGCTTTGCCAGTGTCCCGTAAAGGTAAGTAAGCACTCTTGATATATGTGCTTATTTATTCAAGTTGTACCTAAAATACTTTCAAGCACTCATCTTATCATGTTACTACGTGGGAAAATGCCTGTAGTTACCTCTCACCCCAGGCCATAGTCTGCACTTACTGGTGTGCTGTTGGAGGTCTTCCAAGAACACACTCTAGTATTTTTTTCATTCATTTTTTTTTTCATTGACACACGGTTTATTGAGATATCTTTATTGAGATATGGTTGACATACAACATTTTGTACTTTTGTACAGTGTGAGGATCTAACTCATTAGCATTATTATTTTTTAATTTCTTGCTTTTTAATTAAAGGATAATTGCTTTACAATATTATGTTGGTTTCTGTGATACATCAACCCGAATCAGCCATAGGTATACATATTTCCACTCTCTCTTGAACCTCTCCCCCACCTCCCACCTCGTCCGACCAATACAACGCTTTAGTATTATTAGTAGGGGGGTTCTCTTTCTTCCTCTTCCTTTTCTTCTTCTCTACCTCCCCTTCTAATTGTCTAAATAATTATTGATCACTCAGAGAGGCAGGTCAGTAAATGAAGATATGAAGCTGGTGGCAGTGGAGGTTACAGAGACTGGAGGGAGGCACTCCATCCCAAGGGAACAGACAGCATCTACTGCTCTCTCCATTGTTTCTGTGTGGACTGTGGGTCCAGTGTTGTCAAACTGTTATCTTTTTCAAGAGAATTTGGGCATCTGTTTCAGTTAGGGCCCCACGCTTCCACTGTAGGAGACACAGGTTCCATCCCTGGTCAGGGAACTAAGATCCCGTATGCCACGCAGCCAAAAAAAAATTTAAAAATTAGCAACCAATTAAAAAGTCTGTTAAACCCTGTGACACTAAGCAGAACAGCTGTGAGTTGGATCTAGCCTGTGGGTTCCTAGTTTGCGCTTTTACTCTCCAGAAATCTCCTCCAAGCCCGTCCATGTTCCCTGATACCTTGTGTTTTCCTGGCTCTTCCTTTTGTTCTTCATGTCCCACTAGCTGGACTGCCCAACCCCATTCTCTCCACTGATCCAAATCCCAACTCCTACCTGATCTTGAAGGTCAAACTCAAAGTCTGCTGTGTGGCATACTTGGCTTTTCAGCAGCAAGCAGGAAAATCCAGAATCAGCAATGGGTTGACAGGTGGTCTAGACAGCAAATCCTGGGAGGTCATCCGAGGCAGGGATCACATTCCCAGTCTACATGTCCAGGGAACAGGGAGCCAGGGGACAAGGGGTTCAGTGACTTAGGTGAAGAAGTCTGAGCAAGTCCTAGACACAGGACACAGAAGACTGGAATGAAGCTTGATAATAGTTCCAAGACAACAGCTTTTAAAAATAAAACAGGATTCTCTAGTTTTTGAAGGGAAAGAAAAAAGGAAGGGCAACTAACCTAGTTTGTCCTAGGTATGTCTCAAAGTCATACTGCAGTTTAGAGAGATCAGATAGCTTATTCATGTCATGCTGCTGCTACTGCTAAGTCACTTCAGTCGTGTCCGACTCTGTGTGACCCCATAGACGGAAGCCCACCAGGCTCCCCCGTCCCTGGGATTCTCCAGGCAAGAACACTGGAGTGGGTTGCCATTTCCTTCTCCAATGTGTGAAAGTGAAAAGTGAAAGTGAAGTCGCTCAGTCGTGTCCGACCCTTAGCGACCCCACGGACTGCAGCCTACCAGGCTCCTCCATCCATGGGATTTTCTAGGCAATAGTACTAGAGTGGCTTGCCATTGCCTTATTCATGTCATACAGCTAATAAAACGCAGGGCGAGAGTTTAGGTTTTCTGTTCCTTGGAGCTTGAGCTTCAGCATCCGTCCTTCCAATGAGTTTTCAGGGTTGATTTCCTTGAGGATTGACTGGTTTGATCTCTTTGCTGTCCAAGGGACTCCTCAAGAATCTTCTCCAGAACCACAATTTGAAAGCCTCAGTCCTTGGGTTCTCAACCTTCTTTATGGTCCAACTCTCAAATCCGTACATGACTACTGGAAAAACCATAGCTTTGACTATATGGACCTTTGCTGGCAAAGTGGTATCTACACTGTCTAGGTTTGTCATAACTTGCGTTCCAAGGAGCAAGTTGCAGTCACTGTCCGCAGTGATTTTGGAGCTCAAGAAAATAAAATCTGTCACTGCTTCCACTTTTTCTGCTTCTATTTGCTATGAAGTTATAGGACCAGGTGCCATGATCTTAAGTTTTTTTGGGGGGGCGCTGTGCTGGTTCTTAGTTGCTGTGCAGGCTTTTCTCTAGTTGCAGCGAGCGGGGATTACTCTCGAGTTGTGGTTTGCCAGCTTCTCATTGCAGTGGCTTCTGTTGCCGTGGAGCCCAGGCTCTGGCACATGAAGGCTTCAGTAGTGGTGGTTCCCAGGCTCTAGAGCACAGGCTCAATAACTGTGGCACACGGGCTTAGTTCCTCTGTGACATGTGGACTCTTCCTCGATCAGGGACTGAACCCGTGCCTCCTGCATTGGCAGGCAGATACTTTACCACTGAGCCACCAGAGAAGCCCTTAAGTTTTCTGAATGTTGAGTTTCAAGCCAGCATTTTCACTCTCCTCTTTCACCCTCATCCAGAGGCTCTTTAGTTCCTCTTAGGGAGGCTCTGAAAGCAGGGGTGGGGAATGTGCGTCTTGGGCTGTGCTGTCTTTGCCAAAATATCACAGAGCAACTGGGGTGTGAGGTCAGTGTCTTGGTTTGAGACCAACCAGAACAGAAGTATTAAAAATGAAGGCTCTGCAATGTTTAAATACATGCAACAAACAGAAACCAATGAATATGCTTCCTTCACTAGATACTGCTTTCCTGTGCCCATAAAATGAGCAGTGATGATTAGTCCTCAGCCCAGAAATCTCCAAAAATGATCTGAAATATGTATCCCTAAGCCAACTGGCAGAAACCAGTCACTTCTATGGGTTTCTTTGACTAAATGTCATTCTAGCTTCCTCTGTGATTCCTTTTTAAGACCCCACATTTTATAGCAAAGGTCATCATACCCCTTCCTAGTCCAAGAGAAAGAAAAAGAACTGCTTTTAAATATTTAAAATCTCTATATTTTCTCAGTTTGTGCAGAAAAATAGGGAAGAAATGCAGAGTTTTTTTGTGGAAATTAAGCCCAGCTTTTCTCAGACCTCTGTGTATGTCATCTTTGCCCATCATAGAAGTAGGTTCTGGGATGAAAGTATTTGTGCAAATACTTTTTCTGGGATTTATATACAGTGGAAAAGCTTAAAGGTAAAGTTTCTTTAAATGCTATTTACCCTGACCCCTCCTTTTTGAGATACTGTGTTCAGCCTTGAAGCTGATGTTGAGGTAACACCAGACTACCTATTCTTGCCAATACATGTCACCGTTGCTTCAGCGTCATACTTGCTCTTCCTTCTGCCTGGGACAGCTGTTGTCAACCATTGCACTTTCTTCCCTGGCTCATTCTTTTGTTGTTGTTGCTTAGTTGCTAAGTTGTGTCTGACTCTTTGTGACCCCATGGTCTGTAGCCTTCCAGGCTCCTCTGTTGGTGGTGTTTCCCAGGCAAGAATACTGGATTAGGTAGCCATTTCCTTCTCCAGGGGGTCTTCTGACCCAGGGATCAAACCCACATCTCTTTTGCAGGCTGATTCTTTACCACTGAGATACCTGGGAAGCATGGCTCATTCTTACTTCAAGATTCAGCTCAGGTGTCATCTCCAGGAATTCTGAGCCTCCAGGTTGATGTCATTGCCCCTTCTGTTTGTTCTCACTGCACCCTGAGCAAACCTCCGTCTTAAACCTTAGTATAGACACTCCTTGAAAGCAAACTATTAATAAAAACGATGACTTATATAACTGTCCTTTTATTTTTCTTTAAGAAAACCATAATATTGGCCAATTTCCAAGCTTTAGGTTTAGTTAAATCCTTAATGGAAAACATGTGGCTTTGTGAAATGCACAGTATCATTATTATTTTGTCTCCTTTTAAACAGAAACAATCTAGATGAAGATTCTAAGTCCTTAAGCACACCATGATGCTGAGCAAATATGGACTGGTGTACACATTGTGAAAAATTGCCTCATCCGCTTTTGTGTCTTTAGTGTGTTCCTTCCTTTACTAACCCCTTATGGTCTCTGTTGAGGCTTCCCTGGTGGCTCAGACGGTAAAGAATCTGCCTGCAATGCAGGAGATCCAGGTTCAGTTCCTGGGTCAGGAAGATCCCCTGGAGAAGGGAATGGCTACCCACTCCATATCCTTGCCTGGAGAATTCCATGGACAGGGGAGCCTGGCAGGGTCTCAGAGTCGGACACGACTGAGTGACTAATCCTTTCACTTTTCACTATGGTCTCTGTTAAACTAGATTTTCTTTCTTCTGATTTCTAAAAAAGTAGTTCCTTGTTTATGCTGTTTACTGCCACTTTAGGGATTTTTGTTTCCAAGATTACCCCAAAGGAAACAATTTCCACTTTAACAACCATATATGAAAACCATGTACCTGTCACCCAGTGAAGGCTGATATCCAGGCCATGAGCATTTGTCCTAACAGTAATCATAATAGTTTATATCTGTACCAGAAGGTCTATGAGATAGGAATTGCAATTGTGCCTTTTTACAGATTCAGAGAACTTAATAACTTTTCCAGCACGCAAGTTATAAACGCAGAGCTGGGTTTAAGAACAAAACTCCACCAGATTCCAGAACTTATGTTTTAAAATTTTTAACTGTTTGATTTTGCAATAAAATAAGGATAGATTAATAGAGAGTTGCAAAGAAACGTGTGGGGAGGTCCTGTCCTGTGCAACCGTCACCCCATCTCCCCCATTTTGACATCCTGTATCACTGTAATCAACATCAAAACCAGGAGATAGTTCAGCACCCCTTAGTGTGGTATCCCCCAATTTGACATCCTGTATCACTGTAGTCAACATCAAAACCAGGAGATAGTTTAGCATCCCTTCATGTGGTAAGCTGCTGCTGCTGCTGTGTCACTTCAGTCGTGTCCGACTCTGTGTGACCCCATAGACAGAAGCCCACCAGGGTCCCCCGTCCCTGGGATTCTCCAGGCAAGAACACTGGAGTGGGTTGCCATTTCCTTCTCCAATGTGTGAAAGTGAAAAGTGAAAGTGAAGTCGCTCAGTCGTGTCCGACCCTTAGCAACCCCACGGACTGCAGCCTACCAGGCTCCTCCATCCATGGGATTTTCTAGGCAAGAGTACTGGAGTGGCTCATAGAATTTTAGTTAAATATGGCTTTTGAATGAGAATAGCTTCTTTATATTGTAAAGCCTTCTTTTAAATAAACAACTCATTATTACCATGATACACACTGAAGAAGAATGTGGTTTAGATCATTAGTTCTTAACCTTTTAGGTTAGATATATTTTAGAAGGCAATGCAACGTGGACCTTCCAGGCAAAAAAGATGCATGCATGCAAATGTACAAAATCATGGTTTCCTGAACATCCTTTATCTCCACCCCTCAAAATGTGCTGAGACTCAGATTAAAAACTTCTGGTTTACGAGCAACATTTAAGGAAGTCGCTTTTACTTAATCTGAAACAGCCTTTCTTAGTGCCTTTTTATCTTTTCCCAACTCTGCTTATAGAGGAGCCTCCAAACTCTCTTATTACTCTTTTGTTGACATTTAAAGGGGAGAATCCCAGGGACAGGGGAGCCTGGTGGGCTGCCGTCTATGGGGTCGCACAGAGTCGGACACGACTGAAGCGACTTAGCAGCAGCAGCAAAGGGCTGAAAGTTCCTTGGGTTTTCTACAACTCTTGATGGCTTAGGGAAGAACTGTTTCCAACATTATTGCTCTTATGAACACTATCTGGGTCTGCTTTCGTGTGCATAGAAGTCCTTTGGTCAGTAACTTTTAAGTTGTCTTTCCCTTTTCAGGTCACCACCAGAACTTGGGTAATCTGGGGTCCTGGCTCTGGAGTTAGGGATCAAGTCTGGGATCTCTGAAGCCCAGCTATATACGAGAATGTCACTGAGAGCTTCTGTTTTGAGCCAGCTGCCAGGACCCTGGAAGTGTATTTCCACAGCCAGGGCTCACCCAGAGAGTGCGAGTTAACAAGTCAGATGTCAGAGCTGCAACCTGGAAGGAGGAGGGTAGATATCTATATAGATAAAAGTCAGGCTGATTGTCTGACCAGAACAGTAGGACAAATCTTTGATTATGAGGAAGATTCTTGCCTTAATCATAAACCTCTTATATGTTTCCTGCTGAGGTAAAGCTCAGAGGCGTATTCTGCTGCCGGAAGCCAGAGTTCAGAGAGCCAAGAACCCACAAGGAAGTGGTCACACCTGGAAATGTGTGGGTGAAATTAAGGGCTGATGCTGACACTTTGCATGAGGAATTGGCTGTATTTTGCACTCAGTTGGCTAAGGCAGAAGAAAGCCAAAATACTTTCACTGTGTATCAGCTACCTGGTTTTTTATGATGATCTTTTTCCAATCAGAAGAAGTTTCCCACCAACTCTACCACTTTTTTAAGTTTTCTGTCTGCTGATGAATGCATTTTATTTTGCATACAGTTGGCTTTTTACTGCCCTGAATAATTATGTAGCCTGGTTGCTGAAAGAGACTAGTTGAATAAATAGCTTTCAAAGGTATGGTATCTATTTCCTCCTCCTGAATTTGTCTACTTAAGACGAAGTCTTTTACCATGGTTTCTTTGCACTGTCAAACCAAGTATTTGACCCAAGAGGAGAATGAAGATTGGAAGGAGGGAGGGTGGTCCTGGGCTGGTGTCTGTTTCTAACTTTGTGAAGTGCTGTGTTGGGGTCTTCTGTTGTTGAAGGTATGCCTCAGTTTTATAACAGGAATCAGACTCTTATACCTACCATGCCAGACACTGTGCTAAACACTATAAATAATCCTCCCAACAACCCTAAAGTTGGCTCTTTTATTTTTTGGCCATGCTATGTGGCATTCAGTATCTTAGTTCCCTGACCAGGGACTGAACCCATGCTTCCAGCAGTGGAAGCACAGAGTCTTGACCCCTGGACTACCAGGGAAATCCCCTGAAGTTGGCTATTTATCCATGAGGAAACTAAAGGTCAAAGAAATAAACTAACTTGACCAGTGTCACAAAACTAGTAGGTGAAGAAAAAGGGATTTGATCCCATGTGTTTCATCCTTCTGTATTTAAGTGGAGGATTGGGTCCTCAGCTCTGGCTTCTCATGGTACAACCTCTCTCTTCCCCTCATCCCTCCATGAGGAAATCTGGCTCAGGGATAGGAACTGACACTCAATCCGTTGGAGACTGATTAATGACCCCAGAATGCCTTTTCACAGAATCAGATATGCCTTTCCAATAAACAGAATATCCACCGACCAGGGACCCTCCTCTGGGTCGGAGTGCTTAGTGAGAACTAGATAACCTCGAAAGAAAAAAGTGAAACTGAAAGTTGCTCAGTCACGTCCAACTCTTTGCAACCCCATGAACTATAAAGTCCATGGAATTCTCCAGGCCAGAATACTGGAGTGGGAAGCCATTCCCTTCTCCAGGGGATCTTCCCAACCCAGGGATCGAACCCGGGTCTCCTATATTGCAGGCAGATTCTTAAATGTCTGAGCCAAAGGCCTGAAGAATTAAACACAGCCTGTAGCCCTGAGATGGCTAAATGTCTTCCACATATAGTCTACCCTGAATAGTGCAAGATAAACACTGAGGAAGCTTCTTTCCAAAGTCATCATTTTCTGGACTCCAGGCAACTGAGGGCAGATGACTCTTCTTTTATTTATATTATCTTTAGTTGTTAGGATTATTGTATCTCTTAGATCACTTAGCTTGAGGCGATTTTAGCTGTCATCATAACTTTCTGATTCTTGGATAGAATTCAGGGTGGCTTACTTTTGTAATCCCAAGCCTATTTCTTTAGGTGTTGATTTATGACGGAGAAGGCAATGGCAAGCCACTCCAGTACTCTTGCCTAGAAAATCCCATGGATGGAGGAGCCTGGTAGGCTGCAGTCCGTGGGGTCGCTAAGGGTCGGACACGACTGAGCGACTTCACTTTCACTTTTCACTTTCACACATTGGAGAAGGAAATGGCAACCCACTCCAGTGTTCTTGCCTGGAGAATCCCAGGGACGGGGGAGCCTGGTGGGCTTCTGTCTATGGGGTCACACAGAGTCGGACACGACTGAAGTGACTTAGCAGCAGCAGCAGCAGCAGCAGTTGATTTATGATGAGATTATCGTCTCTAAATTCTGAAGACGTTATCTCAAGAGTTTGCAACCTTTATTCTGTCAAGCTTGGTAGCTTTTAGAATCTCTTCTACTTGAAGATTTTCGTGATCAAAACCAGCTACATGGCTGAAAATCCACCATCTATAGCAGTCATTTATTTACATTTTATACTGAACAACAAATGGGCAGGCTGCACAAGTTTTTTATGCACTTTATGGATGTGTGACACTTTCACATACAATGCCTGAATGGAGAGGAAGAACATCTCTTCAGTCCTAGCCTGTCCCAGTCTCACAAAGATAATGGATGGAACGATTTCAGGAGAAATGAACATTTTGTTCTTTCTTCAGGCCATAATAGTCTTTTTCCTCTTCTGCCTTAAAAGGAATGGGGTTTATCCTACTCACCAAAGTAGGTTTCTCTTTGCATCAAAAAGCTTTGTAAAGGAGCCAGCTGCACCAAGAGAGTCCTGAAATTCTTGAGAAACCAGTTTTCAATTAGGAAGGCTTGATCCAAGGCTAATGGGGTTCATCATTTAGTGGCACTAAATTAGCCATGGGGGACTCTGGGGTCTCTTTCTAAATTGGCCACTTTTAGCTTTGTGCAGCTTGCCTGCTTTGTGAACTGCTTCTGAAACTGCAATGAGGTAATGTTTTGAAAGTGTTTTGAAAACCATAAAATGCTATATACAACTCTTAAGTTGTTCCTTCAAACCAAAGCAGTGAGCAGTGAAAAATGAATCAGCTGAAAGCAATTGGTGCATTTACTTTTTCATGAGCCAGACATGAAGTGCTGATGTTTATTGAGCATTTACCATGTGCCAGGCCTGGTATAAATGTTTTGCTTTTATTAACAGATCTAATCTTTATAGTGTTGTAATAAGGTCGATACCATTGCTGTTGTTTAGTCGCTAAGTCGTATCTGACTCTTTTGTGACCCCATGGACTGTAGCCCTCCAGGCTCCCACGTCCATGGGATTTTCCAGACAAGAATACTGGAGCAGGTTGCCATTTCCTTCTTCAGGGAGTCTTCCTGACTCAGGGCTCGAATCTGTGTCTCCTGCATTGGCAGGTGGATTCTTTACCACTGAGTCACAAGGGAAGACCATAAGGTGGTTATTTGTGGCCCATTTTACAGATGAGAAACACTGAAACACAGAAAAGTTAAGCATCCTGTCCAGGGTCATATAGAGGAAATACACTCGGGTCATACATTTAGTAAGTGATGAGATGAAGCTGGGATGCAAATCCAGGCAGCCTGGCTCCAGATCCCAGACTATACTGCTGGCAGTCTAATCCTTCCTTACTAACTGAATTGGTAGCAGGTCCAAGACATTTGTTATGTATGTCTCAAAAGGTTAAATGTTATGTAAATCTTGAAAGGTTAAAATTGTGATGAGTAAAGACACTAAGAAAAATGAGAATCCTTTAAGGATTTGGATTGATTCCCTTATAATGCCTAGTCTTCATAGTTTTAGGTTCTATCTTACTTACATAGAAATCTAGAATAAGTGTGTGGTCCTTAAACATGCTTGTAAAGTCATCTATTAAACACTCACTTTATCAGCAAAACTGTGGTAATGGAATTGTTTGATCTTCAAAGACCAGTAAGATTGAAGTGAGAGGGTGTAAAGGAAAAACTTTATAAAGTATAATGTCAGTGAAGTATTTTATGCTGAAGTCTATTATAAAAATCAGCATCAATTAATATAATTCTAATAATTTTACTCTTCTAAAAAATTCACCTGCTGATGGTGATTGGATCTCTTTTCCTTTTTTTGTAAAAAAAAACAACAACCCCAAACTGGCCTCACTTGCCCTCTGCAATGGCCCACACTCTGTCTGTGGACTGTGCTTCTCTCTGAATCTGAATAAATCCATTTCTTACTTAAAAAAACAAAAACAACCAAAAGTATCAACTATATTTTTTAACTTAAGATTGATTCATATGTTAACATAAAAATATATTCTTAAATATTTAAATCTATAGCTTTTGATGTATATGTGTCAAGGATATGTGTCATAGTTAACCATTCACTATTATCAGATATTTAAGATGCCTCCAGTTTTTAAATGATAATAAATAATATCACAGTGAATTTCTTGGTGCATGTCTTAAGAGGAATAAATACCCAGAAGTAGAATTATTGACCCAAAAAGTATAGACATCTGAAAGCTTTTGGTATGTCTTGCTAAATTTCTTTTTTTAGAAGGATGAATTGATATTTACTTGCGACAAAAATGTACAAGGTATCTTTTTTTTTGAAAATTGGATGTTTTCATTTAAAAACACTTGCCAGTTTATGATTTGCATTGTTTCCATTTAACAGCTCTTCATATATGTTTAATGCTAAGTCCTTTTTTTTTTCTATAAATGGGACATACTTTGCATGTCTATTGGTTAGGTTTTCATACTGATTTCTTATGAAGTTTATTAGTCCTTTTGATTCAAATTTGTAGCAGAAATATGTTATTCAGTTCAGTCACTCAGTCGTGTCCGATTCTTTGAGACCCAATGAGTAGCAGCATGCCAGGCCTCCCTGTCCATCACCAACTCCCGGAGTTCACTCAGACTCATGTGCATCAGGTCAGTGATGCCATCCAGCCATCTCATCCTCTGGGGTCCCCTTCTCCTCCTGTGCCCAATCCCTCCCAGCATCAGAGTCTTTTCCAGTAAGTCAACTCTTCGCATGAGGTGGCCAAAGTGTTGGTTTCAGCTTCAGCATCAGTCCTTCCAATGAACACTCAGGACTGATCTCCTTTAGAATGGACTGGTTGGATCTCCTTGCAGTCCAAGGGACTCTCAAGAGTCTTCTCCAACACCACAGTTCAAAAGCATCAATTCTTCGGTGCTCAGCTTTCTTCACAGTCCAACTCTCACATCCATACATGACCACAGGAAAAACCATAGCCTTGACTAGACGGACCTTGGTTGGCAAAGTAATGTGTCTGCTTTTTAATATGCTGTCTAGGTTGGTCATAACTTTCCTTTCAAGGAGTAAGTGTCTTTTAATTTCGTGGCTGCAATCACCATCTGCAGTGATTTTGGAGTCCCAAAAAAACAAAGTCTGACACTGTTTCCACTGTTTCCCCATCTATTTCCCATGAAGTGATGGGACCAGATGCCATGATCTTAGTTTTCTGAATGTTGAGTTATTACATAGCTTATATTTATTTTGATTCCATCCTCATAATTTTCTTTGTAATTTAGCTTAAAGTCTCTAAGCTTAGGATGTCATTTTTCACCTATGTAACCATTGAAAAGAATTAAGTACTAATCATATAAAGTGATGTCTAGTTACATTGTTAAGAAAAAAAGATAATGTCTTGCAAAACAATGTTAATTATGATCCCATCTCTCCTTCTTTCTATCCCCCCATCCCCCTCTCCCTCCACACACACACATATACACGTTTATTTATTTATGAATTGATGTTGAATGTCTCCTTTGTGGCTCAGAGATGGCATTGGTCAAAACAGACAAAATCTGAGTCCTTATGGAACTTGGGTTTATTGGAGAGGCCATACACCAAAGGATTGGGAATTCCCTGTTGGTCCAGTGGTTATGAGTCTGCACTGTCACTGCTAAGTACTTGGATTTGATCCCTGGTCGGGGAAGTCAGATCCCACAAGCCACGGGCGAAAAAAAATCACCAAAAATAAATAGAATGTCAGGTAGTGGTAAGTGCTATTAACAGAAGCAGAGCAGGGTGAGGGATGGAGAGTGACGGGGCTCCTTTAGATTCAGTGGTCAGAAATCTTTCTAAGGTGGCATTACGATCAGAAAGTATTGAATAAAGTAGCTAGTGTAATATTTTATATACCCATATGGATAGAAGAAACCCAAAGTTCTGTATTCCCCTTCTCACTGAATATTAATGGTGGTTCTTTTGTCACTCAGACAAATCCAGCAAAGGAACCTATCCTAAACTTTTCCCTTACCTCCCGTACCTAGTTAATCATCACATTTCTGCCACTTATATATTTCTAAATTTTTTTTCTACTTGTCATTGTCTTCTCTTAGGCCCTTGTCACTTTTTGTTTTCTTTCAATTTTTGAAAAGATATAGTAGTTCATTTTTATGCACCAAATGGGCGCAATTAAAATCTATAATACACGAGAACTAACTTGGTGTGGCTTCCACTGGTCAAATGGGGGTATTGTGAGCATGAAAATAAACATTAATAGTAGTGGATTATCAAGTAGGAATCTGGGAGTTCACACTGATATAAACAAAAGAATTTTAAAAAATGAGAAAGAAGAAAAGTTCTTCCCTATAGTAGAAATGCAGCTGACCAATGTGGAGAGAATGATAGAATTAGAAAAATCACAATAGGTAGCCACTATTTCAAAAACTGACTTGGCGAAGAGTCGTCAATGGCTGGTAAAACTGGGTGAAAGTATGATGATAAATGGGATATATATATGATCTCAAAGTAGTTGGCTACACAAGATACTTACTGATTACAAAGGGAAAAATAGTAATTGTATAGTGGAGAATTCCTTCAGACACTGCATGAATCAAGCAAAGCAAACATCACTGGTAATAGGACACATGGACATCATGTGTCTCCATCATGCACTGAGGACAGAACAGTACTTCTCTGGTATTTTTGCCAAAAATGCATAACCTAGATCTAAATACCATGAAACAACATATGTTACGAAATGCAGGGGCATTCTTCAAAATAATTGTCCTGCACTCTTTAAACATATCAAGGACATGGGACTTCCCTGGTGGTCCAGTGGCTAAGACTCTGTGTCCCCAATGCAGGGGGAGATTTGATCACTGGTTGGGGAACTAGATCCCACATGCTTCAACTAAGACTCGGCACAGCCAAATAAATATTTTTTAAAAATAATAAAAATATCAAGGTCATGAAAGAAGACTGAGAAACTACCTTAGACTACAGAAGACTAAGGTGACATATGATAACTAGATTCATTTGTAATCCTAAATTGCATCCTGGTTAGAAAACAATTTTTCCTTTTGATACTAGTCAGACAGTTGATGAAATCTGAATGTCTATAAATTATAGGCTTCCCTGGTGGCTCAAATGGTAAAGAATCTGCCTGCAATGTAGGAGACCCATGTTCAGTCCCTGGGTTGGGAAGATCCTCTCGAGAAGGAAACAGCAACCCACTCCAGTATTCTTGCCTGGAGAATTCCATGGACAGAGGAGACTGACAGACTACAGACTGTGGGGTCGCAAAGAGTCAGACATGACTGAGCGACTGTCACTCACTCAGATTATAGTAGTGCATAAATGTTATTTCCTGATTTCGATAACTGTATTGTGGATATAGAAGGAAATGTCCTAGTCTTTTAAGAAATAACACTAAAGTGTTTAGGGTAAAGCATGTCCAAAGAAAATTTAAACCTGAACCTCTTCTAGATGTTTTTTTATGGATAGAGGTCATGACAATCTATCAATTGTCTGATCCATAATAACCACTTGCAGGTTTCTTTGATGCTCCTGGATTTGTTCGTTCAGGAGCCACCACTGAGTGCCAGGGTGTAAGCACAGTACTAGTATGCGCAGGATGAGGCAGGAGCAATTGAAATGTCAGTTCCTCAGGGAATTGACAAACTATAGGAGACAAGCCAAAGAGAATTAATGAGAATGAGAAAGCAAATGTAGTAAATACTAACATTTGGGGAATGTAGGTGACGGGTATCCATTTGTTATTTTCGCAAATTTTCAGATCTATGAAATTATTTCAAAATAAAAAGTTAAAAAGGTAAAAACTATTAGAAAGATGAAATTAAAAGACAGTAAAAAGATTTCAGTAGTAGACTTTTATAGACAACTTACAAAACTTGTCCCTATATTAGACCACAAAGGAAAATAACAAATTCTACAAAGCACAGAAATGTGCACGCCATACTCACAGACTACAAGCACTAAAGCAAGTAAAAGTAAAGTGTTTAAAAATCCAGACTGCTTCAGTTCAGTCGCTCAGTCGTGTCCGACTCTTTGCAACCCCGTGAATCACAGCACGCCAGGCCTCCCTGTCCATCACCAACTCCCAGAGTTCACTCAAACTCACGTCCATCAAGTTGGTGATGCCATCCAGCCATCTCATTCTCTGTTATCCCCTTCTCCTCCTGCCCCCAATCCCTCCTAGCATCAGAGTCTTTTCCAGTGAGTCAACTCTTCGCATGAGGTGGCCAAAGTATTGGAGTTTCATCCTTAGCATCAGTTCTTCCAATGAACACCCAGGACTGATCTCCTTTAGAATGGACTGGTTGGATCTCCTTGCAGTCCAGGGGACTCTCAAGAGTCTTCTCTAACACCACAGTTCAAAAGCTTAAATTCTTTGGCGCTCAGCTTTCTTCACAGTCCAACTCTCACATCCATACATGACTACTGGAAAAATCATAGCCTTGACTAGACAGACCTTGGTTGGCAAAGTAATGTCTCTTATTTTTAATATGCTATCTAGGTTGGTCATAATTTTCTTTCCAAGGAGTAAGTGTCTTTTAATTTCATGGCTGTAATCAGCATCCGCAGTGATTTTAGAGCCCAAGAAAACAAAGTCTGACACTGTTTCCATTGTTTTTCCATCTATTTCCCATGAAGTGATGGGACCAGATGCCATCTTAGTTTTCTGAATATTGAGCTTTAAGCCAACTTTTTCACTCCTCTTTCACTTTCATCAAGAGGCTTTTGAGTTCCTCTTCACTTTCTGCCATAAGGATGGTGTCATCTGCATATCTGAGGTTATTGATATTTCTCCCGGCAATCTTGATTCCAGCTTGTGCTTCTTCCAGCCCAGCGTTCCTCATGATGTACTCTGCATATAAGTTAAATAAGCAGAGTGACAATATACAACCTTGACGTACTCCTTTTCTTATTTGGAACCAGTCTGTTGTTCCATGTCCAGTTCTAACTGTTGCTTCCTGACCTGCATATAGGTTTCTTAAGAGGCAGGTCAGGTGGTCTGGTATTCCCATCTCTTTCAGAATTTTCCATAGTTTATTGTGATCCACACAGTCAAAGGCTTGGGCATAGTAAATAAAGCAGAGATAGATGTTTTTCTGGAACTCTCTTGCTTTTTCCATGATCCAGCGGATGTTGGCAATTTGATCTCTGGTGCCTCTGCCTTTTCTAAAACCAGCTTGAACATCTGGAAGTTCACGGTTCATGTATTGCTGAAGCCTAGCTTGGAGAATTTTGAGCATGACTTTACTAGCGTGTGAGATGAGTGCAATTGTGTGGTAGTTTGAGCATTCCTTGGCATTGTCTTTCTTTGGGACTGGAATGAAAACTGACCTTTTCCAGTCCTGAGGCCACTACTGAGTTTTCCAAATTTGCTGGCATATTGAGTGCAACTCTTTCACAGCATCACCTTTCAGGATTTGAAATAGCTCAACTGGAATTCCATCACCTCCACTAGCTTTGTTTGTAGTGACAATCTAAACTCTCTGTAAACCATAACTGAGTCAAAGAAGAGATACTATACTTCCACACAAGTTAGAATACGTGTTAGTCGCTCAGTCATGTCCAACTCTTTGCGACTCCATGGACTGCAGTCCACCAGGCTCCTCTGTCCATGGGATTTCCCAGACAAGAATACTGGAGTGGGTAGCCATTTCCTTCTCCAGGGGATCTTCCTGACCCAGGGATCGAACCCGGGTCTCTAGCATTGCAAGCAGATTCTTTACCAATTGAGCCACCAGGGAAGCTCATTTAGAATATATTTATATATTTAGAATAGAAATATATATTTGTATATTTAGAATATAATAGTAATGAATAAAACCTCTGGGATGTTGCCTAAATTATAGGCAAGGGAAAATCCGCAGTCTAAAAACTATTATTATTCATCAAGAAAGAATAAAAATCATAAAGTCTTTTAGAAATTAGGGCAAAAATATAAAAACTACTAGAAGTCCAAGAGGAAGACTGTGGTGCTCTCTCTTCTCTGCTCTCACAAGGCTTTGTCAGCTACTTTATGGAGTAATTTAGGGAGCACTTTCAGTGGGCCAGTACCAAGTGCTGGACTGGAGAAGCAAATAGGAGTATCTCTTTGTGGAACGTTCAAGGTGTGTGTGTAAGAGAGGGAAAATATCAGATAATAAATTATAAATTCAAAAATTCAATGAAGGTTATGAAGTTGAAGTACACATTGCTATTCAATATCCCTAGTGTAGTGTCACTTAACAGGACTGTCTGTTGTCACTGCTTCCCTCCCTCCTGTTTTTCTCTGACTCTCCGTCTTCCTCTTTTCCTGTCTCTCCCTTTTTGTTTTTCTCTTTTTTCCTCTCGCTTTCTCTTTCCCCCACCTCCCTATTTCCTGAAGACAATATGCTTATTTTTGCCTCATCTTGAGCCTAGTGCTTTGCTTGATAGCACTCAATAGTGGCCACTGAATGAATGTATTGAGAAATTAATGAATGAACCCTATAGGCTATTACTGAGTGGACACTCTGCCAGACAATGTGTAGGTTACCATTTGATAAACTATTTGTAAAAAAATAACCTAGAAGAGAACATAGGAAATATATACTATAGAGTACAAAATAGCCACAAAATACTGTTTAGACAAGCTAGTAGACTGTTTAAGCAGTATAAGGTTAGTTGAAATTCTATGAAGGGTAGTTTGTGTAAAGGAAAATGATGCCTAGTTTATTTTTTAGAATGCCGGAGTGAAGTATTTCAGTGTACTCTGGGAAATCAGTAGATGCAATTTATTTTGATTTTTCACAGAATTCTGATGAAGGTTCACATCCAAGACCCACCCTGGGGTGGGAACGTGAAGTGTCAAAGGAAGGACTGAGGTGTATGAGAGAAAAAGTAGTAAGAAAAACGTGGAAGTAATAAGTGAGGACTAAATTAGGGACGCCCTGCATGGTAAGGACTTGGGATTTTATTGTGCTGCCTTTGGAGAGTTTTGAGAATGTTATCTGATTCATAGCTGTAAAAGCTGTGAGGCTAAACCACAGTTAAATAAGAGCAGTACATCAAGACTAAATAAAAGGTTGCTGCAGTAGGCGATGGTGGTATGAACTACAATAATAGCAGTAATAGTAGTAAGAAGTGTTTGATCTAGAAAAATGTTGAAGGTAGAGGGAACAGAAATTTACTGTGATTTGCTGTGTGGTGTAAGAAAAACGGAATCAAGAGTGACTTAGAAGTTTTTGACTTGAGCCATTGAATGAATATATTTTTACTTGTCTCCTTGCCATATTGCCTGAAGAGGAGTGAGTATTTCATGGAGGCTATTTCTGTAGGACAGGGAGATTACTTATGAGGTTGTTGCAGTCAGTCTGGAAAGATGAAAGGGGCCTGAATCCAGGTAGCAGCTCTAAGTACGGAGAGATATTCAAAGGTCACAGTCTTGAGAGACATTTAGGAAGTAAAAATAAGCAGTTTCAGGTATTTCAATAAAAATTCAAGACAACAGAATCATTTTTCCCAATAACTCCACCTACTAATATACTAAACCTTTGAGCAAGGTTTGTCTGAGCCCTGTTTTTACACAGCCCAAGAGCTCAGAATGGGTTTTCCAGGTGGCACAGTGGTAAAGAATCCACTTGCCCAATGCAGGAGACTCAGGTTCGATCCCTGGGTCGGGCAGATCTCCTGGAGTATGAAATAGTGACCCATTCCAGTAATCTTGCCTGGAAAATTCTATGGACAGAGAAGCCTTGAGGTGTAGCAGTCCATGGTGTCACAGAGAGTCATACATGACTGAGCACGCATGGACAGAGCTAAGAATATTTTTTTAACATTTTCAAAGTATTTTAAAATGCGATGAAGTTGGATATGTAACAGAAAACATTTAAGGCTTCCAAACCTAAAACATTTACTGTCTGGCCCCTAACAGTATATGTTTGCCAACCCATGGTGTGGATCAGTTTTTTTTTTTTTTTTAATAGTTTGTCTTTAATCTTCTATTTCTTTAAAATTTTATTTTTTAATTGAAGGATAATTGCTTTACAGAACTTTGTTTTTTGTCAAACCTCAACATGAATCAGCCATGGGTCCCTTCCCTTTTGAACCTCCCTCCCATGGATCAGTGGTTTTTAAAGTGCGATTCCTAGAGCAGCAAGCAGCATCTGGTAACTTGTTATAAATTCAGATTTTCAGGCCTCAACACAGACTTGCTGAATTAGAAACCCTGGAAATGGGACCCAGCATTGTGTGTTTTAACAAGCTCTCCAGGTGATTCTGATGCATGTTAATTTCTAAGAATCACAGATCTAGAGAAATTTTTGTACCTGGTGAAAAATCACTGCTTCTCTGGAGGCTCAGTGGTAAAGAATCCGCCTGCCAATGCAGGTGATGCAGGTTTGATCCCTGGATGGGGAAGATCCCCTGGGGAAGGAAATGGCAACCTATTCCAGTATTCTTGCCTGGGAAGTCCCATGGACAGAGGAGCCTGGCGGGCTACAGCCCTTGGGATTGCAAAGAGTTGGAAACAAGTTGGAAACTGAGCACATGAAGAATAACAGTACAGTGCATAAGAGCTTCAAACCGGAAACAGAAATGTCAACCAATAGAAAGTGAAAGTGAAAGTGAGGTCGCTCAGTCGTGTCCGAACCCCATGGACTGCAGCCTACCAGGCTCCTCCATCCATGGGATTTTCTAGGCAAGAGTACGGGAGTGGCTTGCCATTGCCTTCTCCGTCAAATGTTGGCACTGCCCCGTAAACCTGTTTTCACACGTGAAAAAACACCTTTAAATTGCTTTAATAGGACTGTGAAGAAAACTGCTGAAATGTGTATGCCTACATTTTGTGTGTATATGGGCATTTCCTAATTGCCTTTTATTTCTTTCACCATTTCCTTAGCTTCTCCTTTCCAAAATTCCTCAGCTGTCTTGATAGTCCCTGAGAAACATTGCCAGGACTAAGGTGCAAAGTGGCTTCCTTGACTGTAAGCAGATTTGGCTTTTTCCATGAATCAAGGTCATGAGAGTCGGTGTCTAGTGTTTTCTCAGCTATGCCCCCGGGGCCAAGTCTGAACCTCGATCTAGGACAGGGCTGTAATCCTGATATCTCCTGGGATTTCAGCCTTTTAGCTGCTTTGGCATATAAAATGCTTAGCATGTATTTAGCAATTCCTGAACACTGAACAGGCACACAAAGAAATATAATTCCCCCCCACTCATAGAGGCCACTTCGTATTTTTTTCTACATCCCAGTACCTAGAACGCAGTAGGCCCTATAATGTATGTTGCGTTAAACCTGTTTGAACGGATGTGCCTGTCTCGGTGGAGCTTAAAAACCTCCATTTCCTAGGCTGAGTTTACGGTGCAAGCAGCCAAAGCCACTGACTGCATTTTACGCTCGTCTAGAGCAGCAACCTGCAGATACCTAGTTCAGAAAGAAGAATCACTACATTCTCTCCCCCTTCACATTAATAATATACACGGACCAGAAAAATCAGTCCCCAAAAGGGCACAGCGGAAAAGGCACAGCGCTGCAGCCGCCTGGCTCCTGTTACGCC